>NW_022589770.1:13467549-13588591 GCF_004348235.1 Phoca vitulina | reverse complement strand
TCTTTCTTTCTTTCTTTCTTTCTTTCTTTCTTTCTTTCTTTCTTTCTCTTTCTTTCTTTCTTTCTTTTCTTTCTTTCCTTCTTTCTTCCATTGTCTTTTTCAAGATTGGCCATCTGAGGTCTTTTGTGGTTTCATACACATTTTAGGATTGTTTGTTCTAGGTCTGTGAAAAATGCTGTTAGTATTTTGATAGGGATTGCATTAAGGGTGTATATTGCTTTGGGTAGTATAGAAATTTAACAGTATTTGTTCTTCCAATCCATAAGCATGAGATATCCTTCCATTTCTTTGTGTCATCTTCAATTTCTTTCCTCAATGTTTTATAGTTTTCAGAGTACAGGTTTTTCACCTTTTTGGTTAGGTTTATTCCTAGGTATCTAATTATTTTTGGTGTAATTGTAAATGGCATTGTTTTCTTAATTTTTCTTTCTGCTGCTTCATTATTGGTGTATAGAAGTGCAACAGATTTCTGTACGTTGATTTTGTATCCTCTGACGCTACAGAATTTATTTATCAGTTCTAAAAGTTTTTTGGTGAAGTCTTTTGGGCTTTCTATATAGAATATCATATCATCAGCCAATAGTGAAAGTTGGACGTCTTCCTTGCCAATTTGGATGCCTTTTATTTACTTATTTCTTTTGTTATCTGATTGCTATGGCTAGAACTTCCAGTACTATGTTGAATAAAAGTGGTGAGACTGGACATCCTTGTCTTGTTCCTGACCTTAGGGAAAAGGCTTTCCATTTTTCCCCATTGAGAGTGAGGTTAGTTGTGGGTTTTTTATAGATGGCCTTTATAAGGTTGAGGTATGTTCCCTCTAAGCCTACTTTGTTGAGGGTTTTTATCATGAATGGATGTTGTACTTTGTCAAATGCTTTTCCCTGTGTCTGTTGGAATGATCATATGGTTCTTATTCTTTCTCTTATTGATGTGGTGTATCACGTTGGTTGATTTGTGAATATTGAACCACCCTTGCAACCCAGGAATAAATCCCACTGGATCATGGTGAATGGTTTTTTAAATGTATTGTTGGATCTTGTTTGCTAGTGTTTTGTTGGAGACTTTTGCGTCCATATTCATCAGAGATATTGGCCTATAGTTCTCTTTTTTTCTGGTGTCTTTATCTGGTTTGGGTATCAGGGTAATGCTGGCCTCATAGATTGAATTTGGAAGTTTTCCTTCCTCTTCTATTTTTGGAATACTTTGAGAAGAATAGATATTAACTGTTCTTTATTTTTTTTATTATGTTTAGTTAGCCAACATATAGTACATCATTAGTTTTTGATGTAGTGTTCAACAATTCATTAGTTGTGCATAGCACTCAGTGCTCATCACCACACGTGCCCTCCTTACCCATCTTAACTGTTCTTTAAATGTTTGGTAGATGGGCACCTGGGTGGCTCAGTCATTAAGCATCTGCCTTCGGCTCAGGTCATGATACCAGGGTCCTGGGATCGAGCCCCACATCAGGCTCCCTGCTCCACGGGAAGCCTGCTTCTCCCTCTCCCACTCCCCCTGCTTGTGTTCCCTCTCTCTCTGTCTCTCTGTCAAATAAATAAATAAAAATCTTTAAAAAAAATAAACGTTTGGTAGAGTTTTGCTGTGAAGCCACTGGTCCTAGACTTTTGTTGTTGGGAGTTTTTTGGACTCCTGATTCAATTTGTTTGCTGGTAATCGGTCTGTTCAAATTTTCTATTTCTTCCTGTTCCAGTGTTGGTAGTTTATATGTTTTTAGGAATTTATCCATTTCTTCTGGGTTGTCCAATTTGTTGGCATATAGTTTTTCATAATATTCTCTTCTAATTGTATTTCTGTGTGTTGATTGTTATTTTTCCCCTCTCATTTGTGATTTTCTTTATTTGGCTCCTCTCTCTTTTTTTCTTGATAAGTCTGGCTAGAGGTTTATCAATTTTATTGATTTTTTTTTAACGAACCAGCTCCTGGTTTCATTGATCTGTTCTACTGTATTTTTAGTTTCTATATCATTTATTTCCACTCTAATCTTTATTATATCTTTCCTGCTGCTGGTTTTAGGTTTTGTTTGTTACTCTTTTTCTAGGTCCTTTGGGTGTAAGGTTAGGTAGTTTATTTGAGATTTTTTTTTTGCTTTTTGAGGTAGGCCTGTATTGCTATAAACATCCCCCCTAGAACTGCTTTTGCTGCATCACAAATGTTTATGTTTTCATTTTAATTTGTTTCCATGTACTGTTTTATTTCTCCTTTTATTACCTGGTTAACTTAACCTCTATATATTTGTGGTCTTTCCAGATTTTTTATTTTGGTTGATTTCTTTTCTTTTCTTTTTTTTTTTTTTTTAGATTTTATTTATTTATTTGACAGAGAGATAGAGAGAGAGAACAAGTAGGCAGAGAGGCAGGCAGAGGGAGAGGAAGAAGCAGGCTCTCTGCTGAGCAGGGATCAATGCGGGGCTCGATCCCAGGACCCTGGGATCATGACCTGAGCTGAAGGCAGCTGCTTAACCAACTGAGCCACCCAGGCGCCCTATTGTGGTTGATTTCTGTTTTTATAGCACTGTGATCAGAAAAGATATGTGGTATGACTTTAGTCTTTTTGAGTTTGTTGAGATTTGTTTTGTAGCCTAAAATGTGATCTATTCTGGAGAATGTTCCATGTGCACTTGAAAAGAATGTGTATTCTGCTGTTTTAGGATGGAATGTTCTGAATATGTCTGTTAAATCCATCTGGTCCAGTGTGTCATCCAAAGCCATTGTTTCCTTGTTGATTTTCTGTTTAGATGATCTGTCCATTGTTGTAAATGGGGTGTTAAAGTCCCCTACTATTATTGTTTATTATCATTTCCTTTGTGTTTGTTATTAACTGTTTTATGTATTTGGGTGCTCCCATGTTGGGTACATAAATTTTTACAACTGTTTTATCTTCTTGTTGGATTGTCCCCTTTATTATGGTATAATGTTCTTCTTTGTCTCTTGTTACAGTCTTTATTTTAAAGTGTATTTTGTCCGGTATAAGTTATTGCAACTCCTACCAGAGAGAATATTTTTAATACTGTTAAAAATAACTATCTTTGTGTATTGTGTGCTTGATCTAGGAGCTGGTATTTTGCCTATAGGCAAGTTATTTTATAAGGTAATACACCTTATTTTTTTAGTGTTGTGGCAACTGAAAAATTTCAGAGCAGCTGTTCAAGGTGCTTCTGTTATGGCAGTAACATTTTCAACAGGTGACTTCAGTATATTTATCCAAGGTAGTATGTATTTTCCCCATCCCCCCATCATAATAGTGGTTGTTTGGGAGCTGGCCATCCTTCATAGGAGGCCACCTAAGCCATTGCTTACATTTCCTTACTCAGGACAAACATGGTGTCTAGAGCTGTGTTATAACCTGCTTCTGTGAATTCTGTACAAGAGTTTATGTAAATTTAAGGAACTACTGTGTGTTTTTAACTTTATTTTACTCACTACAGAGTAACGGGAATGTTTTTGTGAGTTTAGATTGCCTTCATGAAGTAAGAGACTCACCAAGAAAAAAGAAAATGAAGTTCTGATGGCATATAATTTGTTTTCTACTATAACAAACCTTGTAGATCTTAATGAAGGAACTGAGAGGAAAGTATGCCTTCTTCCAGTATTGACTTGTTTTCCTTTTGTTTAAGGATCACAAATTGATTAAGGAAAATAGCTTATGAAATTCTTGCCTGGCTGTGAGAACAGAGTCTGCGCTACTTTTATTAGGGCTGTATTTGTTCAACAGTAACTCTGTGATACTAATATTTTTGATGAATATTATATAGTCATGTTTATGTTAATGATTCTCAACCTTTTTGCTCTCAGGACCCCCATGCCCTTAAATGTTTTGAGGACCCCAAAGAGATTTCATTTAATCTTATCATGACCTTTCCCTTCCTTTTTCCCTTCCCTTCTCATGGGTTCACCTTTTCAATATTTATTTGCTTGAAGTTAAAACAGGAAAAATTTTAAACATATTAATTCATTTAAAGGTAGCAATAATAAATTCATAGTTATATTTGTTTTCATAAAAAATAAAAATATCCCCAAATCATAAAAAACAAAAAGAGGAGTGGCATTGTTTCACAATTTTTTTTGCAAAGGTGTTTAATATTAGATTTAATGAAAATAATTGGATTCTTACATCTGTTTCTGTATTCAATCTGCTGCATTATGTTCTGGTTGAAGTATATGAAGAAAGTCCAGCTTCACACAGATATGTGCTTGGAAGGGGTATAATATTTTAATAGCCTTTTCAGATAATTATGGATATTCTTCTTTGACACTACACCAAAAGTTGGCATGTGTTAGTTTTTTAAAGATTAGTTGCAATGTGGAATCTGAAATCACGTCAACGAACTCTTTGTACTCTATTAAGCTAAGGATTCACTGGTTTGTCTTCACTTTGAGTGATTCTTTTACACATGCATGATTTTGGAACATAATGCATTGGTAAACATATCTGAGTTGTGTAGGTCTCTTTATATAATATTTAAAAATTATATTGGATATTATCACCATCAGTCCCATCAGAAACAGCTTTAAGTATTGGGAAGTTGTCAAGGTTACAATAGTGGATACATATTATCCAGAATTCTAATTTTGACTGATAAACTTGAATTTACCACTGTCAACAAATACTCTGAATAGTTTTTTTTTATTAAACTGACAGACTTATTCTGTTTACTTTCATGAAAATTCCTACCAGACCCAAATCTGACTTACTCTAGTTTGTGTGTTAATCATTCTTTGAAGTAAAAATGGTGTTCCATGAAAGAGACATCTTATTCAACTTGCAGTTCAACTAATTGCACATGCACTTTTCCCCAAGACAACTATTGAACTTTTGTGCAGCAGAAGTACTTTATGCATATATCCCATGTTTATCACAAATTTAATAAAATTGTTGCCAGGGTGACATAGGCAAATAATGTCTTCATGTTATTATGAAAGTATTTTTGACTATACAGACTTTGTGAAATTGTGCTGCATGTCTCTGGGAGTCCACAGACCTTACTTTGATCTGCTGGTACACTATTAGCCCTTCTTTTATTCTTGTTAGGAATACAGTAACTGCTGGTAATGTTTTCACAGATTTCCCAAACTTTGATGTGCTTACACCAAGGGATTTTTCATTTGCCTCACTCTCTCCTGAATCCACAGCAAACTGGCATTCAGGATGAGACTCAGAACTGTGCACAATCTTCTGATTGTTGGTATGCTGGTAGAAAAAAGATACAATTTTAGTAATAAAAATATTGGTATTCATTAAATACCTACAGTGTTCATGTCTTTTTATGTTTGATAGTATCTACCCTGGCCCTTTTCTTTTATGAGGATGTTGTGAGAATTAATTTGATATTTATTTATTTAGAGAAGGGGAGAGAAGGGTTGGGGAGGGGCAGAGAGAATCTTAAGGAGGCTCCATGTCCAACATGGAGCCTGATGCGGGCTGGATCTCACAACCCTGAGATAATGACCTGAGCTGAAAGCAAGAGTTGGACACTTAACTGAGCCACCCAGGCACCCTGAACTAATTTGATGTTTAAAAAATGTAAGAATCTATTTTTATTGCATGGCATGTTTTAAAATACATCATGTTGTGAGATAATTATGTTCTAATGAAAGTACAGTGACGCATTAAAGGTTCATTAGTCAACTGTAGTTGAAGGGAGGAAGAGAGGAAATTCCTAGGCATAGTGATGCCAAATGTCAGACCATTTAAAAGCTGCAATGGAAAAAGCATTTTTCCTCTTCTGTATATTGGAAGTGGAAGTATTTTTTTTTTTAAAGTAAGTAGATGAAGGTTTACTAAAATGGAACCAGGAACAGGAATAGATGCTGAAAGGGAGAGTTTTCATTTGAAATAATGAGATGATGAAAGTTTTTAGATAATCCCAGAGGGACTCCCTCCTCCCCCCAACATTCTTGGTTCCCTATGGAATTGAGATTTATAGTTAAATGAATGTTATAAATCTAGAAAAAACAATAGCCAGATGAGTCTATCCTTGAACATGCCATGGGTCAATTTGGTAAGCAAGAGTTCTTGGAGATGGAGGGTGCAATGAAGAAATTTCAAGAAGAAAGAATATTTACTTTCAAGAATGTGCCAAGGTTTTTGATTTTTAAAGCTAAATTAAAATGTGAATAATCACCATGTACTTGTGATTAAATGCACTCTCTTCCTTCTCATAAAGTATTACAGCATTTAATTGATAAACAGATCAAATGAAAATAAGATGATTGGATGGATTTTACACAATAATATATACAGTTATATGTCACTTTGGACTTTACAAAGAACTCCAGCACTTTAGATTTTAAAAAGAAGTTTTACATTTACTATTTCATTTTAATATTAAAAAGAGAAAAAAAAAAACTCTGAAATAGGTGAGAAAGGAATTCTCATTATGTGAGTATGAGTTTTACCCAAAGCCATAGGCCTTCTGAATCAAAGGGTTTGAATTTAAAGGTAGGTCTCTGGACTAACAGTTCCCTGTACTTGGTGCTGCATAGTGTTGCTGCCATGCTTTTTTTTTTTTTTTTAAGATTTTATTTATTTATTTATTTGAGAGAGAGAGAGAGAGAGAGAAACAGCATGAGAGGGGAGAGGGTCAGAGGGAGAAGCACTGAGCCGGGAGCCCGATGTGGGACTCGATCGCAGGACTCCGGGATCATGACCTGAGCCGAAGGCAGTTGCTCAACCAACTGAGCCCTCCAGGCGCCCCGCCATGATACTTTTAATTGATGGGATTACATAGTTACGGTGTTCACTATGTATTCTGGCCCAGAGATTATCCAAACCAGGTGAATACTTATTGGGCCAGAGTACAGCCTCATCTTTGGGGAAGGACATCTGTAGAGCAGGATTCTCTCCCAGGTCTGTTGAGAAAGTTTGAGAAAAGCTCAATTTGAATCAGGCTATCCTAGGTCAAGTCTTGCCACGGCTTGCCCACACCCTCCTGCTCTCTGGCTCTCTTGTTAGGAATTGCCCTCCTTTACTTCTTTTTTGTTGTTAGGCTTTTAGGAATTAAATAGTATTTCCTCTATCCCTAAAAATATTTTGAGAACTCCTCACATTAACTTATGACCAATCAAAGGGATAGGAGCGTCATCTATCTTGTGTGTTTCAACCTTTTATAATAAAGCAAGTGATATGATAAATATCAGGAAGAGGCAATAGCTATTCAAACCCAAAATATTTCTTTTTGTTTAGATCCCATTTTTAGTATGTATGTGGGAGATATTAGCCTATGAGTTAAGGACTTAATGGTATTTCAAATTCCTGGTCAAATTTTCTACTCCCATCTTTAATTTGTCAAATCTAAGTCTTCATAGGAAGTCTTCTATTCTGTATTATAGGGAGACTGAGATGGAAGTAGTGTATGTTTAGTGGCAGATTACTTCACTGCAAACATAGGCTAAGGTTCTTACCTTTTGTTTTCAGACACTGCCTGGCTAAGTACTAAGCATTTTCCATTGTTAATAATAGTAATGATAATAATAATAATACCACCACCACCACCACCAACATGGAAGCAGGAACATTCCCTTTCATCTCAGTTGGCATTTGATGTCTTTTGAGTTCTTTTCAGCCTCATTTAGCTCTTCTTATTTTTTCATCTCAGCAAATTTATTTTGACTTTTGTAAAACAGGTAAGTCAACAAGGCAAGGGGCTGGAGCACACTGGTTCACAGAAGCACCTGTGCCTTGGGACTTGAGGACATTGCTCCACAGTATCTATTTGTTAGATTATGACAGCTAGTGGTGAGGAGTTTTAGAATGTGTCACAGCTGTAGATGTTAAGTACTAGAGGTAGCTGTGATTGCTGTCACTTGTTCTCATATACTGTCCTCTGTTATAGGCATTAGGAATTTTTTCTCTTAACCTGTTATATCTTTCTGTATTTTTCTGGCCTTCTATAAAATTTTGTAAAGTGGTATTTTTGTGGAGTAGATCTCTGCCTCTTTCATGTTAACAGTTATACATGTTTAAGAGATTTGACCCTCTGGGAGTATTATATTGAGCAAATAAGATTTGAATAGGAATTGTTTTTCATATTCATGTAATGGCAGTGTATTGCTTGGCACGTGATACGTGCTCTGTAAATGTTATTTGTCATGAATTCTTGAACCCAAAAGTTAATTAAATGAAGTTCATTTAATACATTTTTATTAAGCCATATACAATGTTAGGTGAGGAAACTGAAAATATTGGTAAGGCAGTTACTGGGCCAGTGAATTCCTATGCTAGCTGGAAGGTAATTTCACAGAAGTAGTGAAATTGAAGGAGGGAGCAGTTTAGTTATTATTGGCAGGGATGGGGAGGGTATCAAAAGGGGGCTCATTGTCTGGCCATCAGATCTGACCTATCCCTTGAAGATGAGGAGGATGAAAAGGACATTCTTTTTGTTCTGTTTCTCAGAATGTATTTGAAGGATAAAATAGGTTTCCTGTCTGACATTAATATCAATGATACTTTGGAATGTTTGCTTCTTTCATAACGGGATTGTTTTTCCCTGGGTCCCATGCTCACTGTGTTTTCATGCCTTGTTTTGCAAGAATTGCCTGAGGTTCCGTCAATTGAGGAGGAAGTGGAAGAAACAGAGTCTTGGGCGAAGCCTTTGGTCCACCTTTGGCAGACGAAGTCCCCAAACTTTGTGGCTGAACAGGAGTATAATGCAGCCATGGCCAAAATGGAGCCACACTGTGCCATCTGTGCTCTCCTCATGCCCTACTACAAGGTAATAAGGGTGGAGGGGTCACTGTCAAGGTTTCGTTTCACTGCTTCACTTTCTGTATGACTGTAAAAACACAGATGAATCATTGTAAGGTAAGTATGCACACGGAAAGGGAGACATCAATACTTACATGGCCATTGTAAAAGAGCAAACAGAATTTCTGAGTGCTACTTGAAAGACATTTCTCTGGTAGTGCTTTATCATTTTAAAATAAATGATTGGTTTATTTGTCATTGTTCATTTCAGTCAAGGGGCAGTTCCAGTCTTTTTAATCAAGAAACATAGAACTGAAAGCTTAACAATATGTTGTATAAGTTTTGCAAAGAGAGAACTTAGACTTAGTCTCTGTTTTGTGTTTGAAAATATCACTCTCAATAATATGTCAGCTCTGGGCCCACATTTAAAATGTCTCTATCTTCCCACGTGGAACATCCATAAAATACAGCAGGACTCAATACAAGCTGGATTGTTTATTCACCCTCATCAACTAGCTGCGCATAGTACTGTTTTCAGTGTTATTCCATATGTCATACTGATGGCATTTTAGCTCACTGAGGGCCACATTCTCTAACACTAACCCAGACAAAGTGATCCTCAGGAATCTAGTAAAGGTGGAATTTCGTGACCTATTTTAAGATACAATATATAATAAAGTGTATTGATGTGAGCACTGTGTTCTGAGTTATATTATCAATAATGGAATCAGAAGTATTTTAAGATTGCTTCTTTTTTAGAGTTCATATAAACACTTTTTTGTTCAGACATTTCAGGGCATGAAATTGTGTGATTTGCCACATTTTCAGATCTTTGAAAATATAGAAAGTAAACTTAACTCACTTGTCTTTGATGTGGCCCTTGTGAGTGACAAACTATTTTCCGTTTAGTCATTGAATGTCTGTTTTCTTGGAAAAAGTTAACTTTTTATTGACTTTTATTTCTATATCATAATCTGCCTTTGTATTTCCCCAATAATTAAAAAAATTCTCACTAAAATTATAAGATATAGGGAAACTTATTAATATAGGATCTCTGGAGATAAGATAGTTCATTAATTAGAATTTCAGTTAAGCGCTAAATGTTTTTCATATATTTTGGTGAGAGATGACAGTTTTGTTTTGCACACTATATTTTCTTATTTAGTGACATTTGCCAGGTCATTCTGTCTTGATGTTTTAAAAACTTTGTGGTGAGGCAGAACCTTCAAAAATTCTCTAAAAACTGTTGCACAGATTAAAACTGAGGTCTTTGAAAACATTCCTTCAAGTGTAACCAGGTAAAATTCTTCAGTATATGAAACCAGGTCTGCTAAACTAGTGAAAATAAAGAAAGAAATAAAAATTCCTCAGAAAAATTGATGCTTTCCCTGAACTGTTTATGTAAGAATATAGTTTTAGCAGGTTATCACTTTTTCATACAAGCAGATGCACAGAATGTCCTCCTGTTTCTACAGCTTAGCTTCTGGATGGGAGCCTGAAGAGGAACATTGATAAAAAGCTAATAGTTGTATCAAGGAAAACAACAGGAAGAACAGAAGCTGGAAGTTAGTGCATGGAACAGCTATTAGTGGATTTGAGTGACCAGAACAAATGAACTTTTTTGCATGTTTTTCACTCATGTGGGAATATTATGTTTTTCAGCCAGATAGCAGCAATGAAGAAAATGATTCTAGATGGGAGACAAAATTAGACGAAGTGGTTACTCCGGGAGGAAAGACTAAGCCCCTCATTCCAGAGATGTGTTTTATTTATAGTGAAGAAAATATAGAATATTCTCCGCCTAATGCCTTTCTGGAAGAGGATGGAACAAGTCTTCTGATTTCCTGTGCAAAGTGCTGCGTACGGGTTCATGCAAGTAAATGAATCTCTCATTCATCAATCACTGACTTTTCAGTGCTTCACATAATCTTTGTTTCTCACCGTTTTGTCCCCTACCAAATCTATTGCATTGAACTATTGGCATTCTTAATGGTTAGATCATTTTTTCTCACATTTCTTCTGATAAAAGTATGAGTAAGTATAATAATCCCTTTTTCTATAGTTTTCTGCAGTATCAGTGGAGAACAGTTTTGTTCTGTTTGTTGTCCAGATGTGGGGTCATTGTGGGGCTCCTTTCACATATTTGAATTTTACTTAAGAGATAGTTTGTAAAAACTTAATTTTAACCTCTGATGTTGATTCATGATTATTTTTCTTTGTACTTTTTAAAGAGACATGAATATTTCTTTGGTGATTTGGGGAATTATTGTTAAATTTAATTATAGAGTTTAATTTTTATTCTTTGTGAGGGTAAGGAGATCTCTGTTGCCTTCCAGGGGAGAACAGTCATTACAGTTGTTTTCCCCACAGGACTGAGATGGTTAGGGTCCATACCTGTCACAATTTGGTATTTTCACATCATGGGATAAATGGCAAATTCCTTTTTTTTTATTTGCCTGCCATGTAAGTCCTCTAAAATGTGAAAAGGGATCTAATTTTTATTGCAAGTCTATTTTAAGGCATTTTAATATTCCAGATCTTACCAAATCATATGTCATGTTAACATACTTATGTATGGTCTCTGTCAGTGTAGCATGAATAGTTATAATATAGGCATTACCTTCTGTATTTACCCCAGAGAAACACTAGACTTACGTTAGGGTTGAAATAGCCTCGCTGTCTATCATTTATTGATTGATTAGATACTGTCAGCTTCCCAAGAGATTTGAACATAATGTGTTTGAAATATAGCAACCTTCTTGTTGTACTTATATCAATCTGTAACACACACGCACATATATATATATACACATTCACCCTACATTATTTAAAGTATCTAACAACCAATGCATCATTTCACAAAAAAACTAGGATTTAATTTTGATTCCTGAATGTACAAGCTATACAGTTTGGCCATAGTGTTTCATAAACATATGCTTGAACTAAACATTTTATAGTCTTAGTTAACTATGATAGGCTTTTCTTTGGTAAT
The DNA here is from genome assembly GCF_004348235.1 of Phoca vitulina. NCBI lineage: Eukaryota > Metazoa > Chordata > Mammalia > Carnivora > Phocidae > Phoca > Phoca vitulina. The sequence goes on along the minus strand of NW_022589770.1, from coordinate 13,576,896 downwards.
TACATCTCTGTTATTTTCTCTTTCATTTAAATGTAATAGAAATTTGATATTAAAAATTACTTCTTTAAATCTTTCAAAGCCCTTTGAAAGGCAGTCAGAGTAACACATGTTTGTTGGTACTGTATAATTGCTGCTTATATTTGCATCATCAGCTATCTCCTTACACAGTTATTTTGAGTCAGGCATGTATTGAATAGACAAATAGAACTGAAGATACCCCTTCATCACTAACCATGAATTGTGCATCCTCTGTCCCTATCATTGAAATTAAAGCTAATTAAACAATTTCTGAAATGTAATTTTAAATTATATTAATTTACAAAATATGTCAAAGTTTATTTATTGTATTATTTTAAAGCTTCCCCAAATTTTCCTTCATGAATTGCAACTAACTTTGAAATATGTTTTGTATGAGTAAAGAACTAGACCCAACAAATTAGAAATTTAATTATTGCCCATTCAAGAATTATCTGATAACTATTGTGAGCATTAGTAATGATTAAGACCCATACTCTCATGTTTCCTGGGGCTGATATCCTTTTAGCCATAAGGCATGAGAGCCAAAAGTATCTTTGAGACAGCCTTGCTTATGTTTTGTTCTAAGCAGTGACAACTGGTGGGCAGTTGTTCTGATTTTAGTTATTCAGTGCTAAGATGTATAATACCAAAATGCAAAAGACCTAATTCATGAATCCATACTATTATTTTATAGGTTGCTATGGTATCCCTTCTCACGAGATATGTGATGGATGGCTATGTGCCCGCTGCAAAAGAAATGCATGGACAGCCGTAAGTGGCCTATTTTAATATCTTTTAACCCCTCTTCTCACTTTCTCCACTGTGAACACATTTAAATCTAGCAATAAGGTAAGGTTGTACACATGCTTTTGTGTGCACTTCTACACTTACTATATTTCTAGTCTTCTCTTTTCAAATCATCCTGTCTGGTGGCTCTATTCATCATAGAAATATTAAATAAATTTCTAGGTGTTACTGTTCTACTCAGGAGCCTACAGAGAATGCCAATTTATCAGAACAAGTCTAAAATATTCCTTCATTTTCCTGCCCAGGTCTATTTTATAGTTCTTGAAAATAAATATTCTAAGTAACACTCAAGATGAGGATCCTCCCTGACCCCTGACGAAACCATGCTCATACATAACTTTTCCACTGGTATGAGTCTTTCCCCACTTATTCATTCATACATTCACACTTCAACAAACTTTGGAGTCTGCTCTTTGCCAGGTGAGACAGACTGCTCTGTCTCAGTCTGTGAACTTGAGACAGAATCTTTCAACAACAAATGATACTCCACTTAGGGTACAAAGATTCCTCCTCATCTAAATTGTTTTTCCTGATGAACCCTGTTGAAACTTCAGCTTACATCCAAGCATTAAGTTCTATTCCACTAACCCATCATGTCACCTATTTTTCCATTTAATTATGTGCTACCTTGTTACTTCTTAAAAATTCTCTTTCAAGAAGCATCAGAACATTTTTGAAAATTAGGACCTGTTAGATCTTAACATTGTATCCCTCACTCTTAATCTCAGAGCAGATGATTTCAATTGTAATAGTAGCATTTGCTTTATTTCTCAATGATCTCTAATGAGTTAAATTTCTTTGCAACCAGATTAAAATCCTGAAGGACAATATAAGGAAAATGCCTTGCATGATAAAAATTTATGGCATGATATGTATGTTTAGCTCTCAGTGTTGAAAGAGACGTATGGTGACTATAAATTAAAGATGTCTGAGAATGTCTTTCTGAATGATTTTATTGCTGGCATTCACTTTAGGTAGTGAGGGAAAAATGAGGGAAAGTATGGACATTCTTTATAGCCCAAATAATCTGATCTGTTTTGTGTTAGAGGTAATATCTCCAATTTAAGAAGTCTTTCATTAGTGGGCCCAGAAAACATTTTTGTATTTCCTTTGATGTGATCATTATATTAACAAAAATTATGTAAATACAGAGTATCTTAAAATCAGCCAGGAAGTCCTGCTGTAATAAGTATATTCAGTTCTTGTTTGCCATGCAGGTCTTATATTTATTATATGAGCCAAATTAAAGCTTTGTAGAATCAGTCTGGCCTGTGATCCTCTCATTCACCCTGAAGTATAGGTTTAGAGATTAGAGATATTCTAATCCAGTTCACCAAGGTGTGAAGAATTCTCTGTTCCATCCACAGTTACTGCTTGACTCCTTTGCTCACACCCTGAACAGTCCTGTTTCCCAAGGTACCATTGTCCTTTGCATGGCAGAGCTAGGGCCAGGCCTACGTTACCCACCCTGATTCTGAGGCTGTTTGTGATAGTTTATGCTGTTTTCCTTTAGCATGTCTTAAGAAGGAAATACTAGATTAACGACTCTTTAGAACTAATTTAAAGCTCCTGTTAATCTTAATCCCTCACACCCTTAGAAAATACAATGTCTTTTGTGTTTTATTATTGATACCATGCAATAGAAATGGAAACTCTCGAATACAATTTTACAATGATTTTTTTAGATCCACATAATATCTTATTTCTAAGTGGAAATGATCTGAATTCAAGTGCACCAGTTGTTTTTTCAATTTATCCATTTGCGTGAACTTTGTCTATGAAGCTTGATTCCTATTTTTTTCTCCTGAGAAATCAGTGAATTGCAGTTTAAGCATTGCAGAGGAGTAAGTGATAATATCAGTATTTTGGCTTTAAATCCCTTATTTAGTGTGGTTGTGAGTGTTACAATATTAATTTTTAGTAGACAAGTATGATTCTTTGGATTTTGTGGCTGGAATGATTGCATTTTAAAAGTATCCTTAGACTTGACATCTTTAGGAATCAATCTCACATTGTCAGTTTTAGGTTCCAGAAAAGCCTTGGGACTCCTTTTAATGGAGGTTCCAAAGGAGCTAATGGAAATCTAACAGTGCAAGGGAGGTCAGATGACATTTGATTGCTGGTTTGTACGTCACTAACTCTAATTCCTAATTATTTCCTGGGATTTTCTTTTTAAATGTACTTTGTAAATGTAAGACTTACTATTCATCATGAATGAAAAACATTCCAATAACATATTTTGCTTGGTATATATATTTATACAACAGATGTGATTGTTCTAGCTAATTCTGTTTCCTTTTATGATGAGTACTTTGCACACCTGGAGAGTAAGAAGAGGGTAGACTGAAATACCTTATATTTATCTTTATAAGGTATATGTGAGACTTGAATGTGGTTGTTCTGTTTTTTAAAGATTCATTTTAAAGAGTTCTCATTGTTGGATGAATGGGTAAAGAAAATGAGGGGTATATATAGAGATACACACTGAAATTTCATATTCAGCTATAAAAAGGAAATCCTGACATTTGCAACAACATAAATGGCCTTGAGAGCACTATGCTGAGTGAAATAAGTCAGACAGAGAAAGACAAATACTGTATACTCTCTTTAAATGTGGAATCTTAAAAGAACACGCTGAACTCATAGGAACAGAAAGTTAATTGGTGACCGTGGGTGGGGGGGCATGGGAGAAATAGATAAAGGTGGTTAAGGGTACAGACTTCCAGTTTTAAAATGAATACATTTTGGGAATCTAATATACAGCATAGTAACAACTGTAGTTAGAAATACTCTATTGTATAGTACTGTACTTGAAAGTTGCTAAGATTGGGGTGCCTGGGTGGCTCAGTCGGTTAAGCGGCTGCCTTCGGCTCAGGTCATGATCCCAGGGTCCTGGGATTGAGCCCTGCGTTGGGCTCCTTCCTCGGCGGGGAGCCTGCTTCTCTGCCTGCCGCTCCCCCTGCTTGTGCTCTCTCTCTCTCTATTTCTGTCAAATAAATAAATAAAAATCTTAAAAAAAAGAAAAGTTGCTAAGTTCTTTAAAGTTTTCACCAGAAAAAATAAATAAGTAAAAGAAACTATGTGAGGTGATGGATGTGTTACCTAATCTTATTTCGGTAATCATTTCTAAATACATATACATAAATCAAATCATCATGTTATACATTTTATGTTATACATTTTAAACTTACAGTGTTATATGTCAGTTATATTTCAGTAAGGCTGGCGGGGAGGAGACTGTAATAGTAACTGTATCATGGAGGTAAGCATCAATAATTTATTTTTGTTTATTTTTAAATATTTTAACCTATTTATTTGACAGAGAGAGACAGCGAGAGAAGGAACACAGGCAGGGGGAGTGAGAGAGGGAGAAGTAGGCTTCCCTCAGAGAGGGAGCCCGATGCAGGGCTCGATCCCAGGACCCTGGGACCATGACCTGAGCCGAAGGCAGATGCTTAACGACTGAGCCACCCAGGCGCCCCAGGCGTCAATAATTTAAATTCTGGAAGCAAAGGCATTGTAGGGATTATTTCATCTAACGTTAGAAGGTAGTTGGTTTTCTTACTGTCAACCTGGGCGAGGTAACTGAGGATGTATGCAAGGCTGGAATCAATGCTCAGTGGTCAGCTGTCTTTTTATTTACCATTTCTAACGAGGGACATCACTCTGGCCCCAACTGTTGTGATAGTTTTTAAGTAACCGGAGGCCAGAACTTTGTCTCATTGACCTCTGTAGCACCCCTAATGCCTGGTGCAGTGTTGGATCATTTCTGAACGGGTGAAACATAAAGTAAGAAGGTTGTGATCGCAGAGATATGGGCCAGACCTTTATTTGTGGCCTTCAGTGCTCTCACTGTTTCCGGAGTCTCGCTTCAGTGCTCACTGTGTTTCATTTTGCTACTGTCTTTACTTTATCCATTTGCGTCAGTTAAAACAAGGAAGAAGATGCCTTGCTGCCAGCTTCACCTGAATGTGTTGGGGGAAGAGATTAGTTACAAATTTTGGATTGTACCCTAATTTAGATTCTAGGATCCTGGCTCTATATCCAAATTCAAATGAAATGAAATAAAGAACCCCCCAAATACCTGTCTATCCTGAGATTCAGGTTGTACATCCCATCATTCTAACTAAATGTTATTGCTTTGTGCCTATTTTCCTATTTCAGTACCACTCAGGTAAATAGATACAACTACCTGAAAGCTATGTTTCAGCTTATGGCTTATAACCCAACTGTATTGGATTATTTTATTTTCAGCTGTTTGTTTTTGACCTTTTGGGGACTATTTATAAAATTGATTTGAAGCAGTTTTTACTCTGTTACAGTATGACTTGAGAGCACATGCCAAACATTACCAAGTTCTCTTTTTAGGGGTATACTGTCAGTACTCTGATTTTAGCATGTGTTTCTTATTATTTTAATTTTTAATGTGAGTCTAATCACTTTTGATCTAAATTGCTAAAGTTTTCTCTAATCTGTGATTTCCACTGTTTAATGGCTGCAAGTTACTACTAATTAAAAATGCTAGTATTCTCACTGTAAAAATGCAGAATTTGTATTGATTTCTTTGAGATTTTTTCCCACCATTTTCTTTTTTATCCCTGCACTTAAAAAAAAATTTCCAGTATGGGTATTTCTGTGAAATACCTGAATACTCCTTTAGGGATACACTTCTGATTATGAAGAAAGATGTTAGTTAGATGTCTGGAATGGGCCAGTAAACTAAATACTTACTACTATTCTAAAAAGTAATCCATGTGTTTAATATTATGTAGAGTAAAAATAGGATTTTCTATATTATCTTTTGAAGAATTTATAATATAAAATTCCAAAGGGTAAATAAATATAAGCAGGTTGAAGAGGTTAAAAAGGAATATGGATGAGATTTTCTCTTCTTAAAATTTAAGGATAATGTAGCTGTCTGGTGATTTTTTTTCTGTCTAGGTAATTTGGATATTTCTTCAGGGACCTTTCAGGGGATAGGGGCTGTGAAGTTTTGTTTTAGTGCCATAAGTGGTGGTGAAAACTGCATGTAAGGATTGGTAACTTATCATGGAAAGTCACATCACACTCAGATTTATGACTTTGACAAATCATAAGTTTCCAGTCTCCTGTCCTTGGCAGCGTTAAACCTGTGCTGTAGTTTTCCATTGTCAGTATGAAAAATTTCAAATAAAGCGTGTATCATTTGTGCTATGTCTTACTAGGGGGCTTTTTTATTACCTTAAATAATTCTTGGGAGGGTAAGGTAAACACAGTAGCTCACATACATATAATCTAAACAAAAAATCTAAATTAAAGAAAGATTTAAAAGCAATGTAATGAGAAGGTTCTATTAGAGATTATATCTAAGGTCTCTTCTGACCCTCAAATCCCTTGATTCTGTGTTGCTTTGTATTTCCATTTTGCTTTAATTAGCTTTCCTTAAGAATTGGGGCCCTTCTAGCATACTAAATTTATTATGCACTTCTTAACCTAGTTAGAGGTGTTAGGAAGTATAGGAATAGAAGTGGCACTGGTAATTATTGACCAGATCAGTGTAGTCTTTATGAGCTAAAGGAAATTTTTAACAGGCCAGTGACTTCAAGGCCTTACTATAACTTTATCTACTTGCTGTTTGGGAATGCATGACAATATGTATTGGCCTCTAAATTCTTTTTTATTTCAGTATATCCTGTTACACTTAATTTAGGAGAATTTGTTTCAATATTTTTATTTGAAAGTAATACAGTATTAAAAAAAGTAGCTACATATTATATTCTTGGGTGAATATTGCCATTGTATGAAAAAGCAGATTTTGTAATGAAAAATTTAAAAAACACTTTATGGGTTGGAGTTTTCATTCTGTATAATGAAATGCACAAACTAGGTAATTGCACACATTTATTATCTATTGAATAGCATTTATTGTACTATGTAGAATAATGAAATTATATTGCATATGTGTAACATAGCATCTCTGTAATACAACATTTTTTTCCCCAAAATGGTTTCAGGACATCAAAATGCAAACATGAAACATGTTTTCACATTTATTCACTATGCCTTTTATTTTTCTTATTTTTTTTTTTTTAATGGAGTAACACATAGATATGAGCAAGTTATACCTTGATGATCTTTTGGGATTTGCCTTTCTGTTCCTCTTATAAAGAATGGAATATACAATTGCAATGATTAAAAATAAACATTTTGGTGTTTATTTTTTTACTGCTTGACCATAGGCAAGTGATATCTATAGATTGGGTAGGGGTTGCCATTCATGCCCTCCACGGCTGAACGTAGCTATTTTATTTGACTTCTGAAAGAAAATGAAGTCTTTTTTCTGCATAAATCATAGTCACAAAGTTAAATTCTAGAAATTCCTGAGGTAGTGGTCTTTACAAAACTCACTCCAATGGTGTTGCTAAAGCTTGTAGACGGAAGAATCTAAGTCATTTGTTGGAATGCATTTGTTTGAACTCCTGGTCTTTGGAGTATACCTTAGTCTGTCAACTTTTAGGTCTCAGGTAAAAAGGATTGACCTCTTGGAAGTGGTAGCTTGTCAGATCTTTGGGAACAATGAAGTGCCAACCTGTGTAACTTTCTGTTTACTCTGCCTGATGATTGGTGGGTGGACGAAGGTGGTTTATTAGGTAGTCTTTGGTTCCCACTTTGCGTTGAGAGTGGGGTCCTATAGATGGAGGTGCATCTGTTACGAAGCAACCCTAACTTATCTCTGTTGAATCTCAAGGTAGTGCTTTCCCTCTCTCTTTAATAGAAGTTCTCTTAGGCTGGAGATTATTAAAGAAAATTTGTAAGTTTAAGGTGTATGTTACCTTTACCACATAACACAACCCTTATTCTCCCTCTTTAACTCCCCAGATAAAAATAATGGTACTGATAATAGATATTAGAAATTGCCAATCATTATGCTCTTTGAAAGTCTTTTATTGTAGAAAAGTAAGGTTTTATTTTTCAACCTTTGACCTACAAATTCAGAATAACTATTGATTTAAATATAAACTAAGCAGCATACAGCTTCCATAAAATGTAAGGACTAAAGAGTTCTTCATCTCTGTCAGAAATCTCCTTTTACAGATGATGAACCAGGGTTTGAGAGAGTAAGTCTTTTACCCCCTGGATTGCCCCACAGTATGGTAAGACAGCCTTCATTCGTGGCAGTGCTCAGGCCTTCAGATTTCCAGGCCCATTTACCTCAGTTTCTTGTTTTTAGAGTGGGAAGAAGGCTAAGCAACTGACCAGTTTTTGAACAAGGTTTTTGAATGATTTTTGTTTGTTTCCATTGAGAGTTAATCCAGCACTAACTTCTAGTGTAATTACACTAGAATGTGTTATCTACTTAATGTAGGTTAATTAGCCTTACTGGGTGGTTGAGTAGAGCAGTTACTTTACCCTTTCATATGTACTCTGGGTTCTGCCCACAGGACCTTTCCCAGAACTGGATAATCTCCTGAATCCAATTTCCCAGCTGACAACAGCATTGACATTTTTCTTTTACGAAGAGCTCTGAAGTGGCTTTCTAGATCAGAGCCATTGATTTTTAGATCAGATTGGCTTATGGCCTTGAGAGGTCATGGTGGCGCGGCTGCTCCCTGTGATGTGTTTTATGCTGTATTTTTTTTTTTTTTAAATTCCATGAGATACTGTTAAGACCAGGTGATGGGAGGCTGTTAGCCTGAAAGGCTGACTTTGATCCTCATATACAGTAAAACTAGTAGAAACAGAAGGGCTCTATTCTTGTTAAAGGCAGGGCATTCACAAGTGGGTGGTGGCTGTTTGTAGTCAAGTGGTTGCTTATGTAATTACTCCTCTCCATTGAGGTGTCCCTGTAAGCCACTATCTAGGACCACACTCTCCCATTTGAAGGAATACATTTGGCTTCACAATTACCTCTTGCCTCCTGAAGAGGCAGATTATTCTAAACGGCTGCAGACTTAAACCTTGGCTCACAAAGGCCAGGGTGGTAATAATTATTTTACTTTAACCAAACAGAACAGCACATTTGAGAATATCAGTTATCCTGACAACATAGCTATGATGTGGAGGCCTTCCTGTTAGGGAACTGCTTACAGGCTAAAAAGTCACAAATCATTTTTTTCTGTACTTTCTTCCTCCTTTCAATAAACATCATTCTCCTCCCTCCCTCCACTTGGTAATGGAGAGAAAGAAAGAGAAGTCTACACAGCTTATTGTAAGTGGAACTATATTCATAAATAGCTTCTTGATTGAGAACAAATGCCTCATTAATCTTAAGTGCTTCAACCAGAGAGCACAAGTAAAGTCAGGAAGAATAATGACTGACATTATAGGGAGCATAACATACTGTACTACACACCAGGATGTGCATGCCTGGAGGTCACTGGGCTACGAGGCACATCTCCTTAGCAATGAGGAAAGGCATCCCTAGGAAGAGTGGAGGGCGAAAAAAGTGCAGTGCAGGCATTTCTCATGAATAGCAAAAATTAGTCCAGTGGCAGGATGAAGAAATCAAGTACTTTGCTATTTGTTATAGAAGGTCATGCTGGGAAGAAAGAATAAACCAGCTGGGTTTTTATTTGAAAGCCAAATGTTGTACAGTTTTAACAAAGTAAGATGTATGTTCAACTTGAAGTACTTTGCTCAGGTTCCTGGAAATAGGATTATGCATTAAGTTTCATGTAGATGGCCTCTGACCAGTCTTAAATTACAGAGGTGCTTCTTGCCACTGATCGTGTGCTTGGCTTGCTACCCTGCTATCAGATAGGTGCTCTGCAAATTTAATTTTTATATTGGTGTAAGCAATGCTATTAGGAAGTTAAATCCAGGGAAAAATCGAATTTGAAATTTGAAAAATCGAATTTGAATATGTATGACTTTATATTCTTCTGTTACATTCCATTCATACAAATGGATGTATGATGACATTTAAATAGTTACAATGTAGTAAGTATACACCCCCCGCCCCAAGATGTCCATGTTCTAATCCCTGGAACCTATGAGTGTGTTTGTCATGTTGCATAAAAAAACAGAATTATGGTAGTAGATGGAATTAAGGTTGCTAATCAGTTGATCTTACGATATCTGGGTTTACCCAATTCAGACACAGGAGTCCTTAACTGTGGAAAAGGGTGGCAGAAGAGAAGGTCAGAATGAGGTGAAATGAGAAGCTCTTGACCTGCTCTTGTAGGCTTTGCAGATGGAGGAGGGCCATGAGCCAGGGCATGTGGGCCACCCCTTAATGCTAGAGAGGACAAAGAAATACTTTCTCCCTGAGTACCTCCAGAAATGAATGACCCTGCTGACACCTTGATTTTAGCCCAGTGAGACCCATTTTGGACTTCTGACCTACTGAACTGTATTAATTTGTATTATTTTAAGTGATTAAGTTTGAGGTTATTTGTCATTGCAATAATAAGGAACAATAAAGAACTAATACAGTATTCAGTAGAAAGCATTGTTGAAAGGGTCATTCATTTGTTTTCACTCTTAACTGGCATTCCATTAGGTATGTTGCATTTCCCGTGTCCTCGCCCAGTCTGAGGCATCTTTCTCGGACTGCTTTCTTCTGTCTTACTAGCTCACACTCTCTAGTTCCTGGAATCCAGCAATCCTTTACCCCACTGTGACTCCCAGTAATGCTCCAGTTTTTCAGTCTCTCCCTCTCCTCTTGCCCTTACTTCCGTTTTTAGCTACTATGTTTCCTTGCACACTTTCAGCTCTCCTTCCACTTGCTAACTTTGTTATTCTCCCTAAGTACAACTCAACCCTGGTAAATCCTATTATCTATCTGCTCTGCACCTGCAGCCCTGTAGCTGAATATGGCTGTGGAGAAACACCATCAGATTGCTCTTGCTTTCAACTTGTAACTATTGATGTGTCCTTGGTGATGTCTGTAATTCATTCTGCATTCCCATCACAGATTCCCTCTTTCATTGTCCAGGTTGACTGTTTCATACCTGTCACCTGAAGCTTCCCTTCTTCTACCCCATCCTTACTCTCACTTTGTGAACTTCATATTTCACCAAGCAACAGGAAGCCATCAGTGGACATCTGCAAGTTTCCAGCTGCATGATATCCACAATATCTCTGCTCCTACCTATGGCCACCCCCTCTCTTATTACACACAGGATCATAGTTCCAATAATTCATCCCTTTCTTTCCCATACCGGCAGGTTTCCCCTCTCTAGGTGATTCTCATTATCATCCAAATAAGCTGCTATTTCTTCCATTTTCAAATAAACCAAAAAACCAAACCAAACCAAACCAAAACAAAAAAACACCTCTCTTGATCCTTCTTCCTCACCAGCTCCACCCTATTTCTCCATGCCTCTATGTATAGTAACACTCCTTAAAAGACTTGTCTTTATTCATTCATGTATTTGTTCTTCTCTCCAGTTCTTCTCCCCCACTTCTCTCTTAAACTTATTCTAGTCACATGTTTTTGTAGAAATTTCTGTTCCTCTGTCAGTTGACCACTGTCTCCTGTTTGAAGCACCGTCTTCTCTTGGCTCCTGGGACCCTACACACTCCTGCTTTTCCTCTTTCTTTACTGGCCACTTCTTTTCACTCTCCAGAACTCAAACCTGGGCTTCTTCTCTCCACTGGCTCATTTGGTAATCTCATCCATGTCATAGCTTTGATGCTTTTAAACAGCAACTAGTCATTGATGGCCTGTATGTATCAGTGTCTAGCTCAGCGGAGCACTATGGCCAATTTCATGAGCAGTGTCTCCTTTCACATGCCTAATAGATAGATAGCTCAAGTTCACCCTGTCCCAGACTGAATTCCAGATCTTGTCCTACAGATCTCCTGCTTCTAGGCCCTCTAGCTGCTGAAGCCAAAAACTGTAGGGTTAGATTTGATGCTTTTCTTCTTCTCATACCCACATTTAACAGTGAATTCTATCTTGGCTACTTTTAAAATGAATTCTGGCCACTTCTTAATTGCCTCTGCTCATATTACCCAGACTAATCTACTCATTACCTCTTTCCTGGATTCTGGCAGTAGCCTACCATCTCTTTTTGTTTCTATGTTGTTTTTTTTTAACTTTTTTATTTCAATTCCAGTATAATTAACATACAGTGTTCTATTAGTTTCAGGCGTACAATATAGTGATTCAACAATTCTGTACATTAGTGCTCATCGGGACAAGTGCACTCCTTAATCCCCATCACTTATTCACCCATCCCCCCACCCACCTCCCCTCTGGTAACCATCAGTTTGTTCTCTAGAGTTAAGAGTCTGTTTTTTGGCTTCTCTCTTTTTTATTCGGTTGTTCATTTGTTTTGTTTCTTAAATTCCACATATGAGTGAAATCATATGGTATTTATCTTTCTCCAGCTGACTTATTTTGCTTAGCATTTTTTACTTATGCTCTTGAACCTTTATCATCCGCTGTCAACGCAGCCATTGGAATGATCCAGTTAAAATGTAGGTCAGATTATGTTCTTGCTGTGCTCAAACCTTACAGTGCCTTGCTGTCTCAGTCAGAATAAAGTTGTTGCCTTTTTTCATGGCCTATGAAGCCTTATCAGTTATTCCTTCTCTTAAATTTCTGATCACCTTTCCTATTAGAAAAGGCCAGAATCTGCTGGCATCACTTTCCCTAGATTATTCCATGGTCCACTCCCATAGCACTTCACATCTTCTACCATCTAAATAATCTACTGGTTTAGTTTTTCTGCTGTCCCAGCAGAAGGTAACTTCATTGAGGCCTGGATCTTTGTCATTCACTGCAGTTGCCCAGTGCCTGGAACATGATGATTAACTGATATTTGTTGAGTGAATGTGTGTTTTCACTTACAGTACAAAATCAATGTGGGCATTTAAATTGGAGAATTCACTTGCTAGTACGAAATTCGCTGGAGCCTGTGGAATTTCCATTCAAAAGATGACTGCAGGAAACCTGTCATTCAGTTTCCTAATCACTCAGAATTCATGCCAGCCCTGTCCTTACCTGAGATCCTGTTCTCTCCTCAGCCCTGATAAATGAGCCACCTCTCCAGAAATGGTTCTTCCATGTTTTGTTGATCAGCACTTTGTAAGCTAGCTTTCTGTTAATGTGATTAATTACTCTTTGTTTTCCCAGCTCAGACAGCCCTATTTTATGGTTTTGCATTTCTGTTATGAACATGTCAGATAAATAAGGGTGTGGGGAGGTACTTCAATTTCATAATTTTTCTATAGCACTGAAAATTGGCTTTAGTGGCACTTTGGCTATGTCAGCTAAAATGAGAGCTTCTTATGAGGCAGCTTGAGAATGCTGGTATTGGCATTTCTTTAACTGATGTTTTATAGAAGAGCCATTGGAACATGATTTCCCTCCACCACAAATAATGAACAACTGCAATAGCTGTATTATAACAATGTCCTTCTCACCATTGTTGTTAATGTTGTGTCAGCACTTTGATTATAAACACTCTTTTTCATGGTTTAATAACTGAGCCATAAAGAAATCATTCCATGTTGTAAATTGGTATACTTGCTGTTCATTGCAGTGGTGATTTTTTATGAAACCAGATTTTAAAAATACTTGGTAATGCTAGAAGGGGAGTTTGTGAATGGTATTAGATGAGGGAAAGGGACCTAAGCAGGAAAGGTACAGTATTCAATATATGATCTAATTTATACTTTTTCATTCAGCTTTTAGCTGCCCTGGGTGGGGATGAGGGCAGTAAGTACAACAGAAGGGCTCCTTTAAAGCTGTACTTAGGAGACAGGAGTAAGAGCTGTCTTATAGAATAATCATGTTGTGACAGGCATTTTAGTATTTGTTTGTTTGTTTTGTTTTAGGAGACATTGGTTCACTAGCAATATATCTAAATCTTTATAATAGTGAGTCATTTTACACTGGGTGTTATTGTTCATTTTACACTGGGTGTTATTGTTCTTGGAAAAGGCATACTCATTAAACATGAGATAAAACAAGGCTGGCAATGAGCCCTGACTGTTGAATTTTATTTATTTATTTTGTTGTCTTTGGGTGTCTCTAGAGGTTAGATTAGAAAGGAGTTTTGATACACTGAAAGACTTTAGAAGAAATCATAGTGCTCATTTAAAATTTTCATTTAAGAAAATAGGCTAAACCTCCACAGTTACATTAATTTTAAGTTACACATATTTAATAAAAAAGGTTTAATTCCTTGTCTGTCTGTGGGTTTTCTTTTTTTAATATGAGAATACTAAACATGGTTAAGACACTCTCCCATTCTGAACACTCTTGAGTTCTCAACTCTCTTTTACAGAAAACTACTGATACTATTTAGTCTGTTGTCCTTGCAGATCTTTTCTCTACATACACGAATGTAATGGCTCACTGTTCCTGGGGGACCCAAATGGTATCACAGTTTAACAGGCTGTAGTGTTTTCACTTAGTAATACAATGTATAATTCTTCGTAACTCAGTATTTATGGATTTACTAGATCTTTTACATTGCTATTTTAAATTTCAATCTTGACTCTATTCTTATTAAAAAATCCAGACATTACAAATAAAATCTAAGCAACAGAGAATTCCTGTTCCTTCCAGAGGTAACTGTTTTCTCTGTTATAAACAGAAATGAGATGATTGTACATTCTTCCTTCTGCACAGATATAAATTATCTAAGATATATTTTAAGAAATTCAATTGCTGAGTCATACTTCATGTGCATTTAAAATTTTGATTGATAATGCCAGATTCCTCTCCAGAGCTACCATAACATCTCATATACCCCAAGACCGTATGTTTTTTGATTTAATAATCTGAAAGTTACATCTCATTATTTCATTTTTCACCCTTTATTCTTTTTTTTTTTTTTTTTTTTTTAAAGATTTTATTTATTTAACACACAGAGAGAGAGCGAGGGCAGGAACACAAGCAGGGGCAGTGGGAGAGGGAGAAGCAGGCTTCCCGCAGAGCAGGAAGCCTGATGTGGGACTCGATCCCAGGATCCTGGGATCATGACCTGAGCCGAAGGCAGACGCTTAACGACTGAGCCACCCAGGCGCCCTTTCACCCTTTATTCTTGAAGTTGGGTATCTTTCATGTGATTATTGGCTATGAAGAGTTTTTGAATTAATCTGCTGCCTATTTTTCAAAAGTGTGGGTTTTAAAAAAATACTTTCTGGATAGCAGTCTTTGTTTTATATTGGAAATATTTTCTTGTCTTATCATCTTATGTTAATTTATATAGTATTTTATCCTTCAGAATGTTAAAATGTTGATATAATAAAAATTTATTAGTCCTTCCAATATGCCTTTTATCTTTTAAATGTTATATTAAGAATTCATATTTATCCTAAATCCATCAATATATTTGCCTACAATTTATTTTAATACTTTTATAGTTCTGTTTTGTTTTTGAGTTTAGATCTGTAAATCAATTGGAATTTATTTTTATGATTCAGAGACACATATACTCTCTCTCTGGCTCTGTCAGACACACACACATTTCAGTGTTCCATTGAATACATTATTGAATAGTTTGTGGTATTAGTTTTTGGTTATTTAGCTCTTTGTTTTTTTTTTCTTTAAAGATTTTATTTATTTGAGAGAGAGAGTAGGAGAGAGAGCGAGAGAGCACAAGCCAGGGGGAGGGGAAGGGAGAGAGAGAGAGAGACACAGGTTCCCTGCTGAGGAAGGAGCCCCATGTGGGGCTTGATTCCAGGACCCTGGGATCATGACCTGAGCCAAAGGCAGACGCTTAACCAACTAAGCCACCCAGGCACCCCTCTTCCTTTTTTTTCTAATTCTCTCTTCAATTAAGAGTGATCTATTTAGCCAGAGCAATCAGACAACAAAAAGAAATAAAAGGCATCCAAATCAGCAAAGAAGTCAAACTCTCACTCTTTGCAGATGATATGATACTTTATGTGGAAAACCCAAAGACTCCACCCCAAAACTGCTAGAACTCATACAGGAATTCAGTAAAGTGGCAGGATATAAAATCAATGCACAGAAATCAGTGGCATTCCTATACACCAACAACAAGACAGAAGAAAGAGAAATTAAGGAGTCGATCCCATTTACAATTGCACCCAAAACCATAAGATACCTAGGAATAAATCTAATCAAAGAGGCAAAGAATCTGTACTCAGAAAACTATAAAATACTCATGAAAGAAATTGAGGAAGACCCAAAGAAATGGAAAAACGTTCCATGCTCATGGATTGGAAGAACAAATATTGTGAGATGTCAATGCTAACTAGAGCAATCTACACATTTAATGCAATCCCCATCAAAATACCATCCACTTTTTTCAAAGAAATGGAACAAATAATCCTAAAATTTGTATGGAATGACCTGAATAGCCAGAGGAATGTTGAAAAAGAAAAGCAAAGCTGGTGGCATCGCAATTCCGGACTTCCAGCTCTATGACAAAGCTGTCATCATCAAGACAGTATGGTAGTGGCACAAAAACAGACACATAATCAATGGAACAGAATAGAGAGCCCAGAAATGGACCCTCAACTCTATGGTTAACTAATCTTTGACAAAGCAGGAAAGAATGTCCAATGGAAAAAAGACAGTCTCTTCAACAAATGGTGTTGGGAAAATTGGACAGCCACATGCAGCAGAATGAAACTGGACCATTTCCTTACACCACACACAAAAATAGACTCCAAATGGTTGAAAGACCTCCATGTGAGACAGGAGTCCATCAAAATCCTAAAGGAGAACACAGGCAGCAACCTCTTCGACCTCAGCCGCAGCAACTTCTTCCTAGAAACATTGCCAAAAGCAAGGGAAGCAAGGGCAAAAATGAACTCTTGGGACTTGATCAAGATAAAAAGTTTTGCACCGCAAAAGAAACAGTCAACAAAACCAAAAGACAACCGACAGAATGGGAGAAGATATTTGCAAATGACATATCAGATAAAGGGCTAGTATCCAAAATCTATAAAGAACTTCTTAAACTCAACACCCAAAGAACAAATGATTCAACCAAGAAATGGGCAGAAGACATGAACAGACATTTTCCCAAAGAAGACAGTGAAACAGCTAGCAGACTCATGAAAAAGTGCTCAACATCGCTCAGCATCAGGGAAATCCAAATCAAAACCTCAATGAGATACCACCTCACACCAGTCAGAATGGCTAAAATTAACAAGACAAGAAATGACAGATGTTGGGGGGATGCAGAGAAAGGGGAACCCTCCTACCCTGTTGGATGGGAATGCAAGCTGGTGCAGCCACTCTGGAAAACAGTATGGAGGTTCCTCAAAAAGTTGAAAATAGAGCTACCATATGACCCAGCAATTGCACTCCTGGGTATTTACCCCAAAGATACAAAGGTAGGGATCCGAAGGGGTATGTGCACCCTGATGTTTATAGCAGCAATGTCCACAATAGCCAAACTATGGAAAGAGCCAAGATGTCCATCAAGAGATAAATGGATAAAGAAGAGGTGGTATATATACACAATGGAATATTATGCAGCCATCAAAAGGAATGAAATCTTGCCATTTGCAACGATGTGGATGGAACTGGAGGGTGTTATGCTGAGCGAAATAAGTCAATTAGAGAAAGACATGTATCACATGACCTCACTGATATGCGGAATTCTTAATCTCAGGAAAGAAACTGAGGGTTGCTGGAGTGGTGTGGGGTGGGAGGGATGGGGTGGCTGGGTGATAGACATTGGGGAGGGTATGTGCTATGGTGAGTGCTGTGAATTGTGTAAGACTGTTGAATCACAGACTTGTACCTCTGAAACAAATAATACATTATATGTTAAAAAAAAAAAGAAAGAAGGTAGTAGGAAGGGGAAAATGAAGGGGGGGAAATCGGAGGGGGAGACGAACCATGAGAGACTATGGACTCTGAGAAACAAATTGAGGGTTCTAGAGGGAAGGGGGGTGGGGGGATGGGTTAGCCTGGTGATGGGTATTAAAGAGGGCACGTATTGAATGGAGCACTGGGTGTTTTATGCAAACAATAAATCATGGAACATTACATCAAAAACTAATGATGTAATGTATGGTGATTAACATAACATAAAAAAAGTGATCTATTTAATATATTCTTTAAGTTTTCAATTTCCATTATTTTTTTTGGTTGTAGAATTTTTATATTGTTGTTCTTAAAAAGCTGATTTGTCATTTGTTTATAGTCTCTTATATTTCTAATTCCCACATTTAATTTTAAAACATATTAATGGGCTTATTTTATGTCTTGTGCCTAAGATATTGTGTATCTAGTTTTACATTATGTTTCTTCTGCTCATAGAATCATATTTTCTTGCATGATTTTGAGTTTTGATTGTGAGTTTATATTCCTTAGAACTTAATATTTGGGAATTTCTTGAGGCCTTTGTGGTAGGTGGTGGACCCACCTTCCAGCAATATCATCCTACTTTATGAACAATGTAAGAACCTTACAACAGTGTGATTTCATTAAACCTCTTTCCCTTTATGGTCTTATCTTACATTTACCATTACATACATTACACCCTACAGTATTGATATTTTTGTTTGAAACAGTCAAGGCTTTTTAGGAAACTTATAGTCTCCTTCTCTTTTTCTCTTGCTCTCATTCTCTCTTTGTATGCATGTGTTTTGAAGATACAAAAAATTTATTTTTTATTTACCCATGTATTTACTCTTTTTGGTGTTCTTCATTCCTTTTTGCCAGTCCATGGTTCAGGCTGGTATCATTTGCCTTTATTCTTTTAGATTTTTTGTCTCTATGAAATTGTTTTTATTTTATCTTCATTTTCAAAGGATATTTTCCTTGGAAATGAATTCCAGGTTGCCAGCTTTTTTCTTTCAGTATTTTGGTAGATACTGTTCCATTGCCACTTTTTCTGGTTAGATATCAGATGTAATTCATACAGTTGTTTACTGAATGTGTTTTTTTTCTCTGCTTTTAAGTGTGTTCTTTATATTTGGTTTTCACAATTTTGACTACTATGTATTTAGGTGTGTTTCCTTTGTATTTATCTGTTGGGGTTTGCTGGGCATCTTGGATCTGTGGGTTGCCTTTTTTTTTTTTTTTTTTAAGAGAGTGGAGAGGGGCAGAAGAAGAGAGAGAATCTTAAGCAGGTTCCACGCTTAGTGCAGAGCCTGATGCGGGGCTTTATCTCACAACCCTGAGAGCATGACCTAAGCTGAAATCAAGAGTTGGGTGCTTAACTGACTGAGCCACCCAGGCACTCTGGGTTGACATTTTTTTTTCACTGCTTTTGGAAAGTTTTCTGCCATTTTCTCTTCCAATGTTTGTTCTCATCCACTCTCTCTTTCCTCTCCTTCTCAGACTCCAATTATACAGAAATTGAACAGGTTATTTTCCCTTAGATCTCTCTTCATTCTTAAAACTTCTTTCCTTCTTTCTATTTCCTATTCATGTCTTTAAAGTCATTGAAGTTTTACCCTCACAATTCCAGTCCGCTTTGAAATATATTGAATTCAACATTATTGATGTCACATTTTTTCGTTTCTACCATTTACATTTGTTTTTTAAATAATTTCCATGACTTTGTTAAAATATTGCTATCTCTTCACATGTTATCTTTTTCATTAGCTCCTTTAGCATTTTGAACATAGCAATTTTAAACTCTCCATCTGATCATCCCAGTTCTTGTTCATTTTTGTGTCTGATTTTATTGATTCTTAACTTTCTTAATCATAAATCATATTTTCTTGTTTTCTGGTGTACCTTGTGCTTTTTTTTTTTTTATTGTGTGCTGGATATTTTGTCTTCTAGCAAATGAAGTTAATCTTATTTTCAGAAAGGGCATGGCCCTTTGTTTGTCAGGTTTCTAGAGTAGGAGTGAGGTCAGTCTGATTTGTAGTTGAGCTAGGTCTGAGCTTTGTTGCAGCTTTAGTTTGACTCAGTCCACTCTAGTTTCAGATGTTTTGAGGATAGGATCGGGATTGTCTCTTCAGTGTCTGTTCTCCGAGCACTGTGGAAACTAGCATCTGTCTGCTTTTCACAGCTAAGTTGGTGGCTTTTAGAACTATAGAAGAGCTCTCCTTGCTCTAGAATCTAGCTGCCTGGATTTGGGGTTCCTGGAGAGTTTTCTTTTCTGTGCAGGTCTGCATCGTGCTTTCTACACCTCAGGAGAATTATTGACAGATCTCTATTTTGTTCTCTGCTAAACCGCTACACCCAGATCATTCACTGGCAATGTTATGCATAAGTTGTCTAGAACCACAATTAACTTTTCACATATCCAACCACTGTTCTTCTTATATTGTGTTTATGGAATGCTTTACATTTATTAACTCGTTTAGGGAAGTAGTAGTATCCCCCTTTTACAGGTAAGATATCTGAGGCAAGGTCATGCTAGTAAATGGCAGAACCATGATTTTGAACCCTGACCATCTGTACTTTATTAACTATCAGGATAAAATCTGTTTCTCTAGTGTTACTGTTGCTCCTGTCAGTTAAATTGGATTCATGTAGCCTGAGGTTAGACTGCACAGACTAAGTGAAATGTTACTTTTTGCCTAAAATGGTATCATTCTTTGAAGGAAGAAGTGGAGATCAATTTAATGATCTCATACCAGTGAGTTTTTTTAGCTAGGTGAATTAAACAACTGGGAATATAAATTGTTATATAATACATGCTGCTTGTAACACAATTTTTTTATGATATGGGTTCTTTTGAGGGGATTAGTTAAAAAATGAATTCTTAGTCATTTATAGAAGTGAGGAAATGGAGACTTGGTTATACCCTTTATCACTATCTTCTTCATAGTATGGTTAAGTATACACAGGTCTTCTCCCCTCCTAAAGTGTGAGTTCCCAGGGCAGGCACAGTTTCCTGTTTATCTGGGCATTCTACTTTGAAATCTTGTGCCTTGCTTTGTTTGTACTTAAGAGGATGCTGGAGAAGAGGAGTATGGACTTGTGCTCAGGCAGACCTGAACTTGAACCTCAGTTACTCCTTTTGCTGATAGGCTAGGGGTTGAAAAACTATAGCCTGTGGGCCAAATCTTGCTCACCGCCTGTTTTTGTAAATAACATTGTTATTGGAATACAGCTACACCCATTTGTTTACATGTTGTCCTACAATGTCAGAGTTTAGTTGAAACAACTGTGTAGTGCAAAGCCTAAATTAGTAAATATCTGGCCATTTACAGATGAAGCTTGATGGCTCCTGGATTGGATGATTTTATACAAGTTACCTGATCTCTTAAATCTTAGTTTCCTCATAAATGAAGTAGGATATAAATTACCTAATAAGTTCATGTTAAGGAAGGGACGTAAAGTATATGAGGTTTCTGGCAGGGTATTTAGAATGAAATAGGCCTTTAATATAGCTTTTATTCTTCTAATATATTTAGAAGTGCCTTCTAATATATCTAATATTTATTCTTGATAACCAACTTAATAAATCAGTGTCCTGAGGGGACTCTATCTCTCCCTATATTCTCATTCAATTCTTTCACTGAATTGGAAGATGAGCAATATTAGTACAATTAGTGTATTTGGTAGATATCAACCTTTACATGTATCAGGCATTTTATGGATTCTTAAGAAAACTTGGGCTACTTTTCAGGTAAGGATTAACCTTTTAAATTTTAGAATTATCAATTTTGTTGCCTGACAATAAGGTACTATTTAAGAAAGGAAAGAAATGTTTAAAAGTGTCCTATATTATATTGCCTTTTATTGGGTTATAAACATAGGCATTTAGTGCAAGTTCATTTACAAATGAATGAATTGACAAGTTGACATGTTTGTGCTTGTGACAGATCAACTAGTTTGCATCATGTGAGGGATGGTGACTCAAAACAGTGACATAACTGGACATGACTTTTTTCTTTCCTACTTAGTTCTTCAAAATTGAGTGAATTGAATAGAAACCCTGATATCATATATATCATATAAATCATATAAGTAACTACTTGGCCATGAATATTTTTGTTTTTTTCCTAAGAGTATGATTTTTCAAGTAAATCATGGCAAAAATAGCTCCATGTCAAATCACTGTTTCTTAGCTCCATGTTAAGTTACCAGAGCCTGCAACTTCCTTTCCTTAGTGTCCCCGTATGAAAATGATCTTTGCAATTTTTTAATCCTTTGGTAGTTTTCAAGATTTTCACTCTGCCCTATTTTGCCCTTTCTCATTATGTAACAGATTCATCTGGAGGATATATTCTCTATCATAATAGAGAAAGAGTAACCTGACAAATATTTCCATAGCACTCATTGAGCTTACAGTTTATTCAGGACAGCAGAAAGAATTCAACAAATAGTTAAAAAGAGTAATGAGTGAGAAGTAACTGGCCCAGGGGGTTAGGAGAGCCTTCTCTGAGGAATCAACATTCAGGCTGAGACGTCAAGGATGTGTTCAGTGTAATAAATAAAGAATGGTGTAGGGTGTGTCTGAGGTGTCTGGGGCACTGGGAGTCTATGTGTGGAGAGTAGTACAGTGTGAGTCTGGACAAGGTCCAGGGCTGATGACCCTGGCCTTTTGGGACCACATTAAGTACTGAGAAGCATTAAAACCCATCCGTATGGGTTCTCGGTTGACCTGGGGTGGCTGTTGCCATAGTTTAGGTCTGCTGAGGGATGCTGGGGTTATCAACTGATGTGACAGATGTGATCTAGTATGAGAGGGAGATGACGTCTTCCAGTATGAGCTAGACAGGATGGTTGATGGAGAGAAGAGGGCAGATTTGGACATGGGATTGACAGGACTCCTTTGATTGGATCTAGTATGAGAGGGAGATGATGTCTTCCAGCTTGAGCTAGACAGGATGGTTGATCCCACTGATAGCAAACAGTGGGGGACTACAGGCTTGAGGAGACGTGATTTCATCTGTGCATGTGTGTTTGAGGGGCCTGTTGAGTGTCAATCAGACATACCAGGAAATTAATGTTGGAGTCACTCACTGGCCTTTTGAGAGTCAGGGAAGTGGATCAGATGCCCAGCAAGCAGTTGTGGATAGAGAAGCGAATGCCTCTTACAAAAGCTACCATGTTTAAGGAGTGTGAAAGAGACGCCTGTTAGAGGAAGCAGAGGATCAAAAAGAGGTCAAGAAGGGCAGTGAGGGACACGTCGGGTCACATAGAAGCCTCAGGTAGAAACTGTCAGGCATGATCAACAATGTTGAATGCCACTTACAGGTCAGGTGAGCCAGGGACTTGGAATGAGCCATTAGATTTTGTGACATGGAGGTCACTGGTAATCCCCAAAAAAACCAGTTTCACATTGTGGCAAGTGGAGTCTTCTCAACCTCACTTAAAATCTTGAGTCTACATGTTCTATTTGAGAGTACTGTTTCCTCACATTGTGGTGGTGCTCTGCAGCATGTGTATCTTTTAATGATGCTCCTCAGGTGCTTTCAGGCAGCTTCCATGCTGCTTTGCTGTATTTAACTCTGCTAGCTTGTCCCTTTAGGCTTTTTCTCACTACTAGTTTCATTAATCAGGCATCTAATGCTCTTAGTGTCTGAGCTCCTCACCATCCGCAGTTCTCTACTGCATTCTCACTTCAATACTGACATCTTTTTATAGTCAATGAAAATATTTTACCTCGTGTTTTATTTTCATTTTCTCTCTCCCTCTGTAGAAAGTGTGCTAAATTACTGGGAAAATACTTAAAATCGGTAATGTTTTATGAAATTGTTCTTGAATAATTTGGATGTTATTGAATAACTTGAATTACTGAATTTCTCATTTTTAATATTTGGACTGAACTTTTACTTTCATTGTGTGCTTCATCAAAACTATTATGTCAAGGGCCTCTAGAATCTGGCTGTGTTATAGAGAAAATCCATTGAGTTATCTCCTTGATCTGGGTTTATAATGGATTCAGATGTATATACATACACAGGACAGCTTTTGCTACTCTAACCTTTAATAATAACCCAGGAAATTCCAAATAGATGTGCAGAGTGTTTCCAAACACATAAAACCATTGAACATTTCTGGTTGTTTGCTTTTTTTGCTGCCTGTTAGGAGTTACGCAGGTATATTGATTCTCCTCAGTTGTTTTGGTATTGCTGTCCTCAGAAAAATTAAAGCTATAGAGTTTGACACCCCATTATTAATAGTAGATAAGTTAAAGGGATTCTTTGTAAAGTGAAGCAAAACTGTAGTTAAAGAAGATCACCTTGGAGAACAGATAAATTTTATATATATGGCTTGGAGAGGGAAAAACCCCAAAATAACCTACAGTTATTTTAAAAAATTTATTAATACAAGAAATTGGGAGGACATCTATTAGTGCTTGAGGTTGAAAATAAAAATTACTTAGATATTTAATTTAAAAATTCTAGGTCAGCAAAAGGCATTGCATTGCTCTCTGGTCCTGTTTTCTCATGGACTTTTCATAGGATGTAGTGAGAAGTAATAAAGTCTGTATTTGTGGTAAAGGGAGTCAGTCATCTTGGAGTGAAACAGTCTGTGCCAATCTAAGACATATAAAAGTGCCCAAAATATAAACTTATGTGGGGAGAAGAAAGGAAAACATTTCATGGTGCTTTTTTTCTGGGTGTGGATAGCCTGGGTTTATCAGTACAGTTTTTCCAACACCATTTGCCCATCCACAGAAAGACCCAAATGATATTTTTATGAAGAGTATCTTTCAAAAAGAGCTTCCTGCTAATCCTTATTGCAGAATGAAGCCTGCCAATACTCTATTTTGTAGCTATCCTGTATACATGAATGGATTCCCAGAGCACAAGAGAACTAATCATATATGTATTCTCTGTTCTAGAATTCTAGTAAATACTCTCCAGGCTACCAAGTGCTCTGTGTCACAACTTTCCCCTAGAGATGACAAGTGAACATGATACCAGGGTAATGATAATTCCCTCAGTATCTCAGGAACATTTTTGTGTGTACTCTCACTTTCCCCCACTCTTTTTCCTTTCCTTTTTTGAACTGCTCAGAGATAGGCCTTCATGAAGTTCTTGATGGTTTTAATTTTAAAATACAATATTAGAATTTATGAGAATATTTAGATAAATAGTAATGATGTCTGTTAAATGAGTCTGATAATTGTGTGGTATTTTTTTTTTCTCCTAGGAGTGCTGTCTCTGCAATTTGAGAGGGGGTGCTCTTAAGGAAACAAAGAACAATAAGTAAGTAATGTGTTAATTGTGTTCAATTTCATTGTTTCCTTCTGCTCTCTAGAGTGTTGAACCTCTGGGTGGATAGTTTGCTGTGTTACCTCTCATTATTGGACACATTGTTCCAAAGCTTTTGTTTTCCAGATCTGAGGTTGGGATTCTGGGCATGTCTTCAGAGACTATTACTGACAGCACGTTCACCTCTCCTGGTTGAAGGTGGTCTAAGCCTTGCTTCTGTCCATGTCTTTGATGACACCCATGAAGAATAACCCCTCTTTTACTAATGGCAGTTTTAAAGTGAAGGCAACCCATATCATCTAGGTGCCATTGGAATCCTAGTGTTTAATGTGATGAATCCTGTTAGTCTAATAAAAACAATGTGCCTGAAAACAGTGAAATCTGTTACCTTCAGATAAGTAAAATCAATCATAGTCATAACATTAAAACAAAACAATTTACTTTTAAAACCAGCAAATTAACAAGAGAGTATATGTACTAAAATAGAAACATAGGGAGAAAAACATTGATTTTCAGATTTAAAGGGGACAGTTGGAGAATATGAAGAGAATCTTGAAAGAGAGAAGTGAACATAAAAGAAAGAACATTAAAAAAAGAACATAATCTGGTTTTTAATACGTTGTTGAAATATATTTTTGCATGAATTTTATTTTCATGACCCAATTTTAGTATTTAAAATGAGGCCAAAGCATATTAAAGATCCCTTTGGAAATAGGAAAATGTAGAAATGATAGAAGCAGAGGTGGTAAGTTGGCATTTAAGGGCCAAATCCAGCCCCAAAATATGTTTTAGTTGACTGACATACCATTTTATAAATTTGATGCAAATTTTAAAAGTTGAGAGATTTTATGCAAAAATCCAGATTTTTATCTGTCCTTGAAAAATAATTGTGCATCTCTGTATAGCAATAACATGTTGGGATGAGGACCTAGCCTAAATGGGACAGATGACCCCCAGGTTACCATGATTTACCAGTATTTTTGCTTACCTCCTGCCTGGCCCTGTGGGCACTGGAGTTGGGACCCCTGGTATATAATGTAATGATCGAATTAACATAACTATGTGCATGTGCACATGTTTCAAATTGCTTACAAGGAAGAGCGAAGGCATTTATCATTCCTGTGTTGATAAAGCTTAGTCTAGTAGACTTATTTTTGCTTAACTTTGGGTCTTCCTCTTTCACAGTCTTAGTTAATGTGATTGGCACTTACACGAAAAAGTGTTGCTAGGTCTAGGATATCACATAGGTCATGCAGACTGTGAATTGCTTTAGGTGGTTCCTGAACAGACAGAAGTGGTAAGAACTTCTCTTCCTACCCTTGGGTTAGGACAGAAAGGAATAGTGTTTACTATAGGATTATAGTATTTATTAGATTTGAAAGAATGCCCTGATGGGGTTGACACTTGTCCTCTCTTCCTGTGGTCTTTAAAGGCAGGATGGAGTCTTATGTTGTTTGAGTAACGTACTCTTTGACTTAAAAATAGGTTGATGGATATGATAATTCCTTCAAGATGTCTTTAAGCCTTAAGCGTCTTAATATTTACTTGGGGCGTGACATTTATGAGAAACTAAATAGTGTTAACGGGGGATGTCATTTTTCTGGGGTAATTCAGAATTCGAAAGGAGATACTCGGCATTAAGTAGGAAATGAGAGAGCCAGCTAAATTTTATTCCTCCTTATCTCTGGGTTCTTTTGGTTATAGTAGGATTGCAATGAGAAACAATTTAATTAAAGACTGAATCAGTGTTAATTCTTTTAGAAGACTTTACTATTTGTTCTAGTTTTCATGACACTTGTATTATGTAAAAAGATTATATGCTATACCCAATTCATACCTTTTATTAATTGAACTAATCTTTTGCCACATGTTAATTAGCTTAAGTATATTAAACACCTGTTATATTTCAGTACCAAATGAAATAGCAAACCTACATTTCGGTATTTTGCAGAGCCAGTGTAGAAAAATACCATATATTGATAGGATCGAGTCTTTGGTCTTCACCCCATTCTTCATGTTGCAGTGGTGGGCAGGGGTGGTACTGAATCTATCCAGGTATCACCCAAGAGGTTTGAAATTCAGAGTCTGTGATGGATTTAGGCTTTTGGCTTTCTTTCTTGTCTGTGTATTTACTCTCTGTGAGAATTGCTACCGCCTAGCTGAAGTATACAGTGTTTAAGTTTAGGGAACTTTTTTTTCATGTTTCGTGTCTCCTTTCCTGTAGGTGGGCCCATGTCATGTGTGCTGTTGCGGTCCCAGAAGTTCGATTCACTAATGTCCCAGAAAGGACACAGATAGATGTAGGCAGAATACCTTTACAGAGGTTAAAATTGGTGAGTGGCAAAGCTTCTTTTTTACCTCCTAAATCAGCATTAATTTCAAGTTCTGAATATTTCTTTTAATGTCACATTCTCAAGATAATTTTTCTCTTAGCTTCATTTCATTATTCTACCCTTTTTTTCCTTTAGCCTAAATTTACTTATTTGTACATATTCTCTTCCTATTTTATTTTAAGTATGATATAACCTTCCTCAGTTCTGCTTGAAATTAGGCAAAGGGATACTACTTTTTCTGGGTTAGTGTGAATTTTCAAACCTTAGGCTGTCTGGTGTGGTTTGTTAGTAATATACCTGAACTATCTATCTCTATTTAGATTGTTTAGTTTTTCTCTCTTGCCTCTCTTTGGTTGGTCTTCACTTAGCAAATTCACCTAACCTGATTTCATTATCTCTTCACTAAGAGATTTGTAGAGAAATAGAAAAATTTTTATTATTACCAAGGGATTTTTTTCATTTATGAATAGATACAAGTCATTTAATTTGCCAAACTCTTTGGCTGATTATCTTCTGACTGGTTTAGAAACTTTCATAAAAATCTTCCTACTCGTTCTCCTTGTTAAGAATATTTTTCATTCCAAGGATAGCCTTTCATTCCTCAACACTGGAGTTCTGTTAAAGTGTGAGCCAAGAAAGCATTACTTTAGGCCCTTAAATTTCATATTTAATGATAATTTTCTCTAACATTACATTGCATGATTTTAAAATACTGTAGTATGTCTTACATGTGGACTTAATTCCCTAGAATTTCTTCAGTACTTCTTATTTTTAACTTGAGGTCTTTCCACTATAGAATATTTTGAGCACTGTAGCTATAACTTCCTACCCAACTATTAACTTGTTACCAGTCTCTTCCCCATCAGGGAGCTGGGCATATTGTCTCTAGACCTCTGTCACAGGCACTTAGAATCTAGTCTTTCATTCTCAGAGAAGGGAAAGTATGCACTGTTTTTTTCCGTTATAGCTGCATCAAGAATTTCATATTGCTAGAAAATATGTGGTCCTTTATGGACCTGATGATTGTCATTGGCAGGTGTGGGTGGTAGCACCAGGATGCTCAGGATGCGAAGTTTTGTGAATGAAATGGGTCATTTAAATGGCCCTTCAAAGCTCACAGTGATTCAGAAGAGTGTAAAAAGTTCTTCAGCTCCAGGATTTCCATAGGAAAGTTTGAAATCTTGTATCTTGGTCACCAGTTAAAAAAAAACCACACACATTCCAATGAGAAACAAAAAACATTTGCCAGAATTAGGACTATGAGGTAGGGTATTTTAAAAATGTTGAGTTCATCACATGTTGAAGAATTTAATGGTTAGCATGACAAATATTAACAAATGTCTTACATTTTAATTTTTCTCCAATTTACAAGTAGTATGTATTTGCAAAGATTCCAACACTGCATTTAACAATCATCTTTGGTTCTCTATCCTGGAAGATGACTTCTGTTAACCAGTTTAATGCTCTTGACACTTTCCTTTAAGGAACTATATCCTGGCTAATCTAGTACATGAATGCTGATTTATTGTTACTCACACCAGTCCCAAAGGGGTTATAAGGGAACAGCAGGGAAGGACAACATGGGATCATTTCCATGCCATTCAGAAAGTTATATTTAGAAATTTGACGTCTAAAGTGGCCAAGCTTACTGTTTTCTTCTCATTGCTATGCCTCACCTTGATTGTGTATATCACATACTCTTTACAGAATGTTTTACATCCTGAAACAATTGATAACTTGAAAAGCGTATGTTTTGACTGAATTTAAGATCATCTAAAGTCTACTTCTAATGGCAGTGTAGAGCTGTTTATTGACTTATTTGGGTGAAATTAGCAGGCTATAGATCAGATTTTTTTCTGTTTTTGATAGTTTTATATGCATAGAGAGTTTCTTGGTATTTATCAAGTGGTACTTATCAAAATGCTCACAGTGGTTAAGTGGGGAAATACAAGGAGAAACTACATTTTGGGGAAAAAAATCACTAAAAAATTCTGTTACAGTTTGAAAGTGGGCAACAACCAAAAGTCTAGATGACTTTTTTATCAAGAATTGTCAAGCAAGCACCATCACTGTGGTGAGTCTCCCATTGCATAGCATCTGTGCACCAGTCTTTCTCACTTAGTGATCAGACTCAGATGGGCTGGCTTTGAATAACAAAACTTACACATGATCACTTGTGTGTGGCATGGGATATACCCTTCCAGGGAATGGGATGCCCTGCCCTATATGTGCAGAGGGTATGCTTTCCTGACATTAGCAATCTTTTAAAGTTTAAGTAATCTGTTGGTACATGGCCGTTAGAAGTTAGTATCAGTTTATTTCACCAAACCATTATTAACCTTACCTTGCCAGGTACTTGGTGTACATTTTCAAATAAGACATTTGTTCCTGTCTTTTAGCATCTTACAGTCTAGATGGGCTTTCTCAACTTTGGCTCTATTGACCTTTTAGACAATTTTTTGTTCGGGTGACTGTCCTGTGCATTGTAGATTGGAGCATCCCAGACCAAACAGACAATGCTAGATACTTTTGGGAGGCAGTATCATTCCCATTTGAGAACCTACCCACTGGTCTATAGGGAAGACATACACATAAAGAGGAAATTTTAACTTCTGTCATTTTCAGACAGAATATCTTGGTTGAAAGAAGTAAGTTGGAGACTGAGAGAATAGAAATTCTTAATTGTTTTTAAAAACAATCCTAGAGAATTTTTTTTGGCAAATTGAATTTGTCAACCAAGTAATGAAATTTGGCAACATATATGTATATTTACTACTGTATAATTATTACATAATCTGATTATTTTAACACTACTTATTCTTACAAAAATTGAACAACTTTGAATAGTAATCAAGTGATGTGTATGTGTGTGTGCACACGTGGTAATTTTGAGTAAATATTTATGGAATAAAAGGCAGCAAATTGCTATTTATTATTTCTGCTTCTGACTTAAAATTATTGTGGCTGGAGGGTTGGATCACACAATACCAATGGCTTCTGCCTTTATATGGTTTCCTCTTTAAAAGTTGTGGTGGTAAGCTTATGCACAAATCTCTGTAAGCTGCTCCAAAGCAAGCACTGACCCTGGAACAGCAGCAAGGGGGACTCTGAGCCTCTCCCCAGTGCCCACTAGGTGGTGCTGCTGTACCACCTCCCTAACAAGTGCCTAATCGGAGTCCTGCCCACATTTGTAGAGGTGTGTGTGTGTGTGTGTGTGTGTGTGTGTGTGTGAGAGAGAGAGAGAGAGAGAGAGAGACAGAGAGATGGAGAGATGGCACCAGGAAAGGGAAAATGCTACTGGCTGTGCATTCAAAGTGCTGAATTCCAGAGGGCAGTTTTTTAGTTCAGTTTTCATTTAGCCATATGAAAAGAATAGCTTTCCCTTGGGGCAAGTTAGTGTTTTTCTGTATAAGTAAGAAGCAACACTAGTTAACACCCAGTAACTGCAAGAGGCTTAAAGAACAGCTGATGGCAAACATAAGTTTAAAATGTCTTCTGAAGTATGAAAGCTGTATATTTAAAAAAAAAATGATCATTATTATTAGTCTTTCTAGAACATGGAATACTGGAATTTATGCAGAAGTATTTGAATGTTTTGGTAATACTATTGTTAGTCTTTTATTTATTCATTGGTTCAACTTGCAGCTTTTGAAATACCTCTCTGTACAATTATTTGTGTAGGAAGATTTTTTTTTTTTTTTTTGCAGAGGATATAAGAAGATTTGTTTACTTTAGTAGATTTTCCCTCTTATTTATAATGACCATTTTTTAAAAAAGAGGCAGCAAATGGAAAACAACTTTTTCAATGCTCATCAGTGGATTATGTTGATACTAAAATGGTGTGTGTTTTTATGAAGAACCTTTATCTCATCCAGCTACCTTGTTTGGTAACATCACAGGTGTGGTCTCTGCTCATTAGATAATTAAATGGACAGCAATGATGACACTAGACTTCTTTTGAAGACAATGTATTTCATTTTATGTGGTTGATAATTTTAAATACCTTCTCCACTCTCCAGTGAACATCAGAGCATTGTTGCCTGGTAGGACAAAGGATGAGGAGGATGCTGAAGACATTCCTACCCCTACTTGATCGGTGTGCTCAGGGATAGCCAGGCTAGGGGTTTGTTTGAAGTCACAGGCCATCGATGGGTATGCCTGAAGACAAAAAAGAAAACAACTGACTCCACGTCATACAGATTTTAGAATTTACTCAGTCATTTCCTTATCTCAATTCCTTCCATTTGTTCCAATTGTTTTCTCTACTAATATAATTGGTTAGCCATGGTCATAATTAAATCTTTGGAAGAGGAGCAAAATTGGGCAAAGATGAGAATACAAGAAAAGGAAATAGAGATAAAACACATATGAAGTTAGAATGTCTTTTTTTTAACTTTTCACGATGGAAAAAATATAGGTAAAAATTACCGGGAAGAAGAGTTAAGGACAGAAATTTAGAGAGGACAAACAATATATTCTTTTTATAGTAGAATCACACAGAAGACAGCAGTATTATCTGCTGAAATAATCTTCAGTATCAGTGTTATCTTTTGGAAGCAGATCACCAAAAAATCTTCAAATTTGATTATAAAATTTAAGGGAAGAACATTTTAAGAACCTAACAAAAGGAGTAAAACAGCATGAAGTTCTGGTATTTGTTACATACTTACCATGAATGTCTATTACATATATCGATCACTTCTTGAAGGTTAAATTAATTAAATATCTGTGGAATTGATATAAATAAAACAGCAAGGCAGGTTTGGATTCTAAGAAATCTTGGGAAATCATAGCAGACCTTCGATGCAGCCATTAGTTTAAAATTTTCTTCCTATTTGGAGCGAAAGTTCTCAAATAGAAATGTTCTAAGAATATTTAAATATTAAATTGCATGTATCAAAGCAAATGATGTTTATCTTGATTGCTGTCATTGCATAAAAACCTTGGTTGTTTGTTGACCACACATTCATCCTTACAGTAGCATAGCACCGTGCCTTTGGTTTCTATGTGTGTGGACATTCCTAAGATTTTTACATTTGAAATCCTATTTTTGCAACCAAATAGAGGGAGAAATGCATTTTAGAATAGCTGAAGTTGCCCCCAGGCCTTTAATGACCTCCAATGTGTATTTGATGAGTGAACCAAGCACAGGCACAAGTGTTCTCTGAGTGAAGAACATTATTTTGAAAAAGAATTTACACTGCAATGATGACTGAGCTACAAGCCTTTCAGTATCTGGCTGAGACCAACTATTCTGCTTAGAAGCCTCTATACACTTTAAAATTTGTACCTGAAGGCAAATAATAGTGAACTTGAAAGCCAGAGATTATAGTTTTGAAAGGTACATCAATTCTGAAAATAGAGCGGTTTCACTGTGGTATTCCAGCTGAAAAGTTGAATCAAGGGGAACAAATACATCCAGGCTTCCTATTTCTTAGAATAAGGCACTTACTCTCTTGCTTACTGGCTCATGTTATCAGATGTATTGAATACTAAAAATAGAATTACGGAGAGATAGAGATGGGGTCTTCCTCACAGGTAAGATCGCCCTCAGCCCTGTTTGGTTAATGTTACAGCAATGTTAGAGATCAGCTTCGCTTCCTTCTAGAGGACTCACGGGTGTGTTTGACAGAGCCTCTGTTAATGCATTTTGGGAAATACAAAGACATAATTGATTATATTATATCACTTTAAAAGAAAAAAGTAGCGTTGTAAAGGCAATCAAAAAACGTCATTATGTTCCACATTAACACATGTACTGTTTTATTCACATGTTCAGTTATTTTTAAAGACAAAGAGGAATTATAAGAAAATACTAAACATTGACCATGATGAGTGACTTTATTATTTAAATGCTGTTGAGGAAAAATTTGCTCTTAATAAAGTGAACTACCGAAGGAGGAATAAGTTATACTACAAATGAAATAATTGTGTAGTGTGTAGGGTCCAATTATTTATAAAATTCAGTATGAAATTTATATCATTAAGACCGTTCTTCAGAATTTCAACATATATTGTGTCATCAACTTTGTAAGATTTTTAAATAAGTTTAGTGTAAAAAAAAATGTATATTAGTAGCTGTATAGTACTTAACTGTCAGAATGATTTGCTACAGGGACTAGATCCTATTGCAAGCTGTCAAATTTGTATATTGCTGTAATACCAAACCATAAAATCTTTTGAGTAAAATGGAAAATGTCAGATAGGCATGACTACAAATAATATACTTTCTGAAGGCTGTAGACATCTATAGGAGAATATGTGTAAATGCATGAAATGTTATCTTGTTACTATGGATTTTCTTTATCTGCTGAAAGAAAACTCTGAGGCAAAAGGAAATTGATTGGAATCTTTAAATTTTTAGTTTTGAACTCATTTTTCTTGGGGACTAATTTTTAAAACATTATTAGATAAGTAGGACTTCATATAATTCATGATTCAAGAATATTGTAAGAGAGTAATCTTATTTTTTAGCTTGCGTTGCTGAATGGTTCATTTTTTTCTGATCTTGTCTGTGTGAGTAGTGATTACTGACAGATCTTTTAATTGAATTAGTGAGCTGGGGTTGGGGTTCCAGAGATGGGATCACCCCCTTCACTCCAGCATTGACTGGGCCAATCCCGACAAACACATGCCAAACTGAGGCAGCTGCTAGATGGCTCTAAACAATCTATAGGGTTTTGCTTGGTCAGCAGTGAATGACAGAAGAGAGGTTATAGTTTTTGAAAGGTATAGTCATTATTGTAAAATAGTGGATTCATTATTATTTGTTGTTCTAGTATTTTAGTATTAATTAGGTTGTTTTTTCCCTCAAAAGGGCATTCTTAAAAATCCACAAAAATAAGTTATTTAATTTATGACTGTGGTATATTTTAGGCATGTTTTCTGAATTTGGTGATGCCCTTTTCTAACATGAGCTCATACATACAGGTATCAGCACAGTCTTAGCCAGCCACAGTTTGGACTTACTGATTTAAATATTAAAGGGTCTTAGCATTCATCTGCATTACTGTTTGGATCATGCAATTCTAAGTCTCTGTTACATTGAGATTAAGACTGTTTGAGTCCAGTGTCCTCCACTTAGGCAAGCTTGCCATGCAGATTAATCTCTCTTCACCTCATCTATAAACTGGGGTGGTTGTGAGGATGAAGTAAGAAAGTAAAGGGCCTGGAATACATTTGCCTTCAAAGTAGGTCATTGCTTATGGCTAATGATTCATAAATCTCCATGAGCTGCCTTTTGACCAATCAGGAACAGAGCAGATAAATATTTCTACTCCAGAGGGAGTAGGTTCCTAGTGCTCTCTCATATGTTTATTCATTCATTTGTTCAATAAATATTTATTTAGGATTTGCTATGTGGTTAGGTGATAGATTTTATTTCATTTCTGTTTTTATAGATATTACAGAGTAATGGAAGTTACTGAACATCAGGCAAGCAATTGCAAAGCAGTATGTAAGGATCTATTGTAGTAAAAATTTGGAATGCAGTGAAGGACCTTACTAGATTTGAGGTATTAGGGTTGGTAATATAGAGGTGGAGAAAAGCTTCCTAGAAGAAGCAATGCCTAATAATACTTAATCTGAGACCTGAAAGATGAGAAGAGCTAGCTGGAGGAGGGGTCAGTATGCTTAGTAACCTGGAAGTGGCAGGAAATTGTGAAGTCTAGGAAATGAAATTTTGGTAGGGCTGGAGCATGAAGTATGAAGAGGGAAGGATGAGTCTTGAGGAGAAGAAGCCTCAGATGAGCTAGAACTGTGTGGTCCAGCGTGTAGCCACTGGCCACTTATGGCTGTTGAGTGCGTGGAATGTGGTTAGTGTTATTGAAGAACTGAATTTAAACAATTTTGGAGCTTTTCTTGTTCTCATTCACATCCACACGCCAGCCAGTCCAGCTGATCCTCCAGAATTTTAGGCCCAACCACAGATATTGAGCAACAGCATGCAAGGGCTGTGTATCTAGCCCCGAAATATGCCTCTGTTGCACAGCGCTCACAGCGGTTCTGCTTCTCTAAGTGAACCCTGACTTAGACACCTCCCAATTAATTTCCACTCCTCTTATGTAGCTTGAAGCAGGTGGGCTAAGGGCTAATGTTGGCAGGAACTGGATTTTCACTCTCCCCTTTTATTTTAAATTTTATTTAATTTTAAATAAGCTGAATTTAAAAACTGGAGGCAGCATAAACACATGAAACACAACTATAGTTTTGGTAGGTGCACATTTCAAACACCCTTGAAAATTTAGTATCATAATTGAGATGTGCTATAAGTGCAAATACACAGCAGATTTCAAAGACTTAGTATGAAAAAAAGAATGTGAAATATCTCATTAATTTTTATATTGGTTACATGTCAAAATGATAATGTTTTGGATTTCTTGAGTTAAATAAGATATATTCTTAAAATTAATTTCACCTGATTTTTCCTTCCTCCCTTCCTTCCTTCCTCCCTTCTCTCCTTCCTTCCTTCCTCCTTTTCCTTCCTTCTCTCTTTCCTTCCTTCGTTCCTCCCTTTCCTTCCTTCCTTCCTTCTTCCCTCCAGATTTTATTTATTCACTTGAGAGAGAGAGAGAGAGAGAGATAGCAAGCAAGCACGAGTAAGGGGGGAGAGGTAGAGGCAGAGAGAGAAGCAGACTCTCCACTTAGCAGGGAGCCTGACGTGGGCTCGATCCCAGGACCTGGAGATCATGATCTGAGCTGAAGGCAGATGCTTAACCATCTGAGCCACCCAGGGACCCCGATTCTTTTTTATTATAAAATATATGTAACATAAACTTTTCATTTAAATCATTTTTAGGTGTATAATTCTGTGGCATTAAATGTATTTACATCTCACACCCCTGTATCTTTAGAACTTTTTCATCTTTCTAAACTAAGCTTACTCATTGAACAATAATTTCCCATTCTTTCCTCTCTCATCTGTTTTTTTTTTTTTTTTTTTTTTTTTTTTAAAGATTTTATTTATTTATTTGAGACAGAGAGAGAGCACAAGAGGGGGGAGCGAGAGAGGGAGAAGCAGACTCCCTGCTGAGCAGGGAGCCCGATGCGGGACTCGATCCAGGGACTCCAGGATCATGACCTGAGCCGAAGGCAGTTGCTTAACCAACTGAGCCACCCAGGCGCCCCTCTCTCATCTGTTTTTTAATGTTGCTCCTAAAATATTAAAAATTGCATATGTGGCTTATATTATATTTCTAGTGGACAGTGCTATTCTAGAGGATTTTGTACTTTATTCTGAACACACCAGAGAGCCTTTAATGTGCGTTATGAAGTGAAATAGTATGATCATAGTCATATTTCAGAAGGGTGTTTTGCTTCTGGTGTGGAGAATGTATTCAAGAGAGCAGGCCTGGAGTTTCAGTAATCATGTGATAGATAATTTTGGCATGACTGGGGATGGAGAGAAGTAAACTGATCAGAGGTAGGGTAAGCTAGGTGTGGAGGAAGCTGGGGTTCTGGCTAAGTAGCTTGGGTAGTGGTCATGCTATGCATAGGGCTTATCATCACTGGAAGGAGCACAGAGTTTAGGGGAAAGTACATATTGCACATACTTAATCTGAGGTCCTTGTGGTTCATCTGGTGTGGCTCAGGAGAGAGATGTGCCAGAATCCTACTTCTTATGGGTATATAGCTATTTAACAGCTTGCTCCTAGATTGTTAGGGCTAGAGACATGTGACAGTGACTATTACTGGTCAGTAATTCAGGGGTAGTGAACAACTGTGCTTTGTCTGGATGCGCATTTGGTTTGTAATAATATGTATCTGGCACTCCAAACTCTTGTTTGAAGTGTAATAGTCAAGCAAGATGGTGTCAGCCCCAGAAGTTTCATTTATGTTCTGTCTTAGAGCAAAGAGAAGAAATACATTGAAAATGAAAACAAAACCTATAGAAATGAAATAGTCTGATTTGCAAAAAGATGAACAAGAAAGAGTGTAGTGTTCTCATGAAAGATAAATGTGTCCTGCAACCAGTAGAAACAGTCTGCTCGGGGATGTTGTTGCCAAGACGTGTGGCCACAATATGAAAAAGGATTTGCCGTAAAAATCATATGGAGTTGCTCAAACACATGAAAAGGTATTCATTTCAGGTTTGCTTTTTGTTATAATTTCAGTTTAATTTTAGTTTAAAATAATCTTTTCACTAATATTTTTGAGATAAAACTGCCTTTAGAATAAAATTTTAAATCGTGAATTTTTTCATTCAGAATATAAAATACATTCCATCTTTCTTTTTTTTTTTTTTTTTTTTTTTTTTTAAAGATTTTATTTATTTATTTGAGACAGAATGAGAGAGAGAGAGCACATGAGAGGGGGGAGGGTCAGAGGGAGAAGCAGGCTCCCTGCCGAGCAGGGAGCCCGATGCGGGACTCGATCCAGGGACTCCAGGATCATGACCTGAGCCGAAGGCAGTCGCTTAACCAACTGAGCCACCCAGGCGCCCTCCATCTTTCTTTATTTTTATTTTTTTTTAAGATTTTATTTATTTGACAGAGAGAGACACAGTGAAAGAAGGAACACAAGCAGGGGGAGTGGGAGAGGGAGAAGCAGGCTTCCCGCGGAGCAGAGAGCCCTACATGGGACTCGATCCCAGGACCCTGGGACCATGACCTGAGCCAAAGGCAGACGCTTAACGACTGAGCCACCCAGGCGCCCTTCCATCTTTCTTTAAGAACAAAATATTTTACTTTAGATAAATGAAAAAAGTAGTCAAATAAATTGACCACTTTTCCTTATAGGAATAGTGCTTAAGGTTAATTAACACTTAAACATTATTTTCCTAGAGCCATCTGTTGCTCCTAATTGATTTAAAAATTCATCGGTTTTAAAACACATTTTCTCTATAGACAAAGCAAAAAAATATTGTGAAATCTTTTCACTAAATAGCAGATATTTTTCGGTAAGAAGAATCGTGACACTCTGGCAAATGTATAATTTTAATAGACTAATGAGCTTTCTGACCAGAGCCAAGTGAGCCTCGTCTGATTTTTACAGTGATAAATTGACTATGTCAAAATTTGCAATCTAGTCTGCTGAAATATTTTACTATGAAAGTTTAATTCTCATTTTTTATTTATGAAAGCAGGGGTAGTGTCACACTAGCTTATAATATGCTGGCCATTTGGTATGATTTATTTCAATGAGTGTCACTTGTTGATGTGTTTAGTGATTGTTGACCTATATTTAATTCTAAAACTCTAAATGGCGTGAAATGTAATGTCAGCTGCTATAGTTAAAAAAACCAAAAAAAAAAAACAAATCATGACCCACAGATCTATTCAGTTATCTTTTCTTAGTTTTAATGATGTCACAGCTTTATATTTGACAGCTCTTGATTTGGGGGCAATGGAAGAATAACAGATTTCTTTACTGTTATGAGAATCTACTTAGAATAATTTCTACTACAAAGCATATCTTGAAATATAATAAAATTGTCTTTTATTAATAATTTGGGAATTCCAGCCTGTCATTTTCAAGGTTTTGAGGAAAATTGTGGAATAAAGAGTTTTTTTTTCATTCATTTATCAATCTTTTAGTCAATAAATATGTATGGAACTGATCATACATAACATTTGGTGCTCGATGACAGGGTGCATAAGATGGATAGAGTCATTACTCTTTTGGGGTTTACATTCTGGAAGGATTTAGATGTAGAACTTCCAAGGATGTGGTTTGTTCTTTGGGTCATTTTGAAAGGCAGAAGGGAAGGGCTAGAGTAGAGCATTCATCTAAGGCATTTCTTTCAAAGAGATTGAAATAGGCTCTTCTGTTTTCTAATGTCAGGGTGTTTATCTCGTGTAGATAATTTCTAACAAATAGATAAAAATATTAAAAATATACATCTTTCAGATATGAAATTAGTTTGAGATCACTTTAGAAATAATAAACATCTTTAAAAACATAATTTTAAAATAGTGGTTTATTAACAAAATTTGAAATTAGTCATAGCTCACAATACAATGCAATATGAATAATAAAACATTCATAATAATGAAAAAGTATTTATAATATGTACTGTTTCAAATACCACCATGTCTTGGAGTTGTTGTTTTTTAAAGAATTGAGGGATTTTGTTGTTCTTTTATATTGCACAGTAAAAGGCATGAACTCAGTACTGCTGTAGAAATTTGCTTTAAAATTTCTCTAGGAAGAGGCCGTTCAGAGAGAACTATCCTTTGGTATTACCCCTTTCTTATGTTTCTCAAAGCAATTCATAAATATTTTTCAAATAATAATTTTAGTTGGCAGGTCAGCTTAGAACTAAGAGGGGGATTAATGACCCAAATGTTTTTAGACACACACAAAAAATTTTTTAATACTTCTAACTCATAAGTACTGTTTCTCTAAGAATCCTTTTTTATAAGGTGAAAACGAAGAAGCCAACAACATGAAAATCACTCCTTTACCTGGCAGGCCCAGCAGTTAATATATGTGCATTTTCAGGCTTCTCAATTTGATGGGGGCAATCATCATTTAATTTCAAAATTCCATTTATCTTAGTGATAGCCTTAGAACTATTGAGTCTTCTTTTCCTGTCTGTGACAGCATTGCTGCATCTCTGCTCTTCGCCACACGCTGATTTGGGGGTCCCTGCCCCGTAGCTACAGCACACGACACCACGGCAGGGTACATTCTGCATAGATAAGGCATGACAGCCTTTTAACCTCAGCTTGCTGTGCATGCAGAGGGCGACGGCCCACCTGCACTGGGGAAAGCAAACAAGCAAGCATGATGTGTTCATCCTTAATCACATTCTGTTTCTCTCAGAGATGTTTCAAGAAAATGACAGCTCAGAGTTCAGGTTATCAGCCTGAGACACACAAGGTGCAGGGCATCTCCATAGCCGTTAAGGCTAAACTGTACCATTTAACTTTGATTTTTTTATTTAATGTTAGAATTTTAATATATAGATCATGTATGGCTCTTGGTCCTTACTTTAAGGACTTCTT
Organism: Phoca vitulina; assembly: GCF_004348235.1. Classification (NCBI taxonomy): domain Eukaryota; kingdom Metazoa; phylum Chordata; class Mammalia; order Carnivora; family Phocidae; genus Phoca; species Phoca vitulina. Next base: position 13,536,788 of record NW_022589770.1, on the reverse strand, counting down.
GTTTTAGTTATAAAAGTAATGTATGTTTCTCATCGAAGATTAAAAAAAAAAAACCTAAGTGTATAAAATACACAAATGAAGGTCATCTTCAGCTCCGTGGCACTCCACAGAACTGATCATGTTTCCGATATTGAAGTAATGATTCTTGGCTTTTTTCTATGGAGAAAACAGCCTGGAAGGATGCAGCATTTTACCATCCTGTGTTATAATTAAGAGTGTATTTCAATAGCATACTATATATATGATAGTCATATATAGAGAGAGTCCCAAGTAGACTCCACATTGAGTGCAGAGCCCCATGCAGGGCTTGATCCCATGACCCTGAGATCATGACCTGAGCTGAAACCTAGAGTCGGCCGCCCAACTGACCGCATCACCCAAGTGCCCCGAAATTTCATTTCTTTTAGGTAAATTCCTAGGAATAGGATTGCTGGGCAGGATGGTGAATTGCATGTTTAACTTAATTTGCCAGACTGTTCTCCAGCATATATATGATAGTCAAACACATGCATGTAAACCTGTTTTATAAAAATGTAGTTGTTTTGGGGCACCTGGGTGGCTCAGTCATTAAGTGTCTGCCTTCGGCTCAGGTCATGATCCCACAATCCTGGGATCGAGCCCCGCATCGGGCTCCCTGCTCAGCGGGAAGCCTGCTTCTCCCTCTCCCTCTCCCCCTGCTTGTGTTCCCTCTCTCGCTGTCTCTCTCTGTCAAATAAATAAAATCTTAAAAAAAAAAGTAGTTGTTTTATAAAAATGCCAATCTTAAAGGTAGTTGTGTTTTTCCTTTCCTGTGGTCTTTGAACCTACCAGTATTCCTAACATTTCACATGCCTTTGCTTATCTCACCCATTTTGAAATTTTTCAGACTGCATTTTTGAAGGTTTTTTTTTTTTTTTTAAATAGAATTCAATTACCTGAATTGCTCTAAAGGTAGTGCTGACTGGTCCTCATGAGAATTGGAACACATTTTCTCATACATAAAACATTAAAAATGATTAAGTACCAGTAAAATTTGCACATGTTTAACTTTTTAAAAGAAACTTTTTATTTTTAAATAATTACAGATTCACAGGAAGTTGTAAAGATGGTATATTCTTCTGTGCCCTTCTTGCACTGTCCTTCTTTGCTTACATCTTATGTAATTATAGTACAGTATCAAAACCAGGAAATTGATATGTGTATATAGTCCTGTTTAGGTTTATCATGTTTATAGCTATAACTTTATTACAAGGAAATGTAGTTCTCTGGAAATGGTTAAAAGGAAGATCAGACAAAAATATTAGCAGTGTATTGTGGCTTATAGCATATGTGAAAGTAAAAATAACTCTTGACACTTGACATAAAACCCTATAAAAATTGTGCAAAAATTTGATCTTATACTTCACCAGAGGACAAATAATGGATAACACCTAAGAACATGACAAGATGCTTAATGTCCTTATCCATTAGGTAAAGCAAGTAAAACCACAATGCGATGCCACTACCTCTCTGTGAAATAGTTAAAATCAATATAACTCACAATACCAAGGGGTGATGGCAATGTGTAGCAACTAGCACAGTTTTACATTGCTGGTGTGAATGCAAAATGGTACAGCGATGCTGGAAAAAAGTCTGGCAAATTCAGCTAAACATGCAATTTACCATGCTGCCCAGCAATCCCACTTTTAGGAATTTACCTAAAAGAAATGAAATTTTCGGGCACATGGGTGGCTGACTCTAGGTTTTGGCTCAGGTCATGATCTCAGGATTGTGGGATCAAGCCCTGCATTGGGATCTGCGCTCAGCACAGTCTGCTTGGGACTCTCTCTCCCTCTCCCTCTGCCCCTCCCCCCTTCTTGTGCTCACGCACTTGCTCTCTCAAAAATAAATAAATCTAAAAAAAAAAGGAAATGAAATTTTATATTCACACATTTATAGTGGCTTTATTCATAATCATCAAAATCTGGAAACAGCCCAAAGGTTTTCAACTGGTGAATGAATTAACAAACCATGATATATCCATACAATGTAATACCACTCAGCACTAAAAAGAAACAAACTACTGATACTATCAACGTGGATGAATCTTAAATGCAGCATGCTAAGTGAAAGAAACCTGACTCAAAGGCTCCATACTGTATAATTCCATTTATATTACATTCTGGCAAAAAAAAAAAAAAAAAAATCCAAAGCAAAACAAAACAACCCCCCACCACCCACACAACTATAAGGACAAAAAAACAGATTAGTGCAAAGACTGTACAGGGGTGGAGTGATTGACTACGGAAGGACCCAAGGGAATTTTTTATACTGGTAGAACTGCTGCATACCTTAATTGTGGTGGGTGTTGCATGACTGAATTGTTGCCTAGAAATTTACAGAAGTGTACACATGAAGGGTAAATTTTACTACAGTTAATTACATTGTAATTTAAAAATTGTGTGTAAAACTTTGCAAGGCCCATGGTGGGTGTTGACACCATTGTGATTTCTGTCCAGCGTTCTGAATGTCAAAATGAAGAAATTCAATGAGCATGAGTAAATGGCGGGAGTAACTATGACTTTTTTAAGGTAGCCTGCCTTGTCATCTAATTAATGATGTGCATGAATGGATAAATTAGATTCCCACTGTCCCTACCTACTGTCCGGTGAAGCCACAGCCAAGAATAAAAATTACGTGTAAAACTTTATTTTTAATATTACTAGATTGAAGATACTGAAGATATAGCCTGGCTGGCTCAGTTGGAAGAGCATGCAACTCTTGATCTTGGGGTTGTAAGTTGTAAGTTCAAACCGTAAGGCATTAACCATGTAGGGTGTAGACATTACTTAAAAAAATAAAATCTTTGGGCGCCTGGGTGGCTCAGATGGTTAAGCGTCTGCCTTTGGCTCAGGTCGTGATCCCAGAGTCCTGGGATCGAGTCCTGCATTGGGCTCCCTGCTCCTTGGGAGCCTGCTTCTCCCTCTGCCTCTCTCTCTCTGTCTCTCATGAATAAATAAATAAAATCTTTAAAAAAAAATAAAATCTTTAAAAATATATATTACTAGATTGACAACAGAAATGACTAACAAAACTAACAACAACTCAGTAGCATAAGGAGAAGGAAAATGTGGCAAAGAAAAATAGGAGAGGAAATGAAAGAATGGAGAGGACAGCAGAAAGGGAAAGGTTTTGGGAAGTAAGAAGTAAAGTCCATGACTGCTCACGTCCCGCCCCAACTCAGTGTTTACTCTCCTTGACAACACTGGACTTTGTGGCTGGAACCTTCTGCTCAGAAGGCTTTTCACATTGATCTCCCTCCATTCAGAAAGTTCTCATCTCAGATAGTTATTTCCATAGCTAAAATCCTACTGCCAAAATCATTCATAAGAAAGGTATTAATCTTAGTTTCCACTGCTTCTTCAACATAATCATTATCTCATTGAGGAGTAAATGAAATATTTGTTATGTTGGCACGTTGGCTGGCAGTGAATAAGTTTCAGTAACTAGGCCATCATGAATTTGATGGTGTCGACTCTTATTTAATAGGTGAGAAATCAGAGGTTTAAAGTGGTTATGTTATATAGGTAGAAATCGAAGAGCTGTGCTTAACCTGACCTCCTGACCCAAGTCCCATCCTTTGTGCTACTAGGCTATATTTACCACTGAGATAGGTAGTTCCTTGATCTTTTCAAAGGCTTAAAACAAGCACTGATGTGCTGAAGTTAATTGTTTCCAGTATTTTTCATGAAAATGATCATCTCAGTTCAGGTATATGACCTGGTTTTTGTTTTATTTTGTTTTGTTTTCCATTTCAGAGGACATTAAATGTGCAGTACTATAAAATGATGTCTATGTTATTTAAGTCCTTGGGAGAAATAGGTTGCAAAAGAATTGGGAAAGTATTCTTAAATTAAGTTTAAAAATATTCTTACATAGTGCCATTAGCCTTGCAGGGCCCGTCAAACTCCAGTTCACTTTTGCCTGGTGTCAGATCTGTTGGAAAGCTTTGACAAACAGTTGGTATGTCAGAGACAGCTAAAAGCCTCAGAGAGGTGCATAGCACACGTAAATCTATCATCTAAATAAACTCCACTAGTGGCAGGTGTCTCAGAACTCTAACTCACAGTGATGTGGGCACATGGGTTTTGTTAACCAGAAACAGCATTTTAACATTGACAGCTTTTAAAAAGACAGTTCTACAGACAGGGATTTGCTATCTGAAAAACTGCAAACTAATCTTGCCCTCAAATGAAAAGATTGTACTGGAGCTCACTTTATAAAGAAGAGAGGGATGTCATTATTGGGTTTATTTCCTAACATCTGAATCTTTTATATATGTAAGCAATTTTTATATAAGCTGTTCTTGGAATTCAGCCAGAATGAAAACTTTGGTTATAGAAAGTTATGTACAATTAAGATTTGACCACTTTGTTTTTATGCTTGTGAAGCCTAAAATACATTACTTCCTTTATGTTGAAAGAAAATGCAGATACTTTTAAAGCACTAAATTGACTACAAACATTTCATCTATCCACCCTCTGCAATTTTTATTATTTGTGAGTAACCCTAAAAGGCCAGATCCTTGTAGTTAGTAGTTTTGCTGGGTCTTTTGTGGCTACTGTATAAGGCATTAACCAGTGACCCCAGCTTTGACATGTGGACATAACCTTGTTGCTTCTGTCCATCAGAATACATGTTTTACATGGAAAAGTATGTGTTCTATGGGTTTTCATGAATTTGGGGGTTTATGGAGGTCTTGGGACATCTGACAATATCTTCTACTGTATATAGTGAATAGATGATTTCCACCCTTGAAAATGAAGGTCTTCTTTCTTTGCATTTGTGAGGCAATGAACAGAATACCCTCTTTTCAAGCAAAAGAAGGGATATGAAATAATTTCTCCCCAAATGGACCCCAGAAGAAAGCACCCCAGTTGTGATGGTGACATGATAGGCAGTGAGGAGATTATCAGTGAAACAATTCTGCATTTGGGTATTTTGCCAGGGCCCCCCAAAACAGATCCCAAAGCTTACTACCTCTTTGCATGTAATAAATTAGTTGTAATTCTTTCTGTTTATGCTGAGTTTTAAATGCCTTTTTTTTTTTTTTTTGAATTAACAAACCCGTATCATCAGTTTGATCTTACTCATCAGGAATGACAAGCTAGCTGGTGGAGAAAAGAGAGACCCCTTCTCTTGGACACTTTATTTATTTATTTATTTATTTATATATTTTTTAAAGATTTTATTTATTTATTTGAGAGAGAGACACACAGCGAGAGAGGGAACACAAGCAGGGGGAGTGGGAGAGGGAGAAGCAGGCTTCCCGCTGAGCAGGGAGCCCGATGCGGGGCTCGATCCCAGGACCCTGGGACCATGACCTGAGCCGAAGGCAGACACTTAACGACTGAGCCACCCAGGCGTCCCGACTTTAGTTATTTTTAAAGATTTTTATTTAGGGGTTAAATTAGATCTTGGGTGCTATGATTTGTCTGGTTAGCATTCTTAAAACAAGTCAATCCTCACTTGTTCCCCCTCTCATGGAAAGAAACGGTAGCAGCATAGCTTGCGGGGGAAAAAACTGATAGCACATGTGTACCCTGCACTTGGTACTTTGCCCAGTGCCATCACACACATCACCCTGTGGTCCTTGACATTTCTGTATCCATTCATTATTTCTGTTCTTCCTTTACCAGCCAGGCCCTGTTGTAGGCATCCTACTGTAATGAAATAACAGTAAAAACAACAACAAATTCCGCCTCCCCCGCCAGAGTTTTTGCTTTCAGACCTTATGCTAGGCTTTATTCCAACCCATTTTTACTAGAAACAGATGATTTTAAGGAAATTGAGATATATGACAATTCTTTTATGATATACATGTAAGAAGTGGTTGAACTGGGATTAAATTCATCTGTATTGTTCTAAAGCTCTTGCTAAGTGCACTAATATTCACTAATGTGTAGCATATTCAAAAGCATGTGGGCTTTTGAAATTTATGATACATTGAATTTTTTAGGGTAGATTAGGAATCTAGACACTGGAAAACAAAAATAATACTGAAGCTCACTGTGGAAATGGCAGTTCAGTAGGAAGTGGAAAGTTGCATTGGCATGTGGCCCATCTTGTTACGATGCTGTTTCTCATCCTCGATGGGTGTAGCCAGCATCATCTCTAGGATGGGCACACAGCGGCCTGAGCTCTGCTTGAGTCAATCCGTGGATTTTTTTCTAAGATAGTATGTCACCTGTCATTTCTCCCTGGAATCTTAGGACTTTGTGCTCAGTTATTTAAGTTTTGTTTGTTGACCGACTGTGTGGATAAAGCTACTTCTTTTGACTTGTGTACTTTCCTATCCCAGAATCTCTCTTTCCTTTGGTAATTGAGTCCAACATATATGCTATTACAGCCCCAAAAATAATGATTGGAATCAAAATCTTTCCAAGGTACATGGAGTTAATGATTTTGGTACATCCTGGGGTCACGCATTTTAATAGGAATCTCAGAAGTAGAGCTGTTAATACTGCAGCGTATCACATGCCCAGAGGCTTGTTTCCTGGGGAGTGCACTTTGTATCTTAGCCTGAATCCTGCCTTCCTGTAGCACATCAAAGCAACTGAACATATTTTGAGTTTTGGTGAAACCATCACTCATTCGTCAAAGTTCTGTCTGGCAGATATATGTTTTTGTTTTGTTTATTTGAGTATAGTTGACACACAATGTTGTATTAGTTTCGGATGTACGGTATACTGACTCAACATCTCTACACATTCTGCTGTGCTCGCCCCAGGTGTAGCACCGTCTGTAACCACACAATGTTGTCACAGCATCACTGACTGTATCCCCTGTGCTGCGCCTTTTATTCCTGTCACTTACTCATTCCATAACTGGTAGCCTGTATCTCCCACTCCTGTTCACCCATTTTGCCCCCACTTGAGTAAAACATCAGTTTGTTCTCTGTATATATAGGTCTGATTCTGCTTTTTGTTTGTTTATTCATTTCTTTTGTTTTTTAGATTCCACATGTGCATGAAATCATACAGTGTTTGTCTTTCTCTGACTGATTTATTTCACTTAGCATAATACTCTCTAAGTCTTTCCATGTTATTGCAAATGGCAAATCTCATTCTTTTTTATGGCTGAGTAATATTCCATTGCATGTATGTACCACATCTTCTTTATCCATTCATCTACTGGTGGACACAGGTAAATAATGCTACAGTAAACATATGGGTGCATATATCTTTTCAAATTAGTGTTTTCATTTTCTTTGGGTAAATACCTACTAGTGGAATTTTGGGCCATATGGTATTTCTGTGTTTGGTTTTTTGAGGAAATTCCATACTGTTTTCCACAGTGGCTTTGCCAATTTACATTACCACCAACAGTGCATGAGAGTTCCTTTTTCTCCACATCCTTGCCAACACTTGTTATTTCTTGTCTTTTTGATTTTAGCCATTCTGACAGAGTGAATTGATATCTCTTTGTGGTTTTGATTTGCATTTCCCTGGTGATTAGTGATGTTGAGCATCTTCTCATGTGTTTGTTGGCCATCTGTATGTCTTTTTTGGAAAAATGTCTATTCAGGTCCTCTGCTAATTTTTTAATTGGATTGTTTGGTTTTTTTGGTGTTGAGTTGTATATGTTCTTTACATATTTTGGATATTAACCCCTTATCAGATATATCATCTGCAAAAATCTTCTCCCATTCTGTAGGTTGCCTCTTAGTTTTGTTGATGGTTTCCTTTGATGTGCAAAATGTTTTTATTTTGATGTAGTCCCAATAATTTAGTTTTGCTTTTGTTTCCCTTGCCTGAGGAAACATATCTAGAAAAAAGTTGCTATGGCCGTTGTCAAAGAGGTTACTACCTGTGTTCTCTTTTAGGACTTTTATGGTTTCAGGTCTCATATTTAGATCCTTCTTCAATTTTGAGTTTATTTTTGTGTATAAACTGCATTTTGATGAGAAAAAAAGTTTAAGAGACATTAGATGTGCAGAATGTTCCTAGTTGGTTTTTTTTTTCTTAAATGAACAGTGAAAAGACTAAATGCCATATTGTGGTTGCCTCTGGGTGGCAGGTTATATTGGGTGATTTTTTTTTTAAAGATTTTATTTTTTTGCCCACGTGCATGCAAGAAAGAGAGAGAGAGAGAGAGATAACAGGAGTGGGGCAGAGGGAGAGGCAGAGGGAGAGGGAGAAGCAGACTCCCCTCTGAGCGGTGAGCCTGATACGGGGCTCAATCCCAGGACCCCGGGATCATGACCTAAGCCAAAGGCAGACACTTAACCAGCTGAGCCACCCAGGTGCCCTGTATGTTGGGTGATTTTTTAAAAAATAATTTTAGATATACTTTCATGTAATTTGCAGTTTTTCTATAAGAAACTTTGTATTACTTATAAAATCAGAGGAAAAATGTAAAGTATAAAATTGGAGAAAATGTTATTTAAATACCTTGGCCTTTTATATGATTTTTTGTCTAATGACCTCAGTAGGAGGGATATGGGACAAACTGTAGTTGAGAGAGTGTCTACTGGTTTCTTCCCTTTGTTTTCAACACACTCTGAGTCTTTTTTTTTTTCCTTTCAATTCTGGACACATTTTTTTTCTTAGTAATGTGCACAATTCCATCTTCTTATTAATCGTTCCTTTCAACATGGAAGATTCCCTTTTGATGTCTTTGGTAGTAATTTTCAGGGAATCCTTGTTTTATTTGCTAGCTAAGACCAAGATCAGTATTTTTTATGATTTTCATTATCATCTGTCATTTAAAAAGTATGTAGCTTAATTAAATTGAATATAAATTACCTTCAGCGTTTTCTGGAGGTTCCATATCCCAAAAAATAACTTGAATTCAAAATGAAGTGAAATTTCTGTCTTTACTTACTGTGTTCTTAATATCTAGAAATTAGCCTATTCTTGTTTGTCAAACATAATTTACATGTGTGTTAGGAGTCCCCAAACTACCCCCTAAGTTGAATGATTCCCTGGGACTTGCTGTCACAAGACCCAGCACATAGTTGTGCTCACAGCTGTGAGTCCAGTGAAAAGACACAAAGCAAAGTCAGCCAAGCGGAAAGGTACTGGGGAGAAGGTCTGGAGGAACCAGGGCAAGCTTCCAGAGTCCTCTCCGCCATTCCTTACGGCCCTGGAACCACTTGTGATAATACCTGTGAAACGCTGCCAACCAGAGAAACTTGTTAGAGAATCGGTGCCCACAGTTTTTACTGGGGACTGATCATATACATAGACACCCTCTGCCTAGCATGTGCCAAAACTTCAGACTCCCAGAAGGGAAGCAGGCATTAACCATACTGTTTGTACAAACAGTACAGGCACAGTGAGTCATTCTTATGAGGGAATGGGCAGAGCTCGCCTGAAATTCAAGTTGTCAGACAACTGCCAGGGGCCAACCTTCTAAGCAGGATTTTCAATGAATAGCAGTCCCAGGCCTGCTGTGTGAGTTCCTTTCTACACAACATGCGATAAAAAGCTGGAAATACCCACTTACACCAAAAGCAAAATTGAATTTGCTAGAGTAAAGAATCGCCCCACTATGTGCATTAACCTCTATGAGAGTGACTTTGGACATCTTCCCCTTAGCTCATTTTTCACCTCTGTAAAGTGCACTGGTACTTGGCACTTTAGAATTCTGTGATCCTGGGGGTGCCTGGGTGGTTGAGTCAGTTAAGCATCTGCCTTCGACTCGGGTCATGATCCCAGGCCTGCTTGCGCTCTCGCTCTCTCGCTCCTTCCTCTTTTTCTCTCTCTGTCAAATAAATAAATAAATAAATAAATAAATATCAATCTTTAAAAAAAAAAAAGAATTCTGTGATCCTGTATGTTTTCTAATACTTTATACATTAAGGACTGAAACTGGAGTCCACGTGCCATAGGGTTATATGAAGACTGTCTTAGAGGTCCAATGCAGTGATAGTTCTGAGAGAATTAAGTACTTGTATGCACTCTCTCCGTATATTGATCTGTATAAGAATGAATGTTGGAAGGGGCTACTGATTCTCTTTTCCCCCTACTGTTTTTGCTTTATAGAATAATTGCATTACTTTCAAGGAGATAAACAAAGGGACATATCCTGAGTACAAGTCTTAAGAGAGCAAAACAAAGATTAGGTAATAAATACTGAAGTGAACAGCACATTATTTCACCCAGGCCTTAATTTATTGAGAAAGTTGTGACTGTATCTACTAGCTGCCCATTAAAACCCACGGTCTTCTCTTCCTTGGTCCACACTGAGTCCACATCATCCAGCCTCCCTTGCAGGTAGGAGCTCAGCCAAAGATACGGGAGCAAAAGTGATGGATATCACTCCCAGGTTTGGCTTCTAAATACCCCCACATGTTCTCCTCCTTACTGTTTTCTGGAATGGAGTTGGCCCAGACTAAGACCCCAGAACCCAAATGTTGAGATGGCAGCACTTTTGTCTCTGAATGACAGTGGAGGAATGCTGCCCCACTGAATTATTTGCCAGCCCAATACTGTTATGTGCGCCAGAAATGATTTTCTATTAGGTTTAAGCTATTATATAGTTGAGGCCTATATTTTACCCTATATACTCTTGATTATCTCTTAGAATTCAGAAATGAGATGCTTGATAAGGGAATACATATTAATATATTTATTTTATTTTAAAAATGAATTCAGATTATTCTGAGAGAAAATAAAACCATTTTGGCAGATTGGTTTGGTAATGAGGATTGCCTTTGTCTATTGGGTTATATATGTATATACATATATATCAGATACTTAACATAAATTGGGTTTAATCTGCAGTCTCAAAAGTTTGACAAAAATATATTTAAAGCACATATGTAATTATAACTTAGAATTCTATGCTGGAAAATAATATCCTTTAATTTTTTTTAATCCTCAAATAAAAAAATAAAATGTATAAGGCTTAACTTTAACATATGCAAGGAGAGGTGTAGCTTTCCAAAGGTTTTTTGGGGAATTGTAAGCAAAACATTCGAAGACTACTGCTGTATAAAGAGGACTGTTAACAAGTAGCTTAAATGAGTCTTTGTTGACTTGATTAATAATAGGCAGTTAGTTATTCACTTGTGTAAATGAGCTAAATGTCCAGGGCAAACCTAAAGCAAACGACAGACACTAATGCTATAGCTTGAACATCTTCTGCTGTTATAAGTCTTCCAAATTACCTTCTTAAAATATTTGTAGATCTCATCAGGCAGGTGAATGGAAAGGTTGAGTAAGTGATCTTCCTGTAAGAAAAGGGTATGTGTAGTGGGATTACTTCACTTAGTGCTGCCAGTAAACCTGAAATTTTATTGATCCTTCTCCTTTCCTGAATCTCTTTTATGTGCTGAAGAGACACATAGATACGGGATGAACCTCGGGACCTGGGCCACATGTTTGTACGGAAGAAATTGAAGAATAACTCGGTGACTAAAGTGCTAAGGGAAGGACTTAGTCTAACACAATGCAATTTCCTAAATTTATGGTTTGGCAAACCCGATGCCTATAGGGTTTTAAATAACTTAAGGGAAACATTCCTACTTGTGCCCCATACAACACACCAAACTCACTGCAAGCAAGGAACAACAGAGGGAAACCTAAGCATGTGTCCTCCCTGCAGATATGTAAAAGATAGAGGAAATCATCAGCTCTCACAGGTGATACTGCCCCAGTGACTGAAAGTATCTCCAGGAGTATGTCCCTGGCATTCATCCACTTTGAAGATGTCGGCAACCATAAATGCCAGAATCACACCTGACATTTCTGTTGAAAAACATTGAACACACCCCATGGGCCCAGAGCCTGCATGGGTGGTGGGGAAATCTGGGAAGTAGAATAACTGCTTTGCGTGAGGAAATATGAAGACAGACCTCTTCATATTGATGGAAGAAATCCTTTAAGTTTCTGGTGTCTGCAAAACAAGTGTCTAAAGCTCTGGAGATGAGTTCAAAGGGGCAATCAGTAGAAGGTAGAGCAGGTGCTAATAAGGAATGGCTTGTGTTACTTCAGAAACTCAAGGGACAAGATGAATATTCCAAATTTCTTGTACTCCTTTAGAGATTGGATAAGGGTAGGAACTAAAGAGCTAATTACTGGCTAAAGGGACTCTTTAGGAAGGTATTTAGGTAGATGATGTTTAGACATGAGGTGCCTTTCACTTGGCTTGGCCCTTCTCCCTGTGAATGGCATCATGGTGGCTCTGAGAATGGAGTCGTCAAAGAAATACTCCAGAGACTTCCTTCTCTGGAAATTCTGTCCTTCCTCCATGGCAGAGACTATAACCTGTTCATCTTTGCATCGATAGAGACTTAGATGGGGCCTGAGTCCATACCCAGAAAAGGTTTAAATGATGAATGAATGGGTCAGTTAGATTTCCCTCCAGCCTCACCCACTAGAACGGCACAGAGGGACTCAGACCAATACTTCATTAGGAATAGTGTGTGCTCACCTGTGTTTCACTTCAGGATCCCTAGCAGGTAAGATTCAGGAGGAGTTAGGAGGAGACCCAGTCAGGCATTGTCACTGATACTGTGATCAAGGTAAGACACCAGGGGCAAGGGCATCCCATTTAGAGTGACTCTATAAACGCTCACTAGATCTTTCAGAGCCTTGCAGTTTGGGTCCTCTCTGAGGTTGATGATGGAAAGGATAGTGCTTCTCTTGTATCCATTTGCAGAGGCAGAGCTTTGACTGCTTCCTGCCTGTGAGTCCAAGCATGCCTCCAGAGGATTGCAGGCCGTCCTTTTCCTGTGAGAGTCTGCTTTGGTCCTGGAACCAGCATTGTCTGCTGACTTGACACTTCATCTCGACACTACTGGGTTGTCACACTCCGCTCTGGATCTAACACTGCTTCAGAGCCACTTCCTTGAGGGCAGGATGATCTATAGGGAATAAAAAATGAAACAGGCAATTTTGTCAAGCATTTGCAGTAGCAAAACAGAGAGCTGACAATAGGGGCTTATGTCTGTTGTTCAACAGAATGATCAAGTTGCATGCAATAAAAGGAAATTGTCAGATTTAGGAGAAGTGATAAAATATAGCACCAAACATTACAGGCATTTTCCTTATTTAATATTTATGTTCCTTGCCATTGTTAGGGTTCAGTCTCAAGCAGGGATGAGACCTGCGGTTCCCTATTGTGTATTTTCCTGAAGAAGTGAGCACAGATTAATTATTTATCAAATAAGTGGAGTTCTGTCAGTTCACCAGCCTGGAAGAACTCAACAGTTCAAGAACATTTTCCCCCATTCTGAGTCAGTGTTTTGTGTATGTGTTCGTATGTGTGTATTTATATAACACACATGCACACATATAAAATATATATATTTAGTATGTGTGGATATATGCCTTTGTGTATGTCAGGGGAAAGGGGTTGGTGGTATTTGCTCTGGCTGTGTCTTAACTTTAGCTCAAGATCATTAGAAAATCTAGATTAGCATTTCTGTGCAAAGGGTAGAATACCAGGAGGGATCTTCTTGTCCTAGTTCTGCTGCTGGCTGTGAAACTTAAGGCAAGGTACTTAATCTCTAGGTGTCTATTATTATTTGCTACCTGTAAAATGAGATAATCGTATCTAACATCCATAGACATAACGAATCACGAATTATCACGTGCAAAGTGCCTAAGGCAAATGGAAGTTAAGTTACTTGTGAGACAAAGTGGTATTGTTTAAACAGTAAAATTGTTAGATTATATTCCTTCCTTATCATCCCTTCTCTCAAACGAAAGATAGGAGAGGTCTTTCCACTGTACCTCTATGGAAATTTGACTCTAGGTCATTAAGGGGTGTTTTGATTGGGAGATGGTTGAATGAGTAAAAGCATTTTGTAGAGACAGGACTAAAAAACCTTAGAGAATTATAGGAAGGATTCAACTGGCAGCCCATGGTATAGCCATGGCAAAAAGTTACTCGGATCATCACCTTTAGGTCCCTGTAATCAAGTGTCTAGGGAAGACAAGGCTCTAAGTGACCCAAGTATTTAGTGCCATAAGCATTTTAGTGAAAATAGGTTTAATGGAGTTAGTTGGTTGCTTCTAATGTACTGGGGAACATAGGGAAAGAAAATAATGAGCGTAGAGCTTTTAATTTAATGTCAGTGGTAATGACCTGTGTGCTACGAAACTGAAGCTTTAGGAGCCCCTGCATGATGCCACCATCTGTGAGAATGGCATGGTTCTGATAGAGGTTGCTCCCTCAGCCTTGGTCCCAGATTAAAGAAGGCCCAAAGCAGAGTCACAACCAACATTCAACATGAGCAAAAAACAAATATGTTGTGTTGTTAGCCACTGAGGTTTCGGAGATTGTTGCTACTGGAGCATAAAAGATGATAATATAAAGTCTGTTATTATCTGCTTTTGAAAAATGCTCCCATAGTGTCCTATAGTAGAGCACAATGGACTTGTTCTTTAATAGTTGTTCCAAGCATTGATTATGTCCTAATTCAGGTCTCCTTGGCCATTCATGAAGCTGCCACCATAAATATTACCCAGTGCACATTGTGTGTATTTTAAATAGCCATTCCACTTATGAGCTGTGTGATCTTGGTGAAGTTTCTGAAATGCTCTGTGCCTCAGTTTCTTCATCTGTAAAATGGAAATATTTTTGTTGCCTATCTCATGGAGTTTGGAGGATTAAGTGAATAGTTTATATAACATCTTCAAAGCAGTATGTGACATGTAGTAAAATTTTTAATGAGTGCTTACCATGTTCCAGGTCCCAAGCAGTTACTTATAAGGGGTTATACTTAAGGGCTTATAAACATGAATGAAGACATATTGGTTCCAATGTTCTTGGAGCTCATAGGTCTAGGTACAGAGATATGTTAAAAAATGATTAATTATGAAGAGAGTGGTACTGCAAGAGTATGTATCTGGGAGACTAAGCTAATTTGGAGGGTCAGGAACAGATGGACCTGAGGAATGACATTTAAGAGCTGGAAGATGAGTAGGTGTAGCCATGATGAAGGTAGAGATGGAAGGAGTTATGCAGGTAAAGGGAGTGGAATATTCAAGAGCCCTGAAGGGGAAAGCAGCTAGGCACATCAGTGAACTGAAAGAAGCCAGTGAGGCCCTGGAGCATGTGGCAGAGGAGAGCACCAGGGCCTTCGGGGGCATCCTGGCCATGGTTGTGTGACACTGGGCAAAGACGTACCTTCTTCAGGCCTCAGTTTCCTCATTTCTAAGGTAAATGATCCTTTCAGTTCCAAAATTAATATTCTAGGATTTTTCTTGCCTTTTCCTTTCCTTGTTTCAAAAAGCCAGTGAGGCTGTGCCAAAAGTTGTTTCTAACAAACTCTAATTGTTTAGAGAGAACTAAGAGGAACAACCAAAGGGAAGAGAAGAATAGATTCTTTCTGGTCTGATGCTTAACCCGACTTTTATGCTGTAAAATACAGAGTCATGATGGCTGACCCTTGAGTAGCTCTGGGTCCCCGAATGACATTTAATCTTGCTTGAGGGTGGCATCATAGTGAAAGCTCCTGCTAGACGCAGAAAGGCGGGAGTTAGGGTTATGGTCCCATGTCCCTCCTCTGCTCATAGGAGTGTGGGTTTTTAAAAACTTTTTTCTCTTGTTGTATTTTTCTTCTCAGACTGCATGGTGAGATAATTTTAGCGTTTCTAGAAAACGGTGCTCCCCACTGAGTTTATACATTAACCCCTCCTGAAGTGAATGGAGCATACAGTGGAAGACCTTTTTTTTTATTTTTCTCTATCTTTTATTATTTTTCATTTTAAAAATTTATTCATCTGTAGTACATTTGAATTCCAGAGCAAGCAGGAAAGTTTTAAAAAATTAGTAGGTATTTCTGTATTTTGAAACTCCACTAGCCCTAATTGTGAATTTCTGAGTTAGGACACACAGGATTTTGGTTGTGTGTCCTCCTATGTATCTTGATTGCTGCAACAGTGGCAGCATTACTCTTTTGAGAAATATGCCTTCTGTCACAGAAGGGAATAATTATCCACATTTTGTGCTGTGTTTCTCAATAGAATCTTTATGGAAACGTGAGGCTAGGGAAGACCATGGAGTTGGAAGAGTCCACTCTGGAATAGGCTGCTCTGAGAGAGACGCCCACCGTCCTCTCAGTTCTAGTGCCCCCCACCCCACCTGCCACACTGTCCTTGCGAAGTCAGCACTCTGCTGGGCACCACCCTGTTCAGCCCTGCCTCCTGTCTGAGCTGCTGTCAGAGTGCTTTTCGCCTTGGGTAACTGTAGGTGCCACCAGAAGATCCCTGGGATTATGGACTGCAGGATCACAGGTACTTTCGACCTGGTGCACATACCCCGAGTACCTTCATAAGGATAGGTACAAGGATAATTCATACTTTCCCCTAAAGTTCATCTGCCTAAGAGCAGGCCTGCAGTCTACAGGGTCTCCTGGCCTCCTGCCCTTCAGTCAATCTCCCACTTGACTCGCCCCCATTTCTAATCTCATGGTGGGATGTCATGTCCTGCCCTGAGTTGGAAGACCTCTGGCATGCTAAGCAGTCAATCTCCCACTTGACTCGCCCCCATTTCTAATCTCATGGTGGGATCTCATGTCCTGCCCTGAGTTGGAAGACCTCTGGCATGCTAAGCAGAGGAAGGGTGCAAAACACTGGTCTTAGTAAGTAGAGTTGCAAAGGTAATGAATGTAATGACAGGGTAACATGTATTTATTTGCTGCTCAGATGGTTCCTTTTCTTTACTTTGGACAAAACTGAAGGAGTACCCAAAGGATGTCAGCTACTAGATAGTGCCGGATAGTGGCTGGTGTGCATTTGGGCATCTGACTTAGAAAGAGTTCAAAGGAATTGAGGAGTATTGCTGCAACAAAACTCCTGCCATGCTACTTGTTGATGTGAATGCTTTTTTTAAAAAAGAAAAATACAATTAAAATGACACTTGAAACTTGTCTCACTCTAGCAGTGTGTGAAATATATTCATATTTACATAAGCTAATTTAAAAAAATCTTCATTTGTTTATCTGGTTAAGAGATACATTTCCAAAAAAAATTACTTTTTTAAATAATTTGCCAATATTATAATATATACATAGCTTTTAGTTACACCTTTTTTTAAAAGTGAAATTATTATTCAATTCAGAAGGTTTTTTCTTAACTTAGAGACTTGTCAGAGGAAAATTACTGAAACTTCAATTAATATGCATATTTTTGTTATACAAAGGATTATGGTAGGGTGGTCAATAAAGGCTGTTTTGTCCATTCACTTTAGGGGAGGTTCACATCCTATCCATAAATGATCTTTACGTAGCTCATCCTAAATGGCATTTTTGAGCTCCCCTTCAAGAACTTTCAGTTCTTTATTGCAGTTTTTTAGACTTATTAGTCAGGATTAATGTTGGTCCGAGATCTACCTGGGATCAGTCAAATAACATTGATTTGAAAATTATTTGACTTCCAAATTTGAGTCCATCAGATAATCATACACGGTCAGTGATTTCTAGCCATGCTTCTGGATCTTTTGATCATAAAAAATTTCCTCAGGATATGAGATGTGGCTATTATTAGGCAGTATGAAATAGTCTGAAGGGTTTGACTTAATGGACTAAATTTGCTACATGTTGCTAGGGGTACATTGTCTTTCTCTGTTCTTTCTCTTATGTGAGAAATTTGTTGCTGTTTCCTGTGTCTCAACAAGATAAATGAACTAATTTAAAATATTTTCCACGCCTCATCTGTCCACTCCACAAGCTGTCAATGGGCTTGGATTGGGAGCTTGCATGCCGCAGTCCTCAGCCGGGAGTATTGTTATTATGAAAAAAGAATGTCGTTTCCATAGCAGCTTGGACCGCCTTTGCAAGTGTGCTTTCCGCATTCTTGCAGGATCCGGTAAGAAAGTCGATATTTGGTCGAGCTTTCTAAAGTGCGTTTGCTTGACTTAAATGAAGTCATTACATTTCTTTTTTTTTTTTAATTGAAGAGGTGGGAGAAAATTTTCAGGAAACAATGAAGGGAGAAATTTTGATGAGTTAAAAACCAAAACAGAAAGGAAGAAGAAAAATATTAAAGTTATTAAAATTTAGAGTTATAACAATTAAAATTAGAAAAAGTTACTATTTGTCTTCAAGATAATGTTTCTAATTTTACATATTTTATGGGTTGGAAAATTTAAAAAATATGGAATTTTCACAGATTTATTATTTTTTTCAATCACTCATGTTTGTCATATATTCCTTCATAGCACATTTAAAGGAAAAATTTTATACAGAACATCACAGTGGCCCACAACTGTAAGGCATTTTCATCCTCTTTTGCATGGGGATCAAGTTCTTCACAATATTTTCTTATTGGTATTTATAGAGGAGGCAGAGCAAAGAAGTGATAAGTTGGAGGCCATTTTTACTGTTTCTGAGATAGTACAGATGGTTCCTTTTGGATTTTCTGAACTTTTTTTCTACTTAATAATACATTTTAATGAGTCTTTGGGGGAAGTCATAACTTTACTACACTGCTTATCGCAGCCGCCTGCTCACATGACAATACTCTTGTGAGGTATAATATTAAAATCATCTCTGGCTAAAAGTGGATTTTGGCTTTTAGCCTAACACTGAGCAAATAACCTTTCCAGTCCAAGTTAAATGTTCCCATAAGCTCCTTAAAACCAAATTTTCCTTGTTAAAAAAAAGTTACTGAATATAATTCCCAAAGGGTAGGGTATGGAAGCTATTTAAATTAGATTAAAAAAAAATCCTTCCTGTATTTTGCTGGCTTGGCTTTTCTTTTTTAAATGTTTGATAGGTACTTGGCTAGATTTGACATGAGAGGTCAGAATTCTTCCAAGGAAGGTTGATGGTCCATCAGATGGGTTCAGTTCTGTGGTTTGAACTGTGGCTTAAAGCAGAATGCCGATGCCTGCCACCCAGTGCTGGTGCCTTCCCTGAGACTCTTGGCAGAATCTATCTCAAGCCCCATCTTTGTACTTGACTGTGACCCTGTTGCTGTCCAGAACTCTGAACCCCCAGCTCCCTCATAACACAAGGCCAGGCTTTCTGTGGATTCCCAGTAGGTCAGCCTTAAGATAGATGAAAATTTGATAGATGCACTTGTAACCTCTTCTGAGCTTTCTGTGGGAACTTTGACAAGTACATTCTTTCTCCTAAATATTTTAACACACAGCCTTTAAAATGACATTTACCTCTTCTAGGACCATTTTTGACAGTGGCATGTAGTAGTTTTATTTTTATTTTATTTGAAAACATCATTTGCAGTTTTATTGAAAAAAATAAAATATTTATCTCCACAGCTTGTTATCAGCAGGGAGGATAAGCATTCTTGGATGGATGGAAGGTTTATTGGTGGAAAGAGTCAAGAAGCTATTTTGTGATAAAGGATTTCTTTGCATTTTTTCCTCTAGTCAAGAAAATTACTTGTGGGTTCTTGCTTAAAAAAAAAAAATAATCCCTCTGGTGCTGCTTTTAATTTGATCAGGTTTAAAATGTTTTCAGAAGGGTTAAGCTTCCTTTGCATTAGTCTGGTATGATCAAATAAAGGAATGGCTTTGGAATGGGCTAGATTTTTTTTTACAATGCTGTTCAGCCTTTCTAAAGAAGGTGCAGTATAGTGGACCAGTCAAAATAGGACCATTTTTACTTGCCTTTGAGGTATGTCGTGTATCCCTTTTCCGTGGACAGATTTGACTCATGTTGTAAGAATTTATGTTTCCTGTGATATATATCCAATGTACCCAACTGTCACTTTAAAAAAATAGGCATATACCACAACCCACTGTCATGATTTCTCATGTAGGGCTGCTGATAACTACACTTTACCTGCAAAGGGGAAGAATTAATTGTATATCCTGTTCTTGTTCATGAGGTAAAAGTTTGCAAGATAAAATATAATCCTGGTAGGGCATAGAAGCGTTTTATGAGCAGGTGGACCAAGTTGTGAAAAGACTATCATAAAGCCTAAAACTTGGGGGAACCCCAAAACTTCCACTGCTTGGGGGCTCTGTGTTAGTTTGATCCTCTGCTGAGTTCATGAATATTTCAAGTGGACCTGAACAGGTGACTCTTTCTTCCCTGGGAAAAATATGGTTTTCAATAGAAACTTTCAGTCTGTCACTTTCCTGGGAATGGCTTTAACCTAATATAAACCTGAATCCACCTGAGAGAAATAGGAAAACCCTGTGTGACACTTTGCCAAACTTCACACAAGTCTAAGAATAGAATAGAATAATTTTTCTACCCTACGAATATAGATGTTTTGTTTTGTTTAACTGAAAAACGTAAAATCATTTAAAGAAAGAGTTTTTCCCTTCTAGAAGAAAGGAGGAATACATGCTCCCTATACTTGAACAAGGGTCTATGAGCCCAGATATCTAGCTGCCTATATTTTGATGAATGATAGATACATACATAAATAGATACATGATTTTAGTAACCCTGCTTAAAAAAATAGTTTACTAAACACGGCTATAGCAGAAAAAAATGAGAATACTTTAAAGTCCTGGATACAAACCCTGAATCTGATAAGGAGTGCCTCTCCCCTCCTCCCGGTTCATAAAAATAAATCTGAAAAACATACACTGGTGATAAAGAGTTAAGATGTGGTCATCACACCTGCCATTGAAATGGGAAGCTAGGACTGAAGAATGAACATATCAGCTCACAGCTGGGAAGATGTTGGCAGAAAAAAATAAAACATGGCACTGAGTGAGGCCAGGCCCAACAAGGGGCCTGACTACAGATTAGTTTGAGAAGAGTTGTTGATGCTTGTCCTGCCGTAGGGCTCCAGCCACAGGCTCAGCAAATGCTGCTATATTCTTTGTGAAGATTTGTTTAAAAATCACAGTCTTTTTGTCCCTTGATGGTACACTCCCCTGATAAACAGTGTGATTTGATTTTCTGCCCCATTTGTGTCATATACCCAAGCGCTTGTGCCTTTTGCTTTGGCAACCTGAAAGGAACTAATGTATTATCACATTCTGTTTCTCCCCCGCCCCCCCATCTTTTAAAGAAAATAGTAACAGTGGCCATGTTTGTAACCTTTTATGTTTAGAGAGCACTTGTACCCATTATCCCATTAATCCCCACAGTGATCCTGCTAAGTGTAGCTGTAGAAACTGCGGCTTAGAGGTACAGGGGAGCTCACTCAGGAACACTCCTTAATGGGAAAGCTGGAACTCGAACTCTAGCCCCCACCAGTGCCTCTACTCTGGCAGGTAGGGGTTAAGAGGTTCGAAATTGCTCAAATACCAGCAAGCATTATGAGCCCCAAAGCTTACTTTATTGCAAAAAAATGGAGGGCTTGCACTCTTCTGTTTCCTTATTTTGCATTAATTTGATCAGGGCCCGTGAAAAGGATTCCAAAGAAAAATGTTTTTCCTTTGTAACTTACCATTGAAAAGTACCACTTTGGCCTCAGAATTGTAGCACTAAAACATATATGTACGTACATTGAGACAAAAGCAGTTTATATTTTACTACCTTGAAGCTTGATGGACTCCTGTTGCACGGAGCAGCAAAGGGGCTCTCTCTTTCTATATAGGTGTACACACGAGAGAAATGGAAGTGTGTGCATTCCAGGGTGAATTGGATTATCTTCATCTTTTAAAAAAGTAATGTGAGTGATAGAAGACCATGCTTTAGTTCTACGATTGCCAATGAACCATAGTATAAGCAGTGAATGTCTTTTAGAGTATGAATACATTCTTTCACGCATTTGTGTGGGTAATTCATTGTTCTGTTTAAAAGGATCTCACAGAAATGGAATTTTTAAATATTGAGAAATCCATTAAGAAATGGAGGGAGAATGAAACACTCATTATAAGAGCCATGCCAAGGATAACTAAGATGTGGCCTAGCATCTGAAAAATTTTTACTTTTTTTTTTTTTTTAAAGATTTTATTTATTTCACAGAGACACAGCAAGAGAGGGAACACAAGCAGGGGGAGTGGGAGAGGGAGAAGCAGGCTTCCCGCTGAGTGGGAAGCCTGATGCAGGGCTTGATCCCAGGACCCTGGGATCATGACCTGAGCTGAAGGCAGCCGTTCAACTGACTGAGCCACTCAGGCGTCCCTGAAAAATATTTACTTTTAATCAAAATGAACTTTTACAGAAGCTAATGTTCTCAGCCTTTGGCTGAAGAGTTCATTGTTGGGCTGGTCTAACATCTGTTTGAAGTTGTCAGCCAATTTTTCACAAAAGAAAAATATTGTACACAATGTAGATAAGGTATTGTCATTTTCATGAAGAAATTCTGCATTTTTGGAATTGACTTACTCCTCCATTGCAGCTACACCTTTTTTTAATGACCTGTTCATGGCTAGTTGCAAAGACAGGGAAACTGAGGATAGTACGAGGTGTCTTTGGTTCATTGTGGGAGCAAGTCAGCTAGTTCCGATTCTGAAATGATAGGAGAGGAAAAAATAGCTCGAAAGGTATTATGGTTCATATCCTATCCTTTTTGTGTTATTATTGTAAAAACAATAAAACAGCAATCTTAAAAAAAAGAAAAACCCAGGATTCCACTAACCTAAACATGATATTCCTCATTTTTGCTTATTCATTGAAATTCTGTTCATTTGTATGCATGGTTGTAATCACTGTGTTCCTAGTGATTGTAGACATTTTTAATTGTTCTGTGTCAGGAGTTCTTAACTCTTTTGTTCCATGGACTCCTTTGGCAGTTTTTGGTAGAGCTTATAGATCTCTTTTCAGAAAAATGTTTTTAAGTATTTAAAATAAAATACCCCAGATTATATAGGAGACAATGTTGAAGTACACTTACTAAAATAGCTTTAAAATTAACTCATGATATGGTAACATGTGCTTTACTACCAATGTATTACATAACAAGATGTGACAAAGTCATAGTTAACTTAATTTCTGAGCGTAAATATTTTGGAATTGTGGATCTGAAGGTGGAGTGGAGGGCAGGAGAGTTGAGGAATGTCATGCCTGATGGTCCCTATTGTCTGGGTGAAGGAAGAGGCTCAGTTGTCTTTAGAATGTGAGGAGTTGGGCTGGGGTCGGAGAGAGGTAAGGTTTTGGAACAGATGAGGCAGCATTGCTTAGTTCTTATTATGTCTCAGGTACTGTGCAAAACTTTTTATATATGTTATTTCCTTTAACCCTGAGAACACTTTCAAGAGGAATAGTTGCTATTGTGGTCATTACTTGACCAATGTAGCAACTAAGTTTGGAGAAATTACCCACAAATAGATCATTCACTGTCCCTCAAAGGAAGTCTACCTAAATAATCCAGAAGCCATATCCCTGATTGGTAACGCCAATGCAAGGCCACATTGGGGTCAGCGTTAGGATTCAGTCCCAACCCTTGATGAGAGCCTGTTTTGCTGCCTTTTGTCCACTTCCCAAATTGGGAAAGATAGAAAGAATTTCTAAGTGACCCTAAGGGCCACTGGAGATTGGAAATCCTAAATTTGTCTATTCTAGAAGACAATCCTCAGAGTCACTGTTAGGTGATTTTTCTCCTGAAGCAACTATCATAGAAGCCTGAACAGAGCAAAGCAGTGGGTTAGGGGGCTGCAGAAGACAGGATGGGCTCTGGACTGGACAGTCTGTGTTCACACCTTAAATCAGCTCTTTTCAGGACCACAGTTGTCTCTGCTGGAGAGGTTCTTCCTCTGAAAGGTCACCTGAGACACCTCTGCCGAGGTTCTTCCTCTGAAAGGTCACCTGAGACACGTCTGCCGTGCATTCACTGACTTCATAGCTTTTCATCACTGCTTCCTCAGGTTGTTTGGAGACATGTTGCCAGGGTATTTTAACTTAACATAAATTTTCTCACTGTGGTCTGAGACCGGTGTAATTGAAAGACAAGAGGCAAAGAGGTTGGAGCAGGCCACAGACAGAACACTTCATGGGTGACAGTCTCTAATAAGGGTCAGAGGTATGCGGGAGCCTTGGGACAGCTTCTGGTGCTCGGAAAGGAAGCATGTCCCAGTACAGCACCTTGTGTAGCCTTCAAAGAAAAATGATGAGGCTTCTATATGTGTCTTTTTCCCGACCACTCGAATAAGTACCATTCACCAAGGTAAGTATATGCAGTAGGAGTGTATATAAATGTTCATTTAAACTGTTAAAAACCACATGTGGGAAGTTGGATAAGAAATAGGTACTTAGAACCTGATTTGTGGGACCCAGTTCCCTCATTGCAGATTAGCGAATGGGAGATGATTTTATTGTTCCATCGCAGACCTCACCAATGAATGCAATTTCAATAAATACACAGAAAACAGAGATTTAAGAAACCATACACACCTCTCTAAAAAACATTGAACAAAACAACACTGCAGCCTTTGATGGGGTTGGATATCTGCATTGTCTCAAAACAAATACTGCTAAGGATAATTAGTCTCTGTCTTTGTTTTATTTATTTTTTGGTCAAATAGCTTTAGGCCTTCAGCCTTGAGGCCAGAAATAAATAGAAAATGTTTTATAGTCGTTGATTTGATAATGCCAGTTCCAAATCATATCTGATATTCATAATAAATAAAGTTTCTTGGGGTGGGGGAGGACTGTCCTTGGGGCAGTGGAAAGCTTTATAAGCCAGCCTTCCGAAATCATGTGAAATAGGACAATTGTGTTTCTTTTTAAATTCAGTTCTGAGGATTAAATGGTTAAAATACTGTCATTTCGAACATTAATTCAGAGAGATGTAAAAACAATACAGTTTAGAAATCCAGCTAAGTTATAAGTAACTTTACAAATCTGGGGTTTTTTTAATAGGGTAGAGAGCACATATCAGTGACTTCAGCAGGGCCTACTTGTACCAAAAGGGCAGAGGGTCTTTTAAAAAATTGTAAGTAAATAATTCAGTAATTTTGAGTTCAAGTAAATGCTTTATTCAGGGAGACTAAGAATTCCTGTTTGATCTCTTGTAAACAATAATCTCAAATAATGTAATTTCCTCTAGGAAACAGGTGGTCTTTAATATTAACATAAAAAGAAATAAAAATGCAAATACAGGAGTACTTAGAGAATGTTTAGTTTGTGATTTAGGAGGCTTGCTTTTCCCACCTATCCACTGAAAGATGTTTAGTGACGCTTAATAAGTACTCAGAATAAGATTTGTTCTAAAGCTCTCTGTATGCTGTAATTGTATGCCCCTTTCGCCCTTTAAATTTGAAATAAACTTGAAATGAAGGATGGAACCCAAACAGGCTGTTAGAGAAGTAGAAATGATAAGTGATTGATTTTTCTCGGCATAGGTAACATTGCCTATTTTGTGATTCAGCAAATGCTGCTATATACTATCAGTGAAGTGCCTCTTTCAACATGAGATTGTGATGTTGCCTTTAATTTATTTGCAAATGCTGCTTTTATGTCTGGGTTTTCTGCACAGCCCAGGTAGTAAGTGCAGAGGGGAAGCTCTGTTTTCTGTTGAGGGAGGGTGGAAAAGGAAGGCAGGAAGCATTCAGAGGCTAGCCTGTTTCCCCCAGGAGACCTTCTCTTCACTTTTTTATGTTCAGGCCCCCCCACCTTCTGTGGCTTCCCCTTGTGTTGTACCTGTGCCAAGCTAGCATTCAAAGCCGGGTCTGTCTGACTTCCCAGTCCATGCTTCCAACTATGACGAAACACATGTAGGCAAGTCAGAGAAGCGTGGCGCTTGGTCAGGGTACTCCCAGACACTGTGTTTGTACACTGTGCCAGGAACCTTCGATAACAAGATGAGTAGAATTTGTCCAACCCTGGAGGAGCAGAAGATGGACAAGCAAAGAGCCATGCCTGAACAATAAGCGTTCAGGGTTATTCTGATTTTCTGGATCGGCTCGTCTGGAGAGTTGCTTGATTGCCTGAGGTTTAAACCTAAGTCACTCAGAAAATTGTAATAAAATAGCAGTTCTGTTTTTCCATCTAAAAATTAGTCACCACTACTAAGCCTTCAACAGTCTCTCATCCTGGCAAGTGAAGGTGAGATTCGTGTCAGGTACCATCCAAGATTTCTGAGACTTTCTAGCCTGTCATTCCTTAGTTTTGCTCACACTTCTGCACTCAAATCTGCCTCATGTTTTTCCACCTCTGAGCTTTGTTACATCTATTGTAGAATGTCCTTCCTCTTTCCTCATGCTGCTGCGTGTGCACTGGCTGAGACCTGCTGCTCCTTCCAAGGCGAGTGAGCACAGCATCCGCCTGCTCTTGCTGGCTTCCCTAGTTCTCTGAACCCCGCTGGCAGCTCCTCTGACCCATGGGGCAGACCCTATATCCCTGCCCTTGCAGGCTCAGCCAGTGTGCAGCGTGTCCCCAACACTCTCTAAGGCAGTGTCTGACCTGGTGCAAAAGCATTGCATGTTGTCTGTAAACTCCAAGAAATAAATTACAGGAAACTTCTGACTGGGGAGAAACCCCATTTTTACTTTATTACAAGTTCCCTAGAGCCAGCCTGATGGAACTGACCCAGTGGTGCCTGGACTCAGTGACTTGTGCCCTCAGTTCAGAGGGGTGCACAGGTCCCTGCCTAAGCTCTGCTGCTACATGACCTGAGCCATCCAAGCAGAATCATACCTGCTTTCTTGTCCTGTATGGGGTGTCCCTTGAGTGGCTGTCACGAAATTCATCCTCTCTTGCCCCTCTTCGAGACTTCTCAGTAGAAGAATGGTGGAAGGTGCTGGGTTGGAGGAAGGTAACCAGCTGAGGCACACATGTTGGTCTCACCTTGGTTCTCCAGCCCTCTCTCCTAAATCCAGTAGCACTTCATCTTGATTATTGTGATGACCACTGCAAAGCTTTTGTTACAGCTATTCTTTTTTTTTTTTTTAAAGATTTTGTTTATTTATTTGAGAGAGAGAATGAGATAGAGAGAGAGAGCATGAGAAGGGGGAGGGTCAGAGGGAGAAGCAGACTCCCTGCTGAGCAGGGAGCCCGATGCGGGACTCGATCCCGGGACTCCAGGATCATGACCTGAGCCGAAGGCAGTGGCTTAACCAACTGAGCCACCCAGTTGGTTGGATAATCTGGTTGGATACACAGATGGTATCTGTTTCATTTTTATATCTCCTTTCACATTTTGCAAAATGCCTTTTATATGAAAGATATTTCATAGATATTGAATGGCTGAAATAATGAATTAGCACATGATATATAATAAGGAAACAATCATTCATTTAGTCACTAAATATTTATTGAGCACCTGCTATATGTAGTCAGTGTTCTGGTGCTGGGATTAAAAGGTGCTTCCAGAAGGATTCCTATTTGATGAGCTTCCCTGTGGTGTATCTTCTGATCGAAAATAAAAAGTGTGACTGGGCTGTTGACATGGTACTTTTTAAGAGTCATTTGTTAATTTGTCAGTCTGTGTCTGAACTGCAGTGGCTTTTCCAGTTCTAGAATTCTTTTGTGCTTCTTATTTAACATTACTCAGGGCCAACAATGACTGCCTAGCCTTGTTTTGAATAAGTGTAGCCTTTGACCTGGTCCCTACCACCTCTGCGCATTTTTCTAGCTCTGTCTCTTGGCCTGGCTGAGCTCATTCCTGTGCCCTTTCCTCTTTATCCTGCTACTTGACTTTTTCTTAGCTTCTCATTTTTTGTGGGGTGAATCTCACCAAACAACAAGCAATGAGATAAATGGCTTCTGATACATATCATAAATAAGAATTTAATTCAACATGCTTGACACCATAGGCCATATATTTTAATGCTCTGAACTTGAAGTGTAGAAATAACTTTCCATAAGGAGGAAACACAGGACTTACATTATGAGCTGATGCATGAGTATTCAGAATTGAGTTTTACTGTACCATTTCATAGTGTCTGCTATGAAATAATGTAATATGATAGATGGCTGAGATCAGACAATTCTGTGTGGTGTGAGTCTGCATATTAATTGCTGCCTCCCACAAAAGCAGCCCAATCCTGTAGTGTCCGTCCACGGCGGGTCTCGGTTTCCCATGTTCCTTCTCCCCTCCTTCCCCAACTGCTCTTGAGCTGTCTGGGTAAACTGATTTCTCTTGGTATCATTCTACTCCTCTCTCTGCTCCTTCTGAATCTTGCTCTCACATGACAGCGGTTGCATCCTGCTCTTCCTTCTGGCTAAGGTGTTTACATGTCTGTCTCCTCCCCTGGACTGGGAGCTCTCTGCTGTACAACTCAGACTGCGTCATCTCAGTATTCCTCCAGTGCTGGCCAGTATTAGCACCCAAGTGATTGGCTTAATACTGATGAACAGAACATAAATTTTACAGGTAGAATTGAAAGAGAGTGGGAAAGTTCTCCTTTAAAACCTGTGTTCAAGGTCTTGGAGTAAAATGCAAGTTTCAGCCTCAACAATAGGGTTATCCATTGAGTCTTAACATTATTCCCTCTTTCAATTGGGAATGTTAGTTTGCTGTTTAGTGCTTGGGAAAAGTGTCTTGAGAGAGCAAAAGAAAAAGGGAATTAGCTAATATATCATTATCATTAGCTTGTTACTTGTCTGATAGGGAAACACTGATTAAAAAGCCTTGTGCCTGTTTTGGAATTACCTGCCTATTTATGGAAGGAAAAAGAATCATAACATTGTTGAAACAACAGTAAAATCATACTACAAATAATATTAAAAGAAAAAAAGGGGGGATGGGATGTGCTTTGAACTTCCAACTCCTTCACAGCTCATCATTTCTTGATGCCCTTTGCCAAGCAGTGTGCTCAAGGAATCTAATGATACACAAAGCCTCATTGCCAGATACTTCATTAATTCCTCAATCCATTAGGAGCCTTAATGGCCTATGCCATTGGAATAAGTATGGAAATCCAGTCCCCCAAGAAAGTACAGTACTCTATAAATCATACCCGCCCGAGGATTCTCTCAGCCCTTGACACAGAAGAATAGATGAAAAATCATTGTACTTCCTGAATTGCGTTATCCTACAGGCTCTCAGAATAATTGACATCCTTTAACTCTTTAACCCTCAGCCCTTGGTTCTCAAAGTGTGATCCCTGGATCAACAGCATCAGCACCATTGGGAACTTGTTAGAAATGCAAATTCAGTGGCCCTAGCCCGGCACACTGAAACTCTGGGGGTGGGGCCAGCAATCTGTTTTTTTATAAATTTTTTTTTCTTCTAAAGATTTTATTTATTTATTTGACAGAGAGAGACACAGCGAGAGAGGGAACACAAGCAGGGGGAGTGGGAGAGGGAGAAGCAGGCTTCCCGCTGAGCAGGGAGCCCGATGCGGGGCTTGATCCCAGGACCCTGGGATCATGACCTGAGCCAAAGGCAGCCGCTTAACCGACTGAGCCACCCAGGCGCCCCAGCAATCTGTGTTTTAAGCAGGACTCCCTGTGACTCTGACCTGCTCTAATATCCCTGTGGCATAGTTCTATAATGAGGGCTTTTTTTTTTTTTTTTTTACTGTTGAGGAAACATATGAGCAGGCCCATATCTACTCTCATATCCCTGATCCATATCCACCCTGACCTACTTGCTCGGATTCAGTTTAATTGAGCAAACATTAACTGAGTAGCTGTTACATCCCAGGCATCCTTCCTAGGGAACCATAAAGGTAAAGGACACTTTAAAGTCTCTCCAGTGTCATCTGTGCTAGTGTTTTCCTGCAGTGCTGCGTTGGCCTCCCTGAATGGCAGCCCCGCCCGGACTTCGTTCTAAAGCATCCAAAATGATGGTCCTCTAGGCTGCCTTATTTAACTTCTCAAAGCCTTCATTAACCATCATCCACCAGTTGGCTCCTCATCCTTTTCCCAGGGGCACACTGGCACCTCTGTGAATTGCAGGAAGGATGACCCTATCTTTCTGAACTTTTTCTGCTTTTAAATGCCTGATAATCTTGCTGTTCACACACTCCCTACTATCCCTGTCCCTCTAGAATTGGTGTTGCCCCTACCCCCTACCCATTTTCACACTAAGGCCACTGCTAGAGAGGTTCTTTCCTACAGAAGACAGACTGTCCAACCCTGATCTTAAGGGAGCAGCTCTGTTTAGAGGAAGGCATAAAATCTCTATCAATAAAGGGCAACAAGAATAAAAAACTCAAAATTTACCTTCTTCCCAATAGCTATTTCCCTAATCCAAGTCCTCATCATCCTGTGCCTCAATATTTCTGTGGCTTCCTAATAGTTTGTTTTCCCACCTCGATCCATCTTGCTGATAGAGTGATCATTCTTTCTTTTTTTTTTTTAATTTAAATTTTAGGTAGTTAACATACAGTGCAATATTGTTTTCTGGAGTAGAATTCGGTGATTCGTCACTTGCATACAACACCCAGTGCTCATCATAACAAGTGCCCTTCTTAATACCCATCATCTATTTAGCCCATCTCCACCCACCTCCCTCCATCAACCCTGTTTGTTCTTTATCATTGAGAGTTAGAGTGATCATTCTTAAATATTAATTCTATTATACTAACTTCAAATATGTGCCCAAGGCCTATAGCAAGGGTCAGTGAACTAAGGTATGTGCTTGCTGTTACAAATAAAGTTTTATTGGAACACAATGACAGTCATCATTTGCAGATTATCTATGGCTGCTTTTGTGCTACAGTGGCAGAGTTGAGTGGTTGCAACTGGGACTCTATACCATACTAGCCTAAAATATTTATTATCTGGCACTTTAAGAAAAAGTTTGCTATCCCTGGTCTGTTTACACATAACATACTGGCATATTTGGGTTTAGTTCTGCCAACTTACAATGTTCTTTCCCTTTGCTCCTGTTTGTTCTGCTTCTATTTCCTTCCTTTTGTGTCTTTGTTTGAATTCATTATTTTTCCTTATTCTGTTTTGTTTTTCACACTATTAGTTAATTGGTACTTTTACCCCTTTCCCAGACAATTCAAGAACATTAGAACATTTTAAATGTCTTTTACCACTTCTTCCTTATATGCTTCAGTTGTTATCTGTTCATATTCTCTATATTTGAAACCCAGAAGACATTACTATTATTGTTTATAAAGTCAATATTCATTTAGACTTATCTACATATTTAGCATTTTGGTTGCTCTTTGCTTCACACATACTTCTCATCTTTGTATATGAAAAAGAAAAGAAAAAGTCTTTATGTTCGCCCTCACATTTGAATGATAATTAGGCTGAATATAGACCAAATTTAATTTTCCTCTGGAAACTGAAGACATTGTTTCATTGTCTGTTAGCATTCACTGTTGCAAATTAGAGATCTGATGGTAATCTGATTTTTCTCTTTTGTTCTCTGGAAGATTTGGGGATTTTTCTTTTTATTTTGAGATCTAAGATGTGTGTAGGTGATTTGTTTTTTAAAATTAATCCTACTTGTTGGGCTTTTTTATAGATCTGGAAAATTTCTGTACTTTTCTCTTTTTTTAATTCCTGTAAGATGCCTTTTAGAAAGATAATAGAACATCTGGATCTCTTTTCCATATTGCTTAGCATTTATGTTCTGTTTTCTTTTTTTTTTTAATTTTCTTCTAGGTTCTGTACAATCTCTAGGTTCCATCTTCCAGTTGCTAATTTGATCTTCAATAGGATACAATCTAATATTCAGCACATCTTGATTCTTTTTGACTGATATTTTGAATTTCTTAGCTATGTAGTTGTTACTTTTTTCCTAATTGATGGGATATATTTTGGAATTTCTGTCATAATATATACTGTACCTCTTTTTAACTCATCTTGTGCTTCCACTTACCTGACTCCTTAGGTCAGATATTCTTCTATTGAGTAATCATAGCACCTCTCATTTATTTTTGTTTTCCCTCAAATGTTTGTGATTTTTAAAGTACCTGATTGTATTTTAGTTGTGCATCATGGGTGCACTTTTTCTTTCCTCAGCTCAAATGAGAATCCACTTGGCTTGCTGGTGAATGATGAGGCAGATCATAGGACTCTGATTCAGATCAGATAGGATTACTTCACCTGCTGATGATGTTTGGGGCAGGATGGGCCATGGGCTGGTCCAGCAGTGGGTAGCTTGTCTTTTAGGTATTTGCTTCCACTCTTGGCATTGGCCTTGCCAAAACTATCCCCTCAGAGATACCTACTAATAACCGTTTGCTGGGGATCTGCTCCCTGGGATTAGTTGTACCTTTTCTTGGTAGCCAGTACTATTATATTTTCACTCTTTTCCCTTTATCTTTACTTAGGGGTTAGAGCTGGGAAAGTTATAGCACAGGCTGAGTCCACCATCTTGATCCAATCAGCCATGTGTTTCCTGAAGGCCTTCTTCCCTGTCGTGCCTCCAAGCATAACTCATTGCACCACTCATTTGGGTTCCACATAGCACCTTGTCTCTATTTCTTTCATAGTGCTTATTCCATTGTAACATTCTTAAGAACTGTCTGTTTGTCCTTTTCTTTGCCCTGCTGAATTAAGTTCTGTAGCCCAGACATATGTAGGTGTCAGATTGCCACAGATGTTTCATCCAGGTTACAGATCAACTGGTTTAGTAGCAAGCAAGTGAAAATGGGGTTTGGAAATACAACACAGACTGTACTATAAGATACAGAATGGCTCACCTACTCGGTTTTATGTATTTCTCTATCTCCTCAAAAACCTGAGGAGATTTGACTTAAAAGTCAAACTTCCCAACTCTATGAATAAACATCTTCCAAAGCATCAAATTATAGTAGTCTGCAGTTAGGTTGACTTTGTAAGGATACTGGTTATATCCTTAGAAATGACCACCTCTCGTCTTCCTTGAAAAGGAGAGCCCTTCCCTTACTAGATTCCAAGGATTGAATCCTCACTGGCTTAAGTGTATAATCTCTGTTTCTTTTGCCTTTTCTGGAGGGCCTCTGTTTAATGAGGCAGTTAATGGTGGAAGAGGTTGGAGTTACCAATTCATTAACTAGCTTAAGTCATAATACTCTTTCCTACTCTTAGAATTAATTAGGGAAATGGGAAACCATTTTTCCTTTCATATCTGTCAATATCTGAACTTAGTCAAATGCTGACTTCCAGGTAGTATGATTAGGCTCTTAAAAGATTGTCTGATTATGCCTGGGGCTCCTGATATGAGTTTTTGCTATTATATCTACCATCACATTTCAAAAAATTGGAATTGGCAAAAAATATTAGAATGCCAGGAATTACCAAGAATGTATTGAAACTGATAACAAGAATTGTTGAGAGCACCTGGGTGGCTTAGTCAGTTAAGCGGCTGCCTTCAGCTCAGGTCATGATCCCAGGGTCTGGGGGTCCCTCCCTCCCCCTCATCAGGCTTCCCTACTCAGCAGGGAGTCTGCTTCTCCCTCTGCCCCTCCCCCTGCTTGTGCTCTCTCTCTCTCTCTCTCTCAAATAAATAAATAGATAAAGTCTTTTTAAAAATTGCCAAGATACCAAGAAAGTAATACTTTTATTCAGATTATAATGGGTCTTATTTCAGTTCTGTGGTTCTGTGTGTCAGTACGTGTGTAGTTTCTTAATCAACTAAGCCACATCCTTAACTCCCACTTAAAAATACTTAATTGTACATTGAATCCAGATATATAGGGAGAGCAGATAAATGCCTGGAGTGTGGGGCCCTTATGGGGACTAGTGAGAAATAAGATTGCTCAGATGGACTATAAGGGTCTATTATAAGCCTCTTCTATCTCATGCTACCCCTTTTCCTTTTTTTCTGGAATGTTTTGGAGATAAGGAGAACCCACTGAAGGTCATTTAAGCAGGAGACTGACATTGGATTTATGTTGTAAAGAGATCACTCTGGCAGGCCTGGGGAAGATGAATCGAAATGGAATAAAATAAAAGACCAGTTAGGAGGATATTACTATGCTGGGTACCATGGGCAGAGGCAGTGGCAGTTGGTATAGATGGGCAGGGAGAGATCAGGGCAAGATTAAGGTACAGAATCTATAAGACTAAAGTTGCTGATCTGATGTAAGGGCGAGGAAGAGTTAGAAGTTAAGTGCACATTGATTCTTACAGGTCTGTGATAAAATATTATGATCCCCAAAAGGCATTGAGTTTAAGTACCTTTTCTGTTCCAGGAAGGAAAATGTACCTATAAAAGAGGAGCAGCTGCACCAGTATTTGATCAGATTGCAGACCTTTTTCATCCTTAGGAACGAAAAGTCAAGCTTTTTATCATTCTCTTTCTTCTGCTTTCTGAACCTACCTTATGTTGTTCTACGACCGTTTTTTTCTAACCTTCAAGTATTCACTAATTGTACATTTAGTGAAGCAAAAATATATTGAAAATGTCTAGGGCTAATTGTATGAAATTTAATTTTTAGATTGTGGTAATCATTATTGCTGTTTTTATTTTCATCCTCTCTTCACCAGGCATAGTCAGCTATAGATACTCAACAAAATTATGCCCTTTGGGGTGATTTTCAATTTTCTCACTTTGGGAAGCATATTTTTTATCAGTCATGAAGGGTTCAGATTTGTATTATTAAACACTTGAGCCCCTAGTTTCCACATTGGACCGTTAACACTTTACAGTTCCTTATAAATAGAAAACTAAGACCATCTCTGTGCTGTTTGGGGTTATTTCTGAAGATCTCATCTAATTTAGGAGAGTAGGTACCTATCTTCCAAACCCATATTCTATCTCTTGATGTACCAAAAGTCCTGCCATGCAGGAGGTAAAAGAGAAGTAACTTAAGCATTCATGGGTGATTTACAGGAGCACCCTTGGGGGCTTTCCTCACTGTGCCTGGAGAAGCATATGCAAAAGGGTTTGGCTTTCCTAACCACAGGAAGTATTTCAATATATGTTTGGTAGTATGTGACTATAGCAGTGTGTTTCATTAAAAATACACAACTTACATTGTCACAGTTGCTCTCACCACTAGGGCCCCTGCAGGGTCAAGACTTGTTGATGTAATCAGTTTTCTGCCTCTCTAATAGCTATTGTTCTATGAAGTGTGGAAATCGGCTGAGTTACAGTTGGAATTGATGTTCGTCTTTGTTTTAACCCTCCAGAAATGCATCTTCTGCAGATACCGGGTTAAGAAGGTCTCTGGAGCCTGTATCCAGTGTTCCTATGGCCGCTGCCCAGCCTCCTTCCATGTCACGTGTGCTCATGCTGCTGGGGTGCTGATGGAGCCTGATGATTGGCCGTACGTGGTGAACATCACATGCTTTCGACATAAGGTCAACCCAAACGTGGTAAGGCCTTCCCTTCCTTCCCTGATGCCAAGACTGCATACGAATTCCCTCCTGTACACTTCCTAGGGCTAGCATGCTCCACTCTGTAATGTTACTCATTGTTGACATGTCCAGGCTGTGAGTTCCTTAAGGGCAGGGATTGTACATTATTATTTACTAGTATTTGCCCAGGACTCATTAGTGTCCTGATCCACATACCTGTACATCTTGGCCTTCAGGTTTTATTTCATCTCTTCTAGAAGAAACAAAGAGCAGTAACACAGTAAAGGGAAGGGGGCGGGTGGTCACAAATATCTGGGGCCTTGCCACCTGAGGTGGGATAAGCTAGGTGCATCATGGAGGCTCTAGGAGTAGTGAGGACAATTTCAGAAAAGCAGAAATGTAGAAGAGAAGTATAGAGGTCACTTTTTCTGCCTTTTCTATTTTACTCAGGACTGAACCTTTTTCTGGGCAAAGAGTGTTTGCAAGTAAATAACATGTGAATTTAACCATAAATTAGTTTACCTGTTGTTGGCAAATGGAATCTTTCATTTGTTTTAAATGCTCAGAAAAATTAGGACAGTGTGGAGATGGTTGATATGCCTTTGTTACTTTTCCAGTTCACTGTAATTGTTTTGGGCTGCCAACAAGGGGCAGCTTTGCTAACTTGCTGCCCTTTGTTATCCCTGGGAGGCTTGGCCACAGACTATTTGCAGCCTAACATACTTGTCCTATGTCTCTAATAACCTCCTGTGAGCAGCCTGCCAGGTTGTCAGTAAGGGCTTGGGGAACCATGACCCATACACAACAAATCTCCTGGCTTTTTAATGATTCCAGCAACTTCTGTTGGTGTCTTGAGAGATACTTGATGTTTGTGGGTTGGGACTTTGTTCGGTTGTGTGTGAATGCACAAATGTATGAGATGACATCACCAACTGTCACATCTGTTTTACTTTCCATGTTTTAGGTGACAAGTTGCATATTCATTCATGCTTTTTCCTTAGTTTCTTGAACTGATGGGCTTTTGCTAAGAATAGTATTATATATTCAGCAGAAAATACATTTTAGCACCTTTTTAAAAAACTACAGTAATAACACATTGCATTACGGTGGTGCTTTGCCATTTACAACGTGCGGTCAATAGCATTACCTCATTAGATGACACGTGGGAACGCATTTTGAGATGTGAACCAGATCATGACCTCCCAAGTCAGAGTAGTTTGTGTTCACACTTGGACTTTGCCAGCAACACATGTGCAACCTTGTGCGAGTTCTTATCTCGGAGCCTCAGCTTCCCTGTCTACAAACAAAGGCTTGCCTGTCTCACTCTCTTGTTTTCAGCCCATGGCACAGGATGAGCCCTCAGAAAACAGAAGTTGTATTATTACTCTCTCGTTTACCGCTACTGCTGCTGCTGCTGGCTTTGGTGCTACAATTCTGTGTGAACTGGGCCTCATGAGTAGTAGTATCCCTGCTTCAAGGATAAGAAACCCAAGTACAAAAAGGTTCAATTCCTTGCCCAGGTGGATTCAGTTAATGAGCAACAGGTGCTGGAATGTAAATGCTTTTTCAGCCCATTCTCCATTATTTGTTGAATTCCAAACTCCAAGCCTTGAATGGAGCTAGAGGTGTTCATTTGAAGCTTTGCTTGGGATCACACATTCTTATTTTAATATTCCAAAGCTCTGTGGTTACTAAATGATTATATTAAAGTTACTATTAAACCAAGATCCATATGTTTAATCAGGATGTCATTCCTTCTAACTATGACGTGTGGTTCAGTCAGGTTTATGTTACTAATTGTTTCATAAATGATGACTGAAAAGAACATCTACTCACTGTCCTCTATGGATCCACTTTAAGTTTGGTACACTTTGTCAAACATGGGGAAACATCGTATAATTTATATTAAATGGTAGTTTTTCCTTATGAAGGTAAAATTTTAGTGTTTGTAAATTGCCTTGGCAAAGTTCTCTGGTGGGAAGCACTGTAAATACTGGATTTCCAAAATATATTCCTGATAGCTGTTACTTATCCATTATTCTTAAGTTGGACTTCAAGTATGGCTTCTTCCCCAAAATGTTTGACAGCTAACCAGAAGGAATTCATAAAATCTGATAACTTTGGTTAAGAGCATTGTGAATTGCCCCTATTGCATTAAATATGCTTTACTTTTCAAGCATAAAAAAATTCAAATTAATTCTAGTATTTCTCTTTGTGTAAACTGTATATACCAGGGGTTATACTCTCAAGAGCTGGAACTATAGTTTGGCTATATTTTCACCATACCTGATTATTTGGAGGTAGTGGGCAATTGCTGAATCATAGCAGTGAAAACTATAAAATAAAATTCAGGCAAACTTGGCAGCCTAACCAGTCATTTTACAGAATAGAGGATGCCTGCATAGTTCTGGTGAAATGAAGTTGCTTCAATAGGATCTACATTTTTACTCACGTTAGGGTTTTTGTTTCTTTTTTTTTTTCATTTCTCCCAATAATTTGGTTTTTTGCACCAAAAGGACCATTTTAAGGCAACTTCTACTCTTCCTTTAATGCCAAAAATATTCTAACTAGCTTTTTCAATGGGCTTTGAGCATAAACTCATTCTGATAATAGTGTAAAAATCTCATCTGATTTATTATAATGCATTCTTCCATTAGACAGTAAGCACCCTTTTAACTGAAAAGGTGGTATTTAAGGGGTGCTTGGATGACACAGTCGGTTAAGCATCTGACTCTTGGTTTCGGCTCAGGTCATGAGATTGAGCCCAGTGACAGGCTCCACATTCAGCATGGAGTCAGCTTGGGATTCTCTCTCTCTGCCTCTCCCTGCCACGTGCTGTCTTCCCCCCACCCAAATAAATAGATCTTCTTTTTTTTTTTTTTTAAAGGTGGTATTTGAAAAAAATACTTGGCTTCCAAAGTCTTAGAAGATAGAAATATGTTACAGAAAGTGCACAGCTAATCCCTGTTATTTTAATCTAAATTTTTATATGTATTTTTCAGTGTTTTTGTCAAGCATACTTTTTGCTGGCACCTGCTATCTTTCAAATGTAAGATTTCATTTGTGTGTGCATGTGTATGTGTGCACGTGTGTTTATGTTGTAGTGTTGTGATACTTGACCACCCACCCTTTGCCACGATTCAGTGTGACCTATTTCCTGGCTCTGTTTCAGAAGGTTCCATTGGATGTATTCCTAACCACTTATGTGGATGTTGCATAGATGTTTTTAAGGAAAAAGAAAAACTAAAGAACACAATAAATAGTAAAATGGTTTTGAAAGTATGAGCCTTGAAAACATATTCCTTCTCCAAAGCAAATAATGAGCTACTCATAAATTATATACTTCCTGCAAAGTACAGCTACCACAGGGTCTGTCTCCTCACACCTGAGTAAACTAGAGGGTGTTCAATGGAAGAGACACCTGAATAATGGAGGGCAGTGGAGGAGAGAAGATGGCATGCACAGATCTTTTTTCGGGGGCAAATTACTTCAGTGAACCTTCGTATTAGATTAGAATATTCCATATACACAGTGTCAGAACACTAGAATCACTTGCACTTTATACATTAGTTCATTGCAATGAACAAAGCGCTTTTTAATAAAAGTATCTTATTTGAGGTACATCATTTTTATCTCAATGCCCTCTCCTCTCGAAAAATATGACATTGGAGAAATTTATCTCTTTCATAGTTTTCTGGGCTGTGGCTACTAACATGGAGATAGACACCTATTCAAAGAAGAACTTTTATAGAGAAAACACCTTAGTGGACAAATTTTTTCCTACTATTTTGTGTATTATTTTATTCAATGTTATTTTAACTAAATTTTTAAACTAGGTCATTATTTTAGTTAGTTTTTTTTAACTAGGTTTAATTAATATTTTCTCTCTTCAACTAGCACTTGGCCACCCATTGAAGCTGCTTGGTATAAATTTGTTACAATAGTTCTCTAATGCTGATGAATGGGATTAGTGGAAAAGAAAAAGAATAGTATTTATTGAGCATCTTTATGTCAAGGGTGTGTCAGCTATTTCACATGTGCCCCTTATTCCAAGGCAGTGTTATTGATGTGGATAATGGAAGGTAGTTCCATTATGTTGGCTCCCATATTAGCACCTCCTACTCTCAGAGGTCCTCTTGTCTTTTGTTATTCTACCTTCCTAGCCATCCTCCATGTCTTATTCTGGCACTCATCCTTGTAATAGAACTTGAGACCTTGTTCAGCACTTACTTTTTTTTCTCAGCCTATGTCTTCAGGCCAGCTCCCCAGGCAAGCTTCAGTACAATTCCTCTTGTGCCATCACTATGCGAGGCTCAGGACAGGGACCCACATTGCATAGGATTTGGTGAAGGGCTCAGAGCAAGGTGGCTCTTCTGGTTAATCTATTCCTATATAGCTAACTTTTGATGGTACCAGGGTGAAAATACCTGTCAAAACTAACTTAATGAAATCTTTCCTTGGTATGTAAAAATAATTCTCACCTCACCAACATTCGGAACAGTAGATGATCAAAGCTCCTAAACTTAAACCCTAGAATAGTTCTTAATCACAGGAGAATATTGTATAGTATACTTCCAGTATCAGTTTTTGAGAAAACACATAATGACAAAAAAACCTTCCAGAAGTTGGTAACACTTTTATATGAATTCATTATGATGAATCTGCAGTGTTTCAGGTTGATTGTGGATTGATCGGGGGAGACCCAACACACACTCCCACTGTAAATTTCCAATTAATTAGCCAAGGATATAGAAATCTAGCAGAAATGGTTTGACGAGAGAGAGTGGAAGTGCATGCAGCCTAGCCTAACAAAACCCTTGGGCTCTCTCTCCCTAATGAGCATATGCAGTTGCCTCCGTGTAAGGCACTGCCGGATCTGAAACCACAGATAGATGGCTGTACCACAGGGGTTTGTACTCAGGAAAACTGATTGTCCGTGCCTTTCACTTAATAAAATGTTTATAGACATGAAGGGGTCCTATTTTTATGCCAGAATCAAGGTCAAGAAGACCACATATTCTACGAGAGGAAGAAGGTAGGCTCAGTTC
Organism: Phoca vitulina; assembly: GCF_004348235.1. NCBI lineage: Eukaryota > Metazoa > Chordata > Mammalia > Carnivora > Phocidae > Phoca > Phoca vitulina. Next base: position 13,496,816 of record NW_022589770.1, on the reverse strand, counting down.
CCAGATGGGTACCTGAGGAATATCTCCCTTCAGTGTTCTACAGTTCTAGAAACCTGTTTTCCTGGAGTCTACCCTGACTCTGGTTTATGGCTTTCTTTTTTTTGATGTTATGTTAATCACCATACATTACATCATTCGTTTTTGATGTAGTGTTCCATGATTCATTGTTTGCGTATAACACCCAGTGCTTTCTGGCTTTTAATCCAGTTAGTTCCAATAGGCATTTTGGTTTGAAGACCAGAATTACATTTCACCATATGTTGCATTTTACCATATGGTGCCCCTCAGGCCCTCGATGGGTGGTCATAGGATTATGTTTTTGTAATCAGGCAGCATTTATTTAATTCACATCAGTAGGTAGGACTTTGCTTGACTGTGCTTTATATTATTTGACCCTTTTGAGCATCATTTTGGTTTATAGCCTCTTATAGATTCAATGGGTACCAATTGACTGTAATTTTCTTCTTGATGCTTCTGTCACACTTCGACCATTTGGAGCCTCTTCTTTTTTTTTTTTTTTTTTAAGATTTTATTTATTTATTTGAGAGAGAGAGAGAGAGCAAGCACGAGCAGGGGGAGGGGCAGAGAGAGAAGCAGAGGAAGAAGCAGGCTCCCCCCGAGCAGGGAGCCCAACGTGGGACCCGATCCCAGGATCCTGGGATCCTGACCTGAGCCGAAGGCAGACGCCTAACTGACTGAACCACCCCAGGCGTCCCGGAGCCTCTTCAAGGTGACTTTATTTTCCTAATTTAAAACCACTTCCAGACATCTTTGAAACTGTTGTTGCTTTATTTAAATAAGAAATGGCAAAATCATCTTGATTTCCTTGTTTCAAACATGGAATCAGCAACGCATCAAGGAGCCCAGGTTCTTTTTTAAAGGTGCTCTATTAGAAATCAAATTTGAAATGAAGGGTGTTTTTTTTTTTTTTTCATGCAACACCAGCTACTTTGGCAGGGGGGCCACATTAGTGATAGAGCAGGAAAACAATTCTTTTTCAAATGATCAAGAGTTTATGTTGATATGTCCAATTTTTTTCTGTCTTTAATAAGTTTATTTTTATATTGTTCTAATTTGAGGGCTTATTAATACACTTTTTCCTGTTACCATTAACTTGTCTTTTGATGTCTTTTGATGTCACAGCATAGGTTGTTATACCACACGTGTTTATATTATGTTGCTGATAAAAATTTTAGGAGTCTTTGTTTTCTTTTTTTTTTTGTTTGAACCACTGGATCAGTGTCATGGAATTGGCTTCCACATTTGTAGGTCTAGAAAATCCCACTTTCAAGCATCACCTAAGCACCTCTTTTCTAAAAAGAAACAAAACAATCCTTATCTTCCTTTAAGGAACAGTAAAGCAATGAAAATACAGGGCACTAAGTATTATAACACCATTGATACCGTCATTTTTAGGATTTTCAGAAAAACATAAAATTTTGATATTTTGTCTAAAATTCTTTTGATTTCTCATGGGCTGTGTGGTAGGGCCCACCAGCTTCTCACCACCCTCTTGTCCAATGCCAGAGCTCCTAATTGCAGCCTGTTACTCTCCGGAGGGTGAACTTCTGATTCTCAGCTTCCTTTCGTTATCATTTCAGGATAGTTCCCCAGGCTTGAAAACGTTTTAAACTTTTTTGAAGAAAGGATGGGATTAGGGTAGAAAGCTGTGACCCCATTCCAAGATTTTTAAATGAACTGAAACCAAGGAAAATAAAGCCAATTTTTAAAGACTTTTGGAATTGGAGATAAACTGTTTGATAACAGATTGACCATGCATACTCCCCACCTCTCCTTTCTTATCTTAGCACTTGTTTAGCCAGCTCATAAAAAATAATCTAGGGGCGCCTGGGTGGCTCAGTCGTTAAGCGTCTGCCTTCGGCTCAGGTCATGATCCCAGGGTCCTGAGATCGAGCCCCGCATCGGGCTCCCTGCTCCGTGGGAAGCAGGCTTCTCCCTCTCCCGCTCCCCCTGCTTGTGTTCCCTCTCTAGCTGTGTGTCTCTCTGTCAAATAAATAAATAAAATCTTTGAAGAAAGATAAAATAAAAGATAAAAAGTAATCTAGGCACAAAGGTTAGTTATGGAGAACTTCAGTTAGATTGCTTTGAAACTTTTCAATTCAATATACAGGGGGCCATGGAGTGTCCTGGAAATAAAAACATAATTTTTTTTTAACTTCTTAGCCCAACTTTAAACATTCTTCCTGACATGCCCTCATTCACACACCTGTTGTAAGCAGATGTACTTTTTTGAAGAAATGATGATAAACATTGATTCAACATATAACATGAGTTGTGTTTTAAAGGCTTTACAAGTATTATGTCATTTAATCTTCAAAGTACCATTTATGATAGGGACTATTACTAACCCCTCTTACAGATGAGGAAACTGAGGCAAAGATTATTTAAGTTACAATTTGATACATATTACATAGGTAGTAAGGGAAAGAATGGTCGAAACCGGGCAACCTGATTCAGTGCCCAGGCTCTTAGCTACTGTGCTCTATTACCATAATAAGATAGGCTAAATAAAGATAAGGATAAAATGTCCTGGGAGCCCAAAGAAGGAAACTACGAACTCTATTAAAGGCAGTCAGGTAGAATTCACAGAGGAGGTTACAACTATGAGTTTTGCCTGCTCTAAGTGTAGCCTTCTAATGCCAGTGAGGTTGCCTTGGCTCCAACAGGGCTGACAAATCAAACTCAGCAATGGATTGAATCCATCCTTTCTTTTTCCTTTTTATTTTCCTTTAGTCTGGAGCTCAATTCTGTGGCTCAACTCTGTCCACTTTTAGTTTCTCTCCCAATCTTTTAAGGAAGGGAACCAGAATTTAGCTAACACTCATCTAACAGTGATCTGACTGGTCTCTTCCTGTCTCCCAGATCTGGGTTCCTTTGTGTTTCATTGACAGTAGAATTGTTTTGGTGGATGTTGTTTTTCTTACAACAATTTAGATATTGCTAACTCCCACTCTGTTCAGTTACATTTGCTGTGACCAAGATACTCTTCTCAGACTTGTGCACAATTATCTGGTGTTTGTATGTTTTTTTTTTTTTTATTCTACATAAGTTATTTTCCAAACGCCCTGCTGACTTTGCACTGATACTGAAAAACAGATTTCTAACCCAAGAAAAGGTCTGGAGTAAAAAATTCTTAACAAGGATGAAAAAAAAATACTACAGTGATTCAGGCCTGAGTCTGATCAGTCTTCCTCAATCAAACATACAGTAAATAAAAGAAATCCCTTATCCCTTACCTTTTCATCGATAGAAATGTTTAGTTGAGATCTCAGTCCATGTATCCCAGGTGATAGAAAGTTAACACCAGGTTTGCCTGGGAGGAGAAATATTTAGCACAGACGTTTTAGAATATTTACATTTGGAATGAATCTTCCTCTCGTTCACTTTATCAGGTAAAACCAGTGAAGACATAATTTTTTTTAATTTTATAAAGAAAATGAAGTGTATCCTATTTCAAACTTTTCTGCTCTCTATTTAATACCCCACATTTAGTTTCCTCCTACTTCTATAGCCATTTCCACAGGAAGGGTGGGGATCAGCGAGCATAGAGCTGCTCTCCCCCATGCTTTTTGTCAGGAGAAAAAGGGCTTGAGTGGACCCACAGCAGAAGGTAGGACAGCCCTACTATTTAGTCACTGGCCCTGGCTGTAGGGCATAGAGGAGAGGTTCCACTGACACTCTCCCCAGAAGCTCCCCAGAGTGACCTCCACAGACTTTGGGCCAGAGGCTCTTCTGCCTCAAATTGAGCCTTCTTCAGCTTACTCTTCTGTCCTTCCCCCTTTTCCAGATCTTTTTCCAAGCCTGGCCACGTCAGAAGGGTCTATGCACCAGTCCCAGTTCAGGCATCATCTGCAGGGGTTTTAGATCTATTTCTGATACTAATTGAAGTGCTTCAAGGGGTTTTGAATCTGTGGGAAGAGAGAACAGATGCCTCCATTGCCGATTCCAGTTTTAATCAGCCAAAGATACAGAAACTGATCAGAATGGGGAGACCACGCAGGCAGAGCAGAGGCTAAATGCTTGGGGGTGGTGCTTCTCCTACACTTTGTTCCCTAGGGGGGCTACAGAGTTGTGGCAGTGTCTGCATGGAGTTGGCTGCTGCTGGATCTGAATAAAAGTCATATTTTGTGACTATACAGTTCCTCTGTATTAAGGGTTTACATCTCCATTCTAGAAAAATTTACTTTTGAGAGTCTGGGCGTTTCCATTTAAGGAAATTCTTGCAAGCAATCAGCCCTTGAATCAGATACAGGGTCAGCAAGGCCACATCCTCATCTGGGGGTAGAAAGCAGAGTCAGGTCCCAGGGGGTTCAGAAAACTATCTCTTCCCTTAGGGTAGCCTTTCTCCAGACTTTATTTCTGATCCTTTAATCTGGTTGGGTAAAAGAATACTATCTCAGATATATTTCCTGGAAACATCCAAATGCGCTGGAAAAATGTTAGAGCATATATTTTGTGGGACACATTATTTATTTTGTAAATAGGCAATACTTACTCCTGAGGGCCTGAGGAGCCCCTGAAATAACTTTGAAGCCATGTCGGGGGCTGAGACCTTACGTGTTTTTAACATGAGTGTTAGTAGTTACCCTCTGTAGAGCCTTGATTATTAGGAGATCTCTTATCTGACAGCCTTGGTTATATTCGTCTCTCTCAAAATGTATAATAATGCATGGTTCACAGAAAAGAATGTATTGATGAACTTTTTATTCTGGCCTGGTAAAACTGCAAATGAATCCTGATTTTATATAAAAAAAAAACAACAACAAGAAAGATCTGCATCTTGGTGCAGGTGTTTGGTTATTATCACAAAAGCAGACTCCTCAGAATCCCCAAGAGAAACTTGTCAATGTTGTGTTTCCTCCTTGGCTCTGTTACCCCCATCACACCGCATGCACGGAACCTGGGAGCCAGTCAGCAGATGTAGGCTTGTACTGCATGAAGGAATGTTGACATGGCACAGTTGATACTTGCCAACTTCAAGGACCACACATACTGAGGAAATCAAGTCTTTCTCTCCAAGGACCACTTACCTGGTTTCATTTTTTAGTATAGGTAAGGTGTGTTTCCATGTAAAATGCTTGCTCACTTTCTCACAGAATTGATGTATCTCAGTACCCAGAAAATTTTAAGCTTTTGAGCAACTTACAGTCTTTTTTAAAAAGAAAATAATTGAGGGATGCATTATTGCCTGATAGCTTGTTAAGAAAATTAGTGACACTAATCCCATATTTTAACACTGGTATTGGAGTGAAACACCATGGATATGGTGGAGAAATACAAATGGAATGTGTCAACAGACAGACAACAGGAAAGGGTATTTGACATTCCACCATCTTGTAAAGCATAAGAGGCAGCATTTCGCAATTCCTTCATGTAGAAAACAGTAATTAGATGCCATAGTCATAATGAAATCCATAGATACTGACAAAATGTAATGAAAGTGTAGCTTTTTAAGACTATTAACAAGAGAAATGGCAATTAAATAAGTTCCAACATTTCTATCTAAAAATCGTTATATACATGTCCACTTTCAACAAACATGACGTATAAAACTCTGGATTAACTAAAAAGCCCTTGTGAGGTCTCTTGGCAGGAAGCCAGTCAGCCTGGGAACATCCATCTTCTTTGTCCTTCTTTTCCACAGGATGTTGGTAGCCATCTTGGGGTCTGACAATTTCACACCTGCAAATCAGCACTTCTTTTCTTTCCAGGCAAAATTAGGTGGTTTCTTGACTTTTTTTTTTTTTTTTTAAAGGATTTACTTACTTATTTGAGAGAGAGAGAGGGAGAGCGTGCGTGAGCAAGCACGAGGGCGGGGGGGTGGGGAAGAGTCCCAAGCAGACTCCACACTGAGCACAGAGCCCGAAGTGGGGCTTGATCTCATGACCCCGAGATCACGACCTGAGCTGAAACCAAGAGTCAGACGCTCAACTCACTGTGCCACCCATGCACCTCTCTAGACCATTCTTTATCTGAAATTGGCTTGTTTTCTTTGTGAGATACCATGGATTCTCTCTGCTTATCCCACACCATGTGTAGTGGGTCTGTGAAATTATAGAGGGCAGTATCTGAAGAAATGTAAGAAATTACTGTTTCTACATTTTTAAATAAAGCATTCTTTTAATTTTTCTTTGAGCCATTACTGAGATGATCTGGCATTCAGAAGCCTTTGATTGGGGCAGGAGGCAAGAAGAAGTGAAATGCTCTTTTTTGTGGGCATTACATATCATAATCAGTTACTTTCCATCTTGTTTGTCTCTCCTTGAGTACTAGATAAGCCTTTTGGTTAAGTTTTCCCCCCCCTTTTCCTCATACATTTCTCAGGAATTAGAAGAAAATACAAAATTTCCAAACCCTTATATTCAATATTTTCTAATTGTACCTTCAAATCTGTTATTATATATCTCTATCATGTGTTTGGAATAAAGACTGGTGCCCTTACTAGAAGTAGCTTTTGCCAAGGCTGTGGGGACCACAGAGACTAACTTTAGGTGATTTTGAGAGAACATAGGGGCTACAGTCATGAAACTGAAAAGGAAAGGTTACTGCTACAGAACCTCTCAGTTTTTTCCCTGTCCCTTCCTGCCTCCACAGGAACCCCACACATCTCTTTTTCAAGCGGTGTTGGGCACATAGATGCATTTAATTAACACTAGATAGAGAGAAAAATAGATATTAATTTTATTGATTAATAATGGAAAGATTTTGTGAGTTTATCCTCTTTGATTAACATTGGTGAGGTAGCTAGGTGGACTCTGCACGTCTGCTGTTGTGATGGGCAGTAGGAAGGTTTTGGCTGGCTTTTCTTCCACTGTTCCTGTGGCTATTTCTCCTGAAATTTCAAAAGAAAGCTAGGAAGCTTTACTTTAGATCTCTCTCTCTCTCTCTCTCTCTCTCTCTCTCGCACTCTGTCACTCTCTGTGTCTTTCTCTCACTTCCCTCCTCCCTACCTTTCTCCCTTTCCTTCTCTCTCCCTTCTCTCTCCTTTCTTCCCTCCCCCCACCTCGCTCATGCTCGTGTAACTACTGTATCTTTATAGAACCACAATTGCCTATCCCACCGTAATTTTCTCTTCTGTTCAAGGGGACAACCCTCCTTTGTTGGGAGCAGTGTATAAGATAAGGTGAATAAAAGTAATATAATGGCTAATATTTGTAGTGTCTTTTATAGTTTACTGAATACTTTCAGACATAACTACATTATTTCGTTTGGTCCTCACAGTCACCACCTCCCTGGTATTATGATTGTATACATTTTACAGATGATGAAATGGCACTTCAGAGAGGTTCACCAATCATGAAAAGATATAGAGCTTCCAGGTCGTCAGAGTCAGAGTATATGTGACATTTCATTTAGACTGCTGTCTTGGTAGTCACTTTTCCAACTTGAGACTATGGCTTGGGTTAGCTTACATGGTATCATTATTTACCTGGGTTTCCTTTTTGGTGGCACAGAAAAACTATAATACCATTTAATTAGTCTGATTTACTTTGGATTTCCTTGATAAGAACATTTTTTTTTTTGCATCTATTTTAGCTATTTTTAATCCTTTCCCCAACTGTAATTGAGATTCAAAAGTCCTTTTGGGAAGAATACAATTCGGTGATACTTGCTTGCTACTCTCTTTTGAAAATGCCCCATCTAAGGTAATTTTTGAAAGTTGTATTACCTTATAATTGAGCCAATGCTTTTCCTTCTCCTCCCCCCAAATTATAATTCCTCCAACATTTTTTTTCCCAAGATTACTTTGAGTATTTTAGTCTCTTTGCATTTTCATGTAAATTTTAGAATCAGCTTGTTAATTTCTACACACACACACACAGCCTGCTGTGAATGATTGAGATTTTGTTGAACCTGTACTTCTCTCCAGATTTTACTATTGCTACCCAAGAAGGCTGAAGAGCCCCTGAAATGTAGAAGCCCAAGGTAGAGCTTCTGGGGGCAAGCATCCAGGGACTCCCATGTTCACTAGCAACTAACGAGGTTGGACGTGACTTAGGAGGAGCTCGTGGCAAGTTCTGTCTTAGCAGTGGGAGGCTTCCACACTCCTCCACCTCCACCAGTCTAACCGGTGTGAACTTTCCTCTCTGCTGTTTCTGAAGTTGTTTATTGTTCAGAATAGAAAGCAGGTGGTGCCGACCTTTTGAGAGTTTCCTACATTAACAGAGTGAGCATCTAAAGATGCTTCTCCTGTCCCAGTCCTCATCACTTACCTACCAAACAAGACCTCTGAGGTGAGCTAATGACTCAGATGGAAAAGAATTAGTTTTTGCTCAGTATCTTCTACAGACATTAAAGTGAATAAGACCTTAAATCTGCTGGGAAACTGCTTACCACCATTTCCCACTGTATTATATGTTTGTACTTAAAAACCCACAAGAAATAAAAGTACACGTGAACAAACAGACATGTAGAAAATTAAATACTTGTGACATTTTTATGAGTTTGCATGTGCATTTCTGCCATTACAGCAATTACTTCTTCATGAAGCCCGAGGGATTTAGGTTTTTCTGGGTAGAAGATTTTTACCTAGCTCTAGTAATTTTAGAAAGAAAGCTTTCATTATTACAAGGCAAATTTATATGAGTGACTTCTACTGCATGAGTTGGTAAAAGAAGAATAGTGTGTATTAATTTATTTACTCAGATCCCCTAGGGATTTTTATAAAATGGTATCTTGAAAAAATACAATAATAATATCTCATGGGTTATTAAATCATAGGAATTAGGGAGAAATAATTAAGAAGGGAAGGTGAAGGGGTTACTGGAGAGAAATGAGAATGTCCTTTTTGGCCTGTTCATTGGATAAGTTACTTCATTTCTTCAACTTCCCAGCCTTGCTGGCTCTGCATACACTGTTATATTCAGATTTACACCCTTTTTAAACATTACTATATAGATGGAGAACCCAGTCGGGGATTTTCCCAGGATGACATTTCTGCCCATGATTCATCTCATCAGATGGTGGGTGACCCTTCTTCAAGGCGTAAATGCAGCTGAGCCTTTGCTGGGTCTGATCAGAGAAGATCCGTGTTGCCAAAGTATAGGAATCTTCCTTCCTTCTGCCACACAGGACTCCTCCCTGAGCCTTTGCTTCAGAGTCAGTGAACTAACTGCTCTCTGCTCTCAAAAACCCAATGGGGAGAAATGATATTGGAGAATGCAGTGCACATTCTAACATCAGTACTTAAGTTAGGTTCTTGTGTCATTTTAGGTCACCCCAGAATTACCCATAATGCCTCCATAACTTCACCTTTCACAGGGATGACTTCATTGAGTTTCATTTCGCTCTGTCCTTTTATCTTCAGTATATACAAGCACCATTATATAAAGAATATTGTTGTAATTTTTTATAAGTTGTTAGAAGGTTGACTGCTGTGCCTTTAAATATTCCAGGTGATAAAATCTTTTTTATATGTTAGTATCAAGAAAAATTTGTCTGTTAGAGGATGAGGAAAGATTTACAATTGTTTTCCACTAACTCTAGCTGGAATTTAGCAATTCTGTCAGTTTGGAGGCAGTGTCGGCCTTAGCAGTTTCTGTGACTCTGTCCACAATAGAACTCACATGACCATTGTAACAGAGATCTCAAAATATTGCTTATGTTCTTCACAACTTGAAATTAGGAGATTAATAGTTATTAGACCTGCCACTAGATATTAGTATTTAATACATTATTAAAGAAGCAAAGATATTACACCACAAATTTGTTTTTCAGTATTATTTCAATTAGTTTCTTTTGTAATCTTTTGTTGTTTTGTTTTATGCATTTAAAAATACCGTTCTGAGTAGGTGCCCACAGGCTCACAAAGTAGCCAAGGGTAGGGGTTCATGGCATCAAACACTCCACTCTCAAACCGCCTCCCTGACGTGTGTACAAGAGTGCTTCCTGGCTCCCTCCGACCTGATTCACAAGTTCCCTGTAGTGAAGCCTGGGAAAGGTCCCTTCCGGCCCTCATCTGGGTGTTCTTAATACTTTGCATTTTGATCAGCTATGTCTCTCTTTTTTACCAGCCTGTGAGGTATTTGAGAGAAGGGACTCTCTCATTCTTTTATTTTAATCTTCAGCACCTTGCAAGGTACCTTACTTGTAATGAGCACTCAGTAATTGCTTATTAAGTGCCACTTTTTTCTCTCTGTGTCCATCCTTGCATTGCTTTTCCTCTTTGCATCACTTGCTAGCTGGTTCTTGGCTCTTTGGCTCAGAATTTATGGCCGTAGTATACTCGTCAGGTAATGGTGATTTCTTTCATCCTGTTTCGTCAACACTGGCTTTAAATTTTTTGGAGTTAGCCTATTGGATGTTGGCGTGCCTTTGATAGCCAATCCAGGTATTAGGAACATCTTTTTCTCCTTATTCAGATTGTGATCATTGATGGTTAGCTATTTTTTTTTTCTTCCAAGTGTGGCCATTTATTTCAACATCAGTAGAGTCTTGGGAAAGTTAGAGAGCTGTGTAATAAGGGCCTGTTTCCTTTCTAAGCCCACACCTGGAAGCAACATAGTGGGGAGAAAACTTCTACATTTAAACAATTGGATCCTATTATTTGTGCTGCCCCTTATGGGTGGCTTATGTTTTTGTTTTTATTTTGTTGTTGTTCTTGTTTTTTAAAATAGAACCCCAAACCTGAGAACAAAATATGTTCATTTTACTGAAACAACATGTCTTAGGAATCAGTAGTGATTATTAAGAACAAAATAAAGGTGCCTTTTTGTTATATCACATTTGGCCTAAATATAATAAATATAAGTTAAGTCAGATGAAATTTTTTTAACTAAATTTGTGTATCCTTCCACTTTACAAAGTGTACATTTTAGGTCCTTCTTTTATCTTATATATTTAACTGAAAGATAAATGATGAACGTTGTCTTTCTTTACTAAATAATTTGGCTTCAGCTTTTTTTGAGCATATCAGTTAAGTAGACCTGTTATTAAAAGAATTTAGAAACTTGCAAGGGCTCTTGTATTTTATTACATTTAGTGTTTTCAATAATAATTAACTAAATACATAATAGAAAGTACAGAGAAGTACATGAAGAAGCAAATAAACAAAATTCCATTACCTAGATTTATATATGCTAGCAGTTTAGTATATTTTTTCTTAGTATTCTTTTTTCTTACTTGTGTGTGTGACAAACTATCACAAACTGTAGTGGCTTAGAACAATGACAGTTCTTTAGCTGGTGATTCTGTAGGTCACAGATTTAGGCTGGGCTTAGCTGGGTGATTCTTCTATTCCAGGCTGATTGCCTCATTCATCTGTGGTCAGCTGCAGAACTGCTTACCTTTTCCTAGCTGGGTCCATGTCTGGTCCATGTGATCTCTCGTCTGCCAGTAGGATAATTGAGTTTGTTTACATGACAGAGTCTAGGGCCCCTAGAAAGAAACTGCAGAAGGCTGCAAGGCCTTGGATTGGCATACTTCTGTTGTATTCTTTTGGCCGAGGTAGTCCAAGCCACAAGGTGAACCCAGATTTGAGGGGTGAGCAAATCGGGTCCAGCCCTTGATAGAAGGAGCTGCAAGGTCTCACTGAGAAGGATGTGAAAACAGAAAGAAGTGAAGATTTATGGGTATTTTTGCAATTTACCACAGTGTGTGTGTGTGTGTGTGTCATGTGTACATATGGAAAAATGCACTGTATGTACAATTATACATTCTACATTTTTCATCTCCAGATAGGCTCCAAATCCAAGTTGCTAATTGAACTCTGAGTATACTGAGGAGATTAAATGATTTCTTACCTGAGAAATATCTCAACGGGTATGTAGAACAGAGGAGGTACTCAATAAATCAGAAAAGAAAGAAAAAGAAAATGTAACTTCTTTAGGCAAGTGCTTGAATTCCATTAGGTCCATTTCCTGGTAGGTTTTATTTCTCCTCTGATTTCTGTCAACATTTATTCTCCTGGTTGATGATAGCAACGCACTCGAGATAGGAAAGTGCCTGCCTCTGGGCCCCATGTTAGCTTCTCACCATCTCTGAGATCTTGGAAAAGGTCCTTGACTGTGTACCTCAGCTACTTCATCTATTTAATGAAAATAACAACCATGTCACAGCGTTATTGGGAGAATTTAATTAACTCAGGTATATGGATGTGTGTTGGTAACTCTCCATGTATAATTGTGCCCCAAGAACTCTCTGATGCTTTTGTGAAATGTCTGTAACATTTTCCTACTTAACATTTTTTCCCCATCCCCAGCATTTCAAACTGGCTCTAGCTTTCCTTAAAAGAAGTTGTGCTTTTTTTTCCCCTTAAACCACTGTTCATTTCTGCTTAGTGCATGTTGAAGGAAATTTAACTTTCACAGCCTTAGCCTGTGTACTAATCTTCAAAATACCATAGCCATTTCTATAATCTGATGAAACCTCTTGCATAATGTCTGTCTTCTTTGATCAGAAATGACAATGTTAACATCAATAGATTCTTAGACTTTTCTGACATGAAATATTTTTGAGAATGTATAATCAGTTGTGGGGTATGCTTGTCAATAATTTTTCCCTGCAAAAATAAATCAGAAATCCTATCAAAATAGCATTATGGAAAAAATCTGTTTTCCTTAGTACTCCCTATGAAATGGTCATGCCTGAAGCTCATGGAAATTTTTATTTAGATGAAAGTAATTTGTGTGTTGACCATCTTTCCAACCAGCTAGTTTGCATAAATTTCAGGTCCTAAGTAGGAAAAAGGTGGTTGTAGTCTAGAGTCAGCCTTTTCTCTTTCAAATCTGTATCGTGTTTCTCTTCCCCTGACTGACCACTTCCACTTTCCAGACCCTGTGAATTTCACCATAAACTTCTTTATTCCCTCCCCCTACCCACATACATGCCTTCCTACCCCAAGAAAGAGGAACATCTTCCTACAACTCCCCTTTGTTTTTCTTTTCCCTTTTCTGGACCATGAATGATTAGAATCAGTCCTCTCCCATTTTGAAAATGTGTCTGTACCCATCCTCACAGTTTGTTCATTCATCTTTAAAAATTATTTATTCTTTCTTTCATTCATTCATTTGTTGTTCATCCAGCAACAATAGTGTTGTACATGCTGTGGTGGGTACTGTGAAAAAAAAAGACATGTAGTCTGGCGCTGATGCATGGATTTTGCCCTGTTGTAGGAGGAATAGTCAATCAAAGTGTCATTTGGGCAGGGCTTTAAGGGAGTTGCAGACGAAGGCTTTGGGAGCATTAGGGGTAGGGGAGGAGGCCTCCTTATGCCTTTCCTCCTAAGGACCATAGCTTTGTGCCCACTTTTGACATGAATTAGAATCAGAAGTGGATGAGGTAAAGAACAAGATGGTGGTGGTCTGGGGCTGAATTCAGCCTTGTCGTGTGAAATCAGGGTGCTGCAGCCATATGTGCCCATTACTGCGGGGCAGCAGGGAAGAATGGCTTATTAATCTGGGGCTGGGGTCCTAGGTATGCTCTCCCCTTACAAAATGAAACCAGTTAACAGTTGCTCAGAACCAGTTGCCCATGAGTCTAGGTAGTTGATGTACTTTATCCTGTTTTTATAGCAAACCTTTAATGTAAGTATTATCCCTTCTACAGATGAACAAACTGAGGCTGATAAAGGTTCAAGATCACAAGATCACACAGCTAGTAAGTAGCAGAGCTTAGAATTCAAATCCAAACCATTGTTTCCTTACAGGGTTAATTCCAATTTTAATAAACTATGCACAAAGGAACTAATACCATAGTAAAATGCAACACTTGCAATCCTGACCATGAGTGTTTTTAAGTCAGTTTGACAGAGAGGGACAACATCTGCAGAAAGTGCTGCCATGGCCACTCAGGGCCACTGTATATGGTCACACAGGTTGTAAAGTTTGCCTCCTACAGTTAGCTGTAAACAGTACAGTCTTAAGGAACAGTCGTGGGCCCAGTTCGGGAGTTGTATCACCACAGACTGTGCTTTTACTCATATTCATTATTACATTTGAGTTTTCTCTTACTTGGAAAGGTTAGATATATTTAAAGGGGTTGGATGGAGAAATGAAACAGGAAACTAGGTAATTATTTCAGCACATATAACATACTGTGGTCTAGCTATTAATGATTTCTACTTCACGGGTGCCTGGATGGCTTAGTTAGAAGAGTACACCACTCTTGATCTTGGGGTCATGAGTTCAAGCCCCATGTTGGGTGTAGAGATTACTAAAAAACAAAACAAAACAAAAAAACCTTAAAAACAAAACAAAACAAATGATTTCTACTTTAAGCATAGTGCACTTAAATCACTATAGTCTTTTTACTTTTGTCTTTTGTCAAGATGTTTATATACCTAACTACACCTAAAGGCAAAAAAAATTCCCCAACCAACCCAGCAATCACTGGGGAATGATTTTATTTTGTTAGGCATGTGAGAAACTAGATGGCAGAGCTCAGTCTACAACTAGGAGACTGTAGGAACATGCTTGTTGGGAGGGAGTCACCCCTCCATCCAAATCATGAGCATTTGTCCTTAGTTCCTTACTCCAGGCCCTCATCTTCCACCTGGCCCATTGTAATAAGCTCCCCACTCACCTTCACCTATAGCCATATAAACCTGGATCATTTTTCTTCTATACTTAAATCTCTCGGTGCCTTCTTTAGGCCCACAGGATAATGTCCTGACTCCTTAGGATGGCAAAGGAACTGCCCTCCTCCCTTCCCTACTCCCTGCATAGCCTGACCTGTGGGCCCCAGGCCATTTCTGCAGGCTTCTACCTTGTCTTCTCCTCTCCTACATAAGACCAGGATGTGGGGAGAGTAGAAGACTCCTGCTTAACAGGTGCCAAGTGCCAGCTAGTAAATATGGAGGGAGTGCCAGAGCTGCAGAAATCGGCATATCACCACCATCACAGTAAAGATTGGATCAGGCCCGACTCATCAATAGATACTAAACCTAAGCAGATATGTACAGGAACAGGATATTTGCATGGTATTAAAGTTTCTCCCACATATTGCTTATTAGTTGTAAGGGAAAAAATAGTGATTATAATGAGAGTTTGGACTACAGTTTGTTTAGGATCAAAATTAACATCACCATTGAGAGGTAGACAGACATCATGTGCCTCCAGATGTGATATCCTGAGAAGAATATGACAGACATTATCTGTGTGGTGTTCTGGCCAGGAATGTATAACTTGACCCTAATCATGAGGAAACATCAGGCAAATGCTCTGTTAAAAAAGGAGGGAGAGGGAGAATTGTATTCTTTAGAAGTATCACTCATGATCACAGAAGACAAAGAATGGCTGTGGAAATGATCCAGGTTAGAAGGGGCTAAAGAGAAGCGGCAGCAAAGTGCAGTACCTGACTCGACTGGAGCTTGCCCTTGAGACCATGTGAGGGGAGTTGGAGAAACCATGAAGATCATTATTGGCTCAGCTGACAAAATTAGAACATACATCATTGATAAAAGTATCGTATCCATGTTAGATTTACTAAAGTTAGTAACTGTACTGTGGTTATATAAAGGGAAATCCTTATTTTTAGAAAATACACAACTGACGTATTTAGGAGTAAAAGCCCATGATGTATGTAGCTTATTCTTAAATGGTTCTGGGTGGACTGTTTATATATATACGCACACAATTTTTTTATATATAAATATACATGTATATAAAATAGAGACAGAATGTGCAAAAAAAGAGAAATGGTAAAATGTTAAAAATATTGATAGATAACAATAGGTGAATCTGGGTAAAGGGGTCAAGAGTATATAGGTATCTTTGTACTACTCATATACTTGTAACCTTTAGGTTTGAAATTATTCCCCAATAAAAAGTTTAAAAATTAAAAATATGTATCATGACCACGTGAATTTTTTTTTCTAAATAAATATATATTTTATTTTCTGTCCCTACCTTTTATCTTTCTCCTGTTCCTTTTCTCTCCTTTCTCTGTGCCCCTTCTTCTAGAAGTCCAAGGCTGGCGAGAAGGGTATCTCTGTGGGGCAGACGGTCATCACGAAGCATCGGAACACCCGCTATTACAGCTGCAGGGTGATTGCTGTGACATCGCAGACCTTCTATGAGGTCGTGTTTGATGATGGCTCCTTCAGCAGAGACACATTCCCTGAGGATATAGTGGTGAGTGAATTCCTGGGGTGCCTGCTCCCCAGTTTATTTTTGTAGAACTAAACCAGCTGAACCTTTCAGCAATCCTCCTTTTGGCTTTTGGAGTAACTCATTTCACTTAATGTTTGATTCGGGTGTGCTTTTTTGGCACTGCAAAGTAGTATTGTTTTCTAGGAGGTTCTTAGTGTTCTTCATAGTAAATTGTGGTCATGTGAACTTAAGACTCATCTTCCCAAATTCTTTTAATTAAATGAGAAGTGTATGTGGCCAGGAAACATAAAATGCAAATTCACCTATTCTTTTCTGTTACAGAGCATGAGCATATTTGAATTCCTTTATTACCTCTTTATGCTTATGCTTAACTGGAAAATATGGCTTTTATTAATCTGACCCTACAGTGACATCTGTGATCCAACAGAAACATCTGTGCATGTTTCATATGGGAATAACCAAAGTCACATAGGAAAAAGCCTGTGACTTTTACTGATCTTCTTAACTGGTCTGGTCTATATAGGAGGAGTAGGTGTGTGCATATGCGTGTCTGTCTGTCTACTTCTTCCTCTGTCCTCTCAGTTAACACCTTGGGACTTACTTAGAGGAACTAGTGAATATGTCTCACGGGCTTGCTTTTTAATAGGATGTTTCACAAAAAGAGGACTTTCCACAAAAGGTTTTTTGAGACTGAGACCAAATCACATGCCTGAGACCAGGGTTAGTCCAGTGGTCTTTTTATCCCTTTTGTAGTTAAGGGAAATGTCATTTGGGGGGAGCCAGGCATCAAAAATGTAGTTGTAACCTCTGCTTTATCCTGGGTCTGTTGATGCTTTGCTCTTGTTTATACTTGGAAGGACATTTCTTAATGACTTTAATAATTATGTGTTATGTGCAATTGATAATTAAATGTAACTGTAGGAGATTGCTCATAAATATTTCTAGAATTTTGTTCTCCTGGGGCAAAAGTAACATTGATTCAGTCGGCTTTGTTATGCTTACTTCTCTGTGCCATTAAGAGGGACAAGTATGTAAACAAAGTGACCTTATTTGAAAGATTTTTAAAGCAAATGAATTTAGACAAATAAAAAATCCCAGGACTTGATTATACAGCCAAGGGGTGAATTGTGTTTCATTGCAGAATTCTACCTGGAGCTTCACTTTACTGCATTGCCATTGCCATTCATAATCAGCAGCCTAGGTGACACGCTGTCCTTGTTAGAATTAGTGTGTTGAAGCACTCAGTCCACAGTTATTGAGTATCTGCTATGTACCACCACTAGGTGCTGGGAAAGATCATGAGAACGTGTGATTCCTGCTCCGTCTAGGGGGAGGTGGGCTGGTAAATGGGTGCTTTTTATACCATGTGAGAAATGCTATAAATGAACCAAAATCAACTTACCACCTGGTGGGTCCAAGAATGGACGCCACAAGATTAGTCAGGGCTGACATGGACATGTCCTGTGGGCCAGTACTGCACCAAGAACCTGTTGTGCTTGAACTGATTTCATCCTCACAACCCCACATTGCTAGTCACTACTGTATTTTACATTTTGCTGCTGAGGAAACTGAGGCATCAAGAGGTAAATAACTTCCTCAAGGTCACACATAGTTAATCAGTGTCAGAACAAGTATTCAGACCCAGAGTCTGGCTCCAGAGCCTCTGTTCTGGGAAGAAAGGAGAAGGAATGTGCAAGGGCAAGAAAGGCACGGAAGGATGCAAGAGACCAAGGCCTTGGCTTTTAGCCCTGCCCAGGTACATGCTCACTTCAGAATTAGCCTTCTTTTGTGCACACTGTGACCACTGAGCTGGGAGTCAA
Organism: Phoca vitulina; assembly: GCF_004348235.1. NCBI lineage: Eukaryota > Metazoa > Chordata > Mammalia > Carnivora > Phocidae > Phoca > Phoca vitulina. Next base: position 13,478,926 of record NW_022589770.1, on the reverse strand, counting down.
GGAGTCTTTACTAGGCGTTGTGGGGTGGGATGGAAGACTTCTGAGCAAATAGTTAGGTCTTTATCCATGATAGTGTTTTAATGAATCCTAAATTCCCTTTCGCTTCACAAGTCTCTGCATACCCAACTGGTTTTAAGCTTTCCTAAAATGTCTTTAGCTTGTATATTGGAAAAGAATGTCTGTGATCCTGGAAGTTTTTTGAAATTCTAAAATCTCTCCTTTGACACCTTCTGTTTCCTCTCTCTGTGAACCCCATACAAAGATGATTTTAAGTATGTGTGGGTGTTGTGAGAACACAGGCCCTAAAAATCATAGGATTGTTCAGGAGCACCTTGGCTTTTAAGTCCGGAAGAACGAAGAAGCAAAATTCTTTACAGCTTGATTAGCTATTACGTGGCATATTTGGTAAGGATTTGAGGTTTATCAGGAGGCTGTATGTGTGTGGTCACAGCTGTAGCCTTGGAGGGAGGGGCAGCACATGCATGTGCCTGAATTGGTGTGAATGATAATTTCTGCAGGGAAAAATAAATTGTAATAATCTGTGAGCACGTCTTCTCTCTTTTTGTCCGATCTTTTCTCCCTTAATACTCCACCGTTCCCCCTCCAATCGCGTGCATTTTTGGTTCCTTATTCCAGGCCTTTTATAGAAGTAGGAATATTTCAGTCATGTTTTATTTTCAAGTATCACATACTTTCTTTTATTATTTATTTATTAAAGATTTTATTTCTTTGACAGAGAGAGAGAGATCACAAGTAGGCAGAGAGGCAGGCAGAGGGAGAGGGAGAAGCAGGCTCCCTGCTGAGCAGAGAGCCCCATGTGATGCGGGGCTCGATCCCAGGACCCTGAAATCATGACCTGAGCTGAAGGCAGACACTTAAACGACTGAGCCACTCAGATGTCCCTAATATCACATACTTTCTAATAGTATCACCATCTGATGGCTGCTGCGGCTTATTCATCTTTGTTATCTTGGCAAGGAATGAGATATCCCTATCTTTACTACTTTGGTGGCTCTATAGGGAAGAGTTTTTTCCATTACAATGTTGTATTAAATCAGGGTTCTACAGAGGAACAGAGCCAACAGGGTTTGTGTGTTTGTATTTAATATAATAGGTATGTTAAAAGTATCTATATATACATCTTAAAAATCCATATATATTAAGATTGTGTGTGTGTATATATGGCATTTAAAATTTTTTTTATTTAAATTCAATTTAGTTAATATATAGTGTATTATTAGTTTCAGGGGTAGAATTTAGTGATTTACCAGCTGCATATAACACCTAGAGCTCATCACATCATGTGCCCTCCTTAATGTCCATCACCCAGTTACCCCATCCCCCACCCACCTCCCCTCCAGCAACCCTCAGTTTGTTCCCTATGGTTAAAAGTCTCTTATGGTTTGCCTCCCTCTCTGTTTTTATCTTATTTTATTTTTCCTTCCCTTCCCCTGTGTTTTTGTTTCTTAAATTCCACATATGAGTGATATGTGACATTTTTTATAAAGAATTGGCTTATGGGATTATGGAAGCTGAGAGGTCCCAAGATCTGCAGTTGGCAAGCTTGAGACCCAGAGGGCCGATGGTTTAGTTTCGAGTCCAAGTCCAAAGGCCTAAGAACCAGGAGAGTTGATGGTGTAGTTTTAGTCTGGGAGCCTGCCGGCTTGAGATCCATGAAGAGTGGATGTTTCATTTCAGTTGTGAAGGCAGGAAAAGCCAAGTTCCAGCTCCAAGCCAGTCAGACAGGAGGAATTCCCCTTATTTGGGGGGGCAGGGTCAGTCTTTTGTTCTATTCAGCCCTTAACTGATTGGAAGAAGCCCACCCAAACTAGGGAGGGTAGTCTGCTTTACTCAGTCTATCAATCCAAATATTAAACTGATCCAAAAACACCTTTAGAGACTCACCCAGAATAATGTTTGACCAAAAACTCTTTTCTTTACCTTGTCACATGAGAAGCTCTGATTCTGTGGCAGATTGTAGTTTCCTTTTTCGTGAAGCAGCCACATTGTTTTGGTTGGTTTGTAGCACTCTGTAGATCCACTCCATTAGCCATATACTTTGTCCTGGTCATCATCTAGCTTTCCAAATGGCCAAGTCGTGGATTTTATAAGGCAAACTTTTAAAATTTAAAGGATTATCAAGGATTGTTTGGGTTCTGTGTTTCTCACTGAAATTGATGAAAGCAGCATGTAAATGCCTTTGTAGTGTAGTATGTCAACTAGACCAGTTAGAGATGGGGAACTTGATGTTATGTTTTAAGATATAATATAGTGTATAATTAAGTATATTATAAATCTATTCACATATAAATTATACTTATTCCTGTATATGATATAATGTAAATACGCCCACAGCACCATTTTTCAGGCCATTAGTTGCTGCAATCATCCCACTTCCACTTTTGATATCCATCTACACCAGAACTGTCCTCTGGGAGATGGGGATCCTGCCTAATGCTCTAATGGGGAGTTTCATCAGGAGATAAGAAAAAATGTAATCAGGTTCGTTGCTGTCTCCACATCTTGCAGATGGTAGCAGAACCATTATTTGGTGGAAATACTAAATACATTCCACATTCCTCAGAGAAATTTTGTTTTCATTAGCTGATATAACTGTGGCATCTGACACTGGGGTAAAAAATGATTTTTTTCTTCTGTTTTTCTGTAACTCTAGTCCACACAATATGCTTATCAGGTGTGAATGCTTCTGGGCAGGCGCTTTCATCAAATGCAGTATGACATCAGTGTTACTGGCTGGTGAAGAACTAGCTTCTCTAAGCTGTGGGTATTTGCTCCCTAGAACAGCTCTAAGGGTACAGCACAATTTCAGTTTTTTAACTTTGAAAATCAAATTGAGAAAATCAAGTTTAATCATCCCAAACTATATATTTATGTATGACATAAATATAGTACCTTATGCAGCGTGAGGCTTTAGTAAAGAAAGTTGCAGTCTCTTAGTTGTAGAATCATTGGTTATAGATCATTTTATAAACACAACAGAAGAGAAACCTCTAATGCAGGCTGGCCTATCCATATTTGAAAATAAATTTACCAGGCATCAAAATACCTGTGTTAGGATTACGTAACAAGAGAGTATTTGGAACAGTAGGGAGAAACGTTCTTTGGACTACCAGGAAATTTCTTTCCATACCTAGGTACATTATTTCTCTGATAACTAGAAAATGTCTCAAATTTTTTTCTCTCAACAATACACCTGCAGAATGTGTGTATCAGCCCAGTTAAACTCAGTATGCAATCTGTAGCTGTCAAGGGAAGTAATAAAAGATGTATTGCTACATGCCTCCATCTGTCAGTCTGTGAAATTGCGACACACTTCCTGATGAATTTTTTTGTCTCCTCTTAGTTTGATGGGAATGAAAGTTGCCCATCTGAGAGAATGCAATGAGCACAGTGATTCCAGGTCCTCCTTTTAGCTGCTGCTAAAACCTGGGATCTTCTAGCATGCCCATGTTGACATGAGAGTGATGGCTGCTTCCTTTCATCTGAACTTAGAGCTCATTTCAAGGGAGGTGGATGGTGTGGCGAGATCTGGATAACTCTAGGACGAGCGCTTAACATTCACCACTGGGTGTGAGAAGAGAAACAGGACCATTTAGAAATTTGACAGCAAGAGTTCATCACTGAAATTTCCATGAAGACTTGCTACATTTTTCAGCCTCTGTTGAAATGTGAAATAAGCACAAGAACTCTACTCTTCAAGATTCTAGGGATGGATTGCCATGGCCTTTAGTTTTTTGGGAGGTGCCATACAAACTGAAGTTCTCAGAGCTAATTTTTTTTCCTCACTAATAGACAGATTGCTTCAACTTTCAAACCTCAGTTTTGTTCCCCCCCACTAAAAAGGGAATAATAATTTCTACCTGCTAGGATTATTGAAAGGACTGAGTGAGCTAAATACCTGACATGGAGTTGATACAAAAATCAAATTTTTTAGGATATTAACTTCAGTCTGTAGAACCTTTTTTTCTCTTCACCCTCCCCATCTAGTTTATGCTGTCCTTTTCTGGTCTTGATGAAATTTGGTTAGAAGGTATGTTAGTAGGAATAGAATTCTATTCCTACTTGTTAGTTAAATGGATGCCCGTACGTGTAATATTTCAGAGTCAGCTTACCATTTCCATTGGTGTAAAGCAGTCCTAGCATCTTCAGACTTTATAATAAGGAACCTAATTCTCTACATTTATGCTTGTATTTTTCTGGGTGTTTAAAGTGTTATTTCAGTGGCTTTTTATAACAAACCCTGTTCCAAAGTAAGTTCATGCTCATTTCACAGATGTGATACTTGCCAGGTCACAAAAAAAGCTTTGAAAAAGCTTTGTTCAAGCTTCCCAAGCTATGTGGTGACACAGTTAGGTCCAGAATGCAGGTTGGCCCTTTGCATTCCATTGCTTATTGCCTCCATGCTTTTGGGCACCTTTCTAGGAAGTCTGCTCTCTGTGACTTAATGTAGCTGTGGTAGGGCACCTTGTACCTCCCTTGATGGACATAGTGTGGGAGCTGCTCAGTAGTCAGCATTCTACAAGGCTCCACTTGGCAAAAGTAAGTGTACGGGTGACTCTGAATGTTTCAGAGGCAAAAGAAAATATTTGAGGTAGTTTGATAAACTTCTTAGTTGTTCCCAGAAACATTCTATGCTATGGGATCCTGGGAAGCATTTTCAAGTTCTTATTGGCTCCTAGATTTTGAGGTTCTCTGGATTTTCAAGTCAGGTCCCCATCCCAGACCATCTAGGTTATGTTTGCTCCAGATTGATGCCCCTTACCTCCCTCTTCCTTTGACAGTCTTGGTTCTTCTAGAATCTATGGAAATTTGACAGAGAAAGTTCTGAGAACTTTTGTTGGTTTAGGATTCCTGCAGGTATGGCCCACATGACATTTAACTGCTCAGGAGAGGTGCCCTTTGTTCTCTTTCTGGACTGTGGAGCTGAGAGTCTGTGAGGTGAAAGCTTTGCCAAATTCCCATTAACTTTTACTCCTTCGGGGAGCCTTTTATACATGTAAAAGATTATCTGTTATTACTTGGATTTTAATCTATTTGATTTAAAGTTTACTTTTCAAAGGCTTCAAATTCAACTGACAAATGTATTTATAAACTTAATAATTTTTGCATAAAAATAAGTGCAAACTCATTTGTTCCCTTGTAGTATTTATATAATGCATAAATTTGACAGGTCAAATCCTAACCATTTTAAATTTAAGTAACCAAATTTCCTTGAACATCTTAATATGATTATAGATTCAATATATATGATTCTTACAAATATTGTAGTTTTTGTAAGCACTTAATGTCCATAACTAATTAATCAGGCATTAGCTTAGTAGTTCATATTCTTCTGAGTATTTCAAACATCTTCAAAAAACAACACATAAACCAGTTCAATGTTTATAAAATACACTACTGCACCTTTATAAACATGATTTGTAATGGAGAAATTGTATTTGAACACAATTTAGTTGATAGGTAGGTAAATAGAATCTACCCAACTGAGGGGGAATATTACTATATTGGCTAAGAGTTTATTTAGAAAAAATAATCAAAGAACTTCAAGGCCATTCAGGGGAATAGAGTGTGCTTGTACCTTTGAAGGCTAAACCCACAGTTGCTGGCAGGGGCTCCTAACTGAGGTCGGCTTTCATCTGTCGATCAGCTCTCTAAACGGTGTGTCCTTCACTGAGGCACTAAACACTCCTAAGTTTCGTGAACAGTCTCAGGTTAGTGGGGGTAGCTATTACCAGACCCTGGGATTTTATTCACTTATGTGTAATTCTTAAGTGGCTTTTTGCATGAAAGCCTGGGCATATGAATGGAATGTTGAAGCCCTTGTTTGAGTTGGACTCCCTTTCTCTTTTATAAATTGTATGTATCTCACTGACTACAATTCTGCAGCCGTCATATTGACAGTTTCCATTTAGCACTGGTGATCCTCTGAAGAAAAAAGTGTGTCATCACCCTGATATCTCATGTAGGAGATTAACTAGTTGCCCTGAAGGCACAATGTCAGTTACATTTTTCTTCAAATACATACTTTCCTCACTTGACAGTATTTCTCTTATTTCTCTTTTGGTAATTATCTCAAGGTGATTGGTTTGGGAACTGATTCCCAGGAGACAGGTTCCTGGTATTTCCTTCCCATCCTTTTCTTTCCAAGGGGGCTCAAGGTATATAACATCTCATCTTCAGTCTAACAAAATCAAAATAACTACCTTGAACTTGAGGGCAATGTTATTAATTTCCAGGACTTCACCATCTCTTCTCAGCGTAAAGCTTAAGCCCAAGAGTGTCAGGTACCATGAACCAAATCTACCCTGTGTTTGGGAATATCCAATTATATCATTCATTCTTAAAAAAAAAAAAAAATTATTTGTCAGAGAGAGAGAGAGAGCACAAGCAGGGGGAGCGGCAGGCAGAGAAAGAAGTAGACTCCCCACTGAGCAGGGAGCCCAATGCAGGACTCGATCCCAGGACCCCGGGATCATGACCTGAACTGAAGGCAGGCGCTTAACCGACTGAGCCACCCGGGAGTCCTATTTGTTCAGCACTGTGGTAGGCACCATGGGGGATTCAAAGATATATAAACATAGGTGTAGAAGTGATCCTGGGTATTCTGAAGGCAAAATAAAATACCCAAGTGGGTAGGAAATACTGAGAAAAAAAGTTATTCCCAGAAACATTCTATTCTATGGGATTCTGGGAAGCTCCTCAATTTTCAGGTCAGGTGGCCATGCAGACATTACAGTGGCAGAGACCAGGTTGATGAAGAGACACCTCTTATCAGTAAGGCCACTTCAGCTTTGGGAATTCATGCCCCATCCCATCCTAGCCCATTTGTGTTAATTTGTTCATCACTGATGCCCTTTATATCCCCTCACCTCCAACCAGGAGCTGATCTGAAAGATTTTATAAGAAAAATACCCAATGAAGGTTGTTGTTAAGTTCAGAGATGGAAGCAATCATGATGGGCCAGAGGAAGTTCCAAGGGGAAGAGAGAGATGAGCTGGGTTACTGACTTATAAGAGGTCTTTGTGTATTTTAGACACAAGCCCTGTGTTAGATATTTTACATTTTTTTCTCCTAGTCTAAATAATATTTCATTGTATGAGTATAATTTATTTTGTTTATCCATTTGCTGGTTGATGGACATTGGATTATTTTGAGTTTGGAGCTATTATGAATAATGCTGCTATGAACATTTGCTTTCAAGTCTTTGGGTAGATTTGTGTTTTCATTTCTCTGTGATAAATATTTAGGAGTAAGATTATTGAGTTATATGGTAAGTGTATGTTCAGCTTTATAAGAACCTGCCAAACTATTTTCCAAAGTGGCTGTACCATTTTATATTCCCACTAACAATATGTGAAGTTACAGTTTCTCTACATCCTCACCAAAGCCTGGTATTGTCAGTATTTTGGATAATAACTATTCTAGCAGGTATGTAGTAGGATCTCAGTGTGATTTTAGTTTGTATTTCCTTGATGACTAATGACTTTGAGCAATTTTTTAAGTGCTTATTAGGCATTCAGACATCATCTTTGTTGAAAGACCTATTCAAATATTTTACTTATTTTTTATTGCTTGTAAGGCCTTTTTAATATTCTGAATATAAATCTTTTGTCAGATACAATTTACAAATATTTTCTCCCAGTTTGTGTCTTATCTTTACTTTCTTAATAGTGTCTGCAGAGCAAAAGCTTTTATTTTTTTATTATTATTATTAGATGTTAATCACTATACATTACATCATTAGTTTTTGATGTAGTGTTCCATGATTCATTGTTTGCGTATAACACCCAGTGCTTCATAATATTTATTCTTCCAATCCATGAGCATGGAACATTTTTCCATTTCTTTGTGTCTTCCTCAATTTCTTTCATGAGTATTTTATAGTTTGCTGAGTACAGATCCTTTGCCTCTTTGGTTAGATTTATTCCTAGGTATCTTATGGTTTTGAGTGAAATTGTAAATGGGATCGACTCCTTAATTTCTCTTTCTTCTGTCTTGTTGTTGGTGTATAGGAATGCCACTGATTTCTGTGCATTGATTTTATGTCCTGCCACTTTACTGAATTCCTGTATGAGTTCTAGCAGTTTTGGGGCGGAGTCTTTTGGGTTTTCCACATAAAATATCATATCATCTGCAAAAAGTGAGAGTTTGACTTCTTTGCCGATTTGGATGCCTTCTATTTCTTTTTGTTGTCTGATTGCTGTGGCTAGGACTTCTAATACTATGTTGAATAGCAGTGGTGAGAGTGGACATCCCTGCCATTTTCCTGACCTTGGGGGAAAGCTCTCAGTTTTTCCCCATTGAGAATGATATTCGCTGTAGGTTTTTCATAGATGGCTTTTATGATATTGAGGTATGTACCCTCTATCCCTATACTCTGAAGAGTTTTGATCAAGAAAGGATGCTGTACTTTGTCAAATGCTTTTTCTGCATCTATTGAGAGGATCATATGGTTCTTGTTCTTTCTTTTATTAATGTAGTGTATCACATTGATTGATTTGAGGATGCTGAACCAACCTTGCAGCCCAGGGATAAATCCCACTTGGTTGTGGTGAATAATCCTTTTAATGTACTGTTGGATCCTATTGGCTAGTATTTTGGTGAGAATTTTTGCATCCATGTTCATCAAGGATATTGGTCTGTAATTCTCCTTTTTGATGGGGTCTTTGTCTGGTTTGGGGATCAAGGTAATGGTAGCCTCATAAAACGAGTTTGGAAGTTTTCCTTCCATTTCTATTTTTTGGAACAGTTTCAGAGGAGTAGGTATTAATTCTTCTTGAAATGTTTGGTAGAAATCCCCTGGGAAGCCATCTGGCCCTGGGCTTTTGTTTGTTGGGAGATTTTGGATGACTGCTTCAATTTCCTTAGTGGTTATAGGTCTGTTCAGGTTTTCTATTTCTTCCTGGTTCAGTTTTGGTAGTTGATACATCTCTAGGAATGCATCCATTTCTTCCAGGTTATCTAATTTGCTGGCATAGAGTTGCTCATAATATGTTCTTATAATTGTTTGTATTTCTTTGGTGTTGGTTGTGATCTCTCCTCTTTCATTCATGATTTTGTTGATTTGAGTCATTTATCTTTTCTTTTTGATAAGTCTGGCCAGGGGTTTATCAATCTTGTTAATTCTTTCAAAGAACCAGCTCCTAGTTTCCTTGATCTGTTCTACTGTTCTTTTGGTTTCTATTTCATTGATTTCTGCTCTGATCTTTATTATTTCTCTTCTCCTGCTGGGTTTAGGCTTTATTTGCTGTTCTTTCTCCAGCTCCTTTAGGTATAGGGGTAGGTTGTGTATTTGAGACCTTTCTTGTTTCTTGAGAAGGGCTTGTATTGCTACATACTTTCCTCTTAGGACTGCCTTTGCTGCATCCCAAAGATTTTGACAGTTGTGTTTTGATTTTCATTTGTTTCCATGAATTTTTTAAATTCTTCTTTAATTTCCTGATTGGCCCATTCATTCTTTAGTAGGAATACACTTTATTCTCTATGTATTTGAGTTCTTTCCGACTTTCGTCTTGTGTTTGAGTTCTAGTTTGAAAGCATTGTGGTCTGAAAATATGCAGGGAATTATCCCAAACTTTTGGTACCGGTTGAGACCTGTTTTGTGACCTTGGATGTGATCTATTCTGGAGAATGTTCCATGGGCACTAGAGAAGTATGTGTATTCTGTTGCTTTGGGATGGAATGTTCTGAATATATCTGTGAAGTCCATTTGGTCCAGTGTGTCATTTAAAGTCTTTATTTCCTTGTTGATCTTTTGCTTAGATGATCTGTCCATTTCAGTGAGGGGGGTGTTAAAGTCCCCCACTATTATTGTATTGTTGTCGATGTGTTTCTTTGCTTTTATTATTAATTGGCTTATATAATTGGCTGCTCCCATGTTAGGGGCGTAGATATTTACAATTGTTAGATCTTCTTGTTGGATAGACCCTTGAAGTATGATATAGTGTCCTTCCTCATCTCTTATTATAGTCTTTGGTTTAAAAACTAATTTGTCTGGGCAAGATGGCGGAGGAGTAGGAGACCTGGATTTCGTCTCCTCTCAGGAATTCAGCTGGATAGGGATCAAACCATTCTGAACACCTACAAACTCAACAAGAGATCGAAGAAAAGAATAGCAACAACTCTCTGAACAGAAAAGCGACCACTTTCTGGAAGGGAGGACGTGCAGAGAAGTGAATCCGAGGCGTTATTTGGGAGGAGAGACGGCGGGGGAGGGGCCTCCGTCGGCCGCTTCTGGCAAGTGATAGAGCCATGGAGCACAAAATCGGAACATTTAGAAGTCTGCTCCGCTGAGGGACGTCACTCTGGTGGCGAAGTGGGGGGTGGAACCTTCGCGGGACAGTGTGGTCTCAGGACCCTCGGGGTCACAGAAAGACCGGGGGTGCCTGAGTGCGGCAGAGCTCCCAGGTATCGGAGCAGGGAAGCCGGCTGCAGAGACGGAGCCGAGGCGCGGGCTCTCAGCTCGGGGTTGCTATAAACCGTGATCCGCGGCACAGTCGGGCCACTGCTCCTCCAGCAGGGACCCAACCAGCGGCAGATCCGGGGAGACTCACCTTCTTCCCCCGGGAGGAGAGGTGCGGGAGCGCACCGCAGGGATCTGCTGGGTTTGGAGACTCCACCCGGGGTCGGGTGCCAGATAGAAAGGCGCGGTCACAGGCCGGGTGAGCGCGGAGTGTGGCCGGAGACTGGGGAGACGGGAGTGACTGACTGCTTTTCTCTGGGGGCTCGCTGAGGAGCGGGACCCCGAGTTCTCGGCTCCGCCGGGGCGGAGACTAGGAGGCTGCCATTTTCACTCTCCGCCTCCAAAGCTGTACGGAAAGCTTGCAGGGAACAAAAGCTCCGGAGAGCAAACCCGAGCAGATTACTTAGCCCGGACCGGCAAGGGCGGGGCAATTTTGCCTCCGGCAAAGACATTTGGGAACCACGGCAACAGGCCCCTCCCCCAGAAGATCAGCAAGAACAGCCAGCCAAGACCAAGTTTACCGATCAATGAGAACGGCAGAACTCCAGCGCTAGGGGAATACTGCACATAGAATTCATGGCTTTTTTACCATGATTCTTTAGTCTTTCAAAGTTAATTATTTTTTTTAACTGTCTTTTTTTCTTTTTTCCTTTTTTCTTTTTTTTTGAATTTTTCTTTTTCCCTTTTTCAACCAACATCTTATCAATCCCTTTTTTAAAAAAAAAACATTTTTATTTTTCATTTTTAAAGTCATATTCTATCCCTTCATAGTAGTTACCCGTATTTTTGGCATATATATATAAGTTGTTCTCTCTTTAAAATCTTGAGATAGTTTCTTCTAACAGATCAAAATATACTCTAAATCTCTAGTGTATGGTTTTTTTCTACTCCCCT
>NW_022589770.1:13466111-13467449 GCF_004348235.1 Phoca vitulina | reverse complement strand
AAATCCTTTTTTAAAATTTTTTATAATTTCCATCTTTACAGTCATATTCCATCCCTTCATCATATCAACCCTTATTTTTGTACATATATAAGTTTTTCTTTCTTTAAAATTTTGGGAGGGACTTTCTTTTAACAGACCAAAATACACCCAAAATCTAGTGTGTGGCACTGATCTATAATCCAGCCTGATCATATTTGATCACATTCTGTTTTTGTTTTGTTTTGTTTTGTTCTGCTTTTGTTTGTTTTTATCTTTATCTTTTTCTTTTTTCTTTTTTTCTTTCCTTTTCTTTTTTCTCTCTTTCCCTTTCTTTTCCCACTGCTTCAGGTCTTTTCTGATTTGTTTAGAGTATATTTTCTGGGGACGTTGTTACCCTGCTAGCATTTTGTTCTCTCATTAATCTATTCTCCTCTGCACAAAATGACAAGACGGAAAAAATCACCTCAACAAAAAGAACAAGAGGTAGTACCGACTGCCAGGGACCTACTCAACACGGACATTAGTACGATGTCAGATCTAGAGTTCAGAATCATCACTTTAAAGATACTAGCTGGGCTTGAAAAAAACATGGAAGTTATTAGAGAAACCCTTTCTGGAGAAGTAAAAGAACTAAAATCTAACCAAGTAGAAATCAAAAAGGCTATCAATGAGGTGCAATCAAATATGGGGGCGCTAACTGCTAGGATAAATGAGGCAGAAGAAAGAATCAGTGAGATAGAAGACCAAATGATGGAAAATAAAGAAGCTGAGAAAAAGAGAGATAAACAACTACTGGATCACGAGGGCAGAATTCGAGAGATAAACGATACCATAAGACGAAACAACATTAGAATAATTGGGATCCCAGAAGAAGAAGAAAGAGAGAGAGGGGCAGAAGGTATAATGGAGCAAATTATAGCAGAGAACTTCCCTAATTTGGGGAAGGAAACAGGCATCAAAATCCAGGAAGCACAGAGAACCCCTCTCAAAATCAATAAAAATAGGTCAACACCCCGACATCTAATAGTAAAACTTACGAGTCTCAGAGACAAAGAGAAAATCCTGAAAGCAGCTCGGGAGAAGAGATATGTAACCTACAATGGTAGAAACATTAGATTGGCAACAGACTTATCCACAGAGACCTGGCAGGCCAGAAAGGACTGGCAGGACATATTCAGAGCACTAAATGAGAAAAATATGCAGCCAAGAATACTATATCCAGCTAGGCTGTCATTGAAAATTGAAGGAGAGATAAAAAGCTTCCAGGACAAACAAAAACTAAAGGAATTTGCAAACACGAAACCAGCCCTACAACAAATATTGAAAGGGGTCCTCTAAGCAAAGAGAGAGCCTAAAAGC
>NW_022589770.1:13336235-13456111 GCF_004348235.1 Phoca vitulina | reverse complement strand
TAATGCAATATATGTTAAGAAAGAAAAAAAAGAAGAAGAAGAATGTAGCAGGAGGGGAAGAATGAAGGGGGGGAAATCGGAGGGGGAGAAGAACCATGAGAGACGATGGACTCTGAAAAACAAACTGAGGGTTCTATAGGGGAGGGGGGTGGGAGGATGGGTTAGCCTGGTGATGGGTATTGAGGAGGGCACGTTCTGCATGGAGCACTGGGTGTTATGCACAAACAATGAATCATGGAACACTATATCTAAAACTAATGATGTAATGTATGGGGATTAACATAACAATAAAAAAATTAAAAAAAAAAAAAACTAATTTGTCTGATGTAAGGACTGCCACCCCAGCTTTCTTTTGGTGTCCATTAGCATGGTAAATGGTTTTCCACTCCCTCACTTTCAATCTGGGGGTTTCTTTGGGTCTAAAATGAGTCTCTTGCAGACAGCAGATCGATGGGTCTTGTTTTTTTATCCAATCTGATAGCCTGTGTCTTTTGATTGGGGCATTTAGCCCATTTACATTCAGGGTAACTATTGAAAGATAGGAACTTAGTGCCGTTGTATTGTCTGTAAGGTGACTGTTACTGTATATTGTCTGTGTTCCTTTCTGGTCTATGTTACTTTTAAGGCTCTCTCCTTGCTTAGAGGACCCCTTTCAATATTTCTTGTAGGGCTGGTTTCGTGTTTGCAAATTCCTTTAGTTTTTGTTTGTCCTGGAAGATTTTTATCTCTCCTTCTATTTTCAATGACAGCCCAGCTGGATATAGTATTCTTGGCTGCCTATTTTTCTCATTTAGTGTTCTGACTATATCATGCCAGTCCTTTCTGGCCTGCCATGTCTCTGTGGATAGGTCTGTTGCCAATCTAATGTTTCTACCATTGTAGGTTACATATCTCTTCTCCTGAGCTGTTTTCAGGATTTTTCTCTTTGTCTCTGCGACTCGTGAGTTTTACTATTAGATGTCGGGGTGTTGACCTATTTTTATTGATTTTGAGAGGGGTTCTCTGTGCCTCCTGGATTTTGATGCCTGTTTCCTTCCCCAAATTAGGGAAGTTCTCCGCTATAATTTGCTCCAGTATACCTTCTGCCCCTCTCTCTCTTTCTTCTTCTTCTGGGATCCCAATTATTCTAATGTTGTTTCGTCTTATGGTATCGCTTATCCCTCGAATTCTGCCCTCGTGATCCAGTAGTTGTTTATCTCTCTTTTTCTCACTTCTTTATTTTCCATCATTTGGTCTTCTATCTCACTGATTCTTTCTTCTGCCTCATTTATCCTAGCAGTTAGAGCCCCCATTTTTGATTGCGCCTCATTAATAGCCTTTTTGATTTCGACTTGGCTAGATTTTAGTTCTTTTATTTCTCCAGAAAGGGTTTCTCTAATAACTTCTATGCTTTTTTCAAGCCTAGCTAGTATCTTTAAAATCATCATTCTGAACTCTAGTTCCAAGATCGTACTAATGTCCGTATTGATTAGGTCCCTGACAGTCGGTACTGCCTCTTGTTCTTTTTTTTGTGGTGATTTTTTCCATCTTGTCATTTTGTCCAGAGGAGAATAGGTGAATGAGAGAACAAAATGCTAGCAGGGTAACAACGTCCCCAGAAAATATACACTAAGCAAATCAGAAAAGACCTGAAACTGGGGGAAAAGAAAGGGAAAGAAAGAAAAAAGAAAAAAAAAAGATAAAAACAAACAAACAAAAACAAAACAAAACAAAAAAACAGAATATGATCAAATATGATCAGGCTGGTGCATAGATCAGTGCCACACACTTATTTTGGGCGTATTTTGGTCTGTTAGAAGAAAGTGCCTCCCAAAATTTTAAAGAAAGAAAAACTTACATGTGTACAAAAATAAGGGTTAATACGATGAAGGGATGGAATATGACTGTAAAGATGAAAATTATAAAATATTTTATAAAAGGAATTGATAAGATAAGAAATTGATTGAAAAAAGAAAGAAGAGGATTTAAGAAAAAAAAAGTTAGAGAATGTGATCAGGCAGGAGACTAGAACAAAGCCATACACTAGAGATTTAGGGTATATTTTGATCTGTTAGAAGAAACTGTATGCCAAAATTTTAAAGAGAGAACAACTTATATATATATACCAAAAAAAATGGTAACTACTGTGAAGGGATAGAATATGACTCTAAAATGAAAAATAAAAAAGATTTTTTAAAAAAGGGATTGATAAGATGTTGGTTGAAAAGGGAAAAAGAAAAATTCAAAAAAAGGAAAGACAGTTAAAAAAAATTTAACTTTGAAAGATTAAAGAATCATGGGAAAAAAGCCATGAATTCTATGTGTAGTATTCCCCTAGCACTGGAGTTCTGCCATTCTCATTGATCGGTAAACTTGATCTTGGCTGGCTGTTCTCGCTGATCTTCTGGGGGAGGGGCCTGTTGCCGTCGTTCCCAAACATCTTTGCTGGAGGCGGAATTGCCCCGCCCTTGCCGGGTCCAGGCTAAGTAACCTGCTCAGGTTTGCTCTCGGGAGCTTTTGTTCCCTGCAAGCTTTCCATACAGCTTTGGAGGATGAGAGTGAAAATGGTGGCCTCCTAATCTCTGCCCCAGAGGAAGCGAGAACTCGGGGCCCCACTCCTCAGTGAGCCCCCAAGAAAAGCAGTCAGTCACTCCTGTCTCCCTGGTCTCCGGCCGTACTCCAAGCTCACCTGGCCTGTGACCGAGCGTTTCTATCTCTGGCACACGACCCCATGTGGAGTCTCGAAACCCAGCAGATCCCTGCGGTGCGCTCCCGCGCCCCTCCTCCCGGGGGAGGAAGGGGAGACTCCCCGGATCTGCCACTTGTTGGGTCCCTGCTGGAGGAGCAGTGGCCTGACTGTGACCCGGATCACGGTTTATGGCAGCCCCGAACTGAGAGCCCGCTCCTCGGCTCCGTCTCTGCAGCCAGCTTCCTGGCTCCGATACCTGGGAGCTCTGCCACACTCAGGCACCCCCGGTCTTTCCGTGACCCCTAGGGTCCTGAGACCACACTGTCCCGTGAGGGTTCCACCACCCGCTTAGCCACTGGAGCGACGTCCCTCAGCGGAACCGACTTCTAAAAGTTCAGATTTTGTGCTCCACAGCTCTATCACTTGTCAGAAGTGGCTGACGGAGGCCCCCTCCCCCGCCGTCTATTCTCTCAAATATCGCCTCGGATTCACTTCTCTGCACGTCCTACCTTCCAGAAAGTGGTTGATTTTCTGTTCAGAGAGTTGTTGCTATTCTTTTCTTCAATCTCCTGTTGAGTTTGTAGGTGTTCAGAATGGTTTGATCCCTATCCAGCTGAATTCCTGGGACCAGACGAAATCCAGGTCTCCGACTTCTCTGCTATCTTGTTCTTCCCCCTCAAAAGTTTTAAATTTTGATAAAACCCAATCTAACATCAATTTGTTCTTTATGGATTGTGCTTTGGTGTCATGTCCTAAGACATCTTTGGCTAACTTGAGGTCACAAAGATTTTCTCTTAGGTTCTCTTCTAGAAATTTTATAATTTTAGCTTTTACATTTAGAGCTATGATCCATTTTGAGTTAATTTTTATGTGTTAATTTATTATTCTAAGTCATACCTTAGACAATTAGTATGTTATTTAAAAATCCATAGTCAGTGTTAAGAATTGTTTTTAAATTTGAATCAACTTTTATATTGTAACTTTCATATCCTTTCCAGGTAAAGAATATTCAGTCCCTAGAGCAGGGCTGTGCTCCAGCAGTAGTCCCTGCAAAAACCCAAGCCTGTAGTTTTTGAGCTTCCATATATGATTTCTTTGAAGAAGGAATTCTCTAGCCCTGAAAAAAATTTGAAACCACTGGTTCAGATGTAGGAAATTGTAGGTGCTGTGAAAAGAGGGCTGAGAGACCCATGGTGTGAACGTAGCTGCTGTTACCTATGTCTACCAGAGAGCAGGGCTATTGGGAAATGTCTCTAGTGGTCTTAACAGGCTCCCCCATGAATATTCAGCTCCAAACTGTGAATATTAGTGACATCATTTCTAAATCTTAGAGTAGGGCTGAATCAACTTCCATTTAATAGAAAATATAAACATAATGAAAATTCTTCATTTCTTTTAATAAATATGTGGCCAGTTGTCACTGTTGCTTCCCATCATAGTATCAGAATGTCACTGTTCATTATTGACCCTCTGTTCCCCTTTAAATAAAAATGGCACACTAGCTGTTTATGATGCGAGGTTTCAAACTTATTTAAAATCTTTTCTTGCTCAAACTTCATTTTGACCTCAAACCTTGATACTGACCCTGAGTGTGGTATGATCATGTATGTTTCATAGATGCCTTAAATTTTCTGGAACTGACCCTTCCTGTAGCCCAGTTTGCAAGCACAACGTTCTGCAGTTTCTGAAATATATAGCGAACAGTGAGAGCTTCCTGAGGCAAACAGTCAATAGGGAGATTCCTGTGTACAAGCCCCTTTACATCTTTCACCTTTAGCCAACCCCAGGTGCTAACACATTGGGATTTAGCACATAAACTGGTGTCACATCCCAGAAGATATTGAGCTCATAAATCACCAGAGTTTATGTTCCTATTTGACCATGGGATTTAAATCATTTTGGTAATAGAGTAAACTTAGATTATTGTTTGATAATAAGTCAATACTTATCCAGAAGTCAATACTATCTATTTATTAATGAACTGACACTGCCCCATTTTATTATTTCCTTTTCATACCTTAGTTGAAAGAGGTTAGCCAAATTTCATGGGTGATAGAGAACGAGTAATAATTCTTGCCTTCTATTTTACTAAGCAAATGATATTTTGAGGGAGAGGAAGAATGATGTAAGGAGAGAGAATAGAGTGTGTTTTTCCTTCAGTTTCTAATCTTTCCCTCAGAGAATGTTCTCCACTGAGAAGCGAGTGGAAATCTTGGAAGCGGTGACCTGCTATAATACTTGTTGGTTGCATGTGTTTCTGCAGATCAGCTGCCTTGCACCATCTGATTTCTTGGCTTCTGTAAGATAGAGAATATTATGTTTGCAAGTCTTCTGTGGTTTAGATGTTTTATTCGGTACCATTAAACATAAAGAATGTTTCGCTTCTTCAAAATGTTATAATAGCATAATGTGTTGAATAATGTTTTATACATGGTTTTTCAGATGCAAGCAGGGTTTTCCAAAAGTAATTAATGCTGATGTGATTGGTGCCTGAAAAAGATACCTTCTGCAAATTGATGGCTAACAACTCAGTTAAAGGGGAGGAGGGTTGTAATTATGCATATTTCCAGTAGGATAGTTATAATGATATATTTATAGGCTACTGTTTTTAAAACATGCTTATATTTACTGTTTTTAGCCTTTAATTAAGAATAATCTGACCTAATGAGTCCTTTGTCTGTGATACCCTCTTTTTGGTGGGGAGTAAAAGGTAAGATTTAATCTTCTAAAGCAGTTTACTTGATTTATACCATAAAGGTAGTGACTAGCACAAAACAAGTCAGGCTGTGGTGGTGGCATTTTCCTCAGCCAATATCTGCAGCCCTGTTGAAATAGGGACTGTAAGAGAGCAGTTGAGAGAAGATAAACGTGAGCACCATTGACAGTAAGTGAGATTCTGTAATGAGATAAGACATACCCTGTGGAGATTATCTCATCATGCAACAAGCCTTATACAAGGGTGCTAATAGTAGGCTTTAGTAGGCTTTATAACTTGGCTTCCTCTTCTTACTAGGTACTTTATTCCCTTCCTGGGCAAGGAATTTTTAAATGATTTGTGTATGAAATTTAATATTTCATTTAATTTTAAAATTTATTTCAATACTAGTAACCCCCCCTTTTTTAAATTTATACTGAATCTCTATCCCATGTCATTAGTTATGCTTCTATAGAATTTTGTTTTGTGTTATGCTTTGCTTTTGTCTTTGTATGAAGCTGAAAGGGCAAATAACCACTGTCTACAAGTGGGTTCCTGCCAGGAGAAGTTTAATGAGGATGGGGAAACAGTTGTGTTGGTGCTCAAGTCCTTTTTCTTTTCCAGGCGTGAGGGGCTTATATGGATGTGGAAGGCTGATGCTCCCCCAGGAGGCTCTTCTTCTTGTAGAGGAGAAATTATTCCTGCAGGGCCAGGCCTTTGATTAGCTGCATCTGGATACCTGCATATGGTACATTATGGATTCCCTAGTCAAGGGATATCTTACTCTTCAGTAAGTGGTAGCCTTACCATAAAAATGTGTTTATAGTCAGCTCCTGTTACGGGCCAGGCATTGTGCTAGGCCCAGGAAACATGATGATGGTAAGAAATAAAATTGAAATGGTTTTTGCTCCTATCAATTTTACCATCTAGAGGGAAAGAGTAATATACAACAGTCACACTAATAAAAATGTACTTAAAATTGAGATAAGCCATGGACGTGTAACCAAAAATGCCTTATATAGATGAGCGATCATTAAGTAGACAAAGGACAGAGGTAGAGTATCCCAAACAAAGCATGCAAAAGAGCTGTTGCAGGAAGGAGGATGGCCTGCTCAGGTTGCTGAAAGAGGTAAGTGATGAGCCCAGAGAAGGAAGAAAGGGCCAGACTAGGTTAGGTTTTGAACAGTATGTTATACGGTTGGGTCTTTATTCTTAAAGAGCGGGGAGAAGCTCACCCTTGAGCAGAATTCAACATGAAGAAATTTGTTATGAAGTATTTTCTTTGGCTCGAGTGGAGAAGATGAATTGGAGAGTGGGCCATAGTAGATGCTGGGAGGCCAGTTAGGAGAGCATTTCAGTGGATCATGGGAGAAATGATGTAGCTTGGACAAAGTGAGGAGCAGTGGAAGAATCGGAAAAGGACTCAAAGGTAACCTGATACTGGGGCTGAGGAAGAAGAAGGAGTCAAAGGTGATCCCCAGGGTTCTGGCTTGCTTAGCCAAATGGAAGGTCACATCTGTCAATGAAGGAATGTTAGAAGAAGCCCAAGTTTTAGGGCCAAGATTATGAGTTCAGACTTGGCCATATTGGAGTTTGTTTCCTTCTTCCTTGCTTTTCCCATCTCGAACAGTTACTGCATTTAGGGCCATCACAAGACCCCAGGTTTGCAAAGCCTAGGTTTCGGTTTTTTGTTTTTGTTTTTGTTTTTGTTTTTGTTTGCTCCAGAGTTGAAGGGATGCTGAGTGAAAAGGCCCCATGCCACAGTGTGAGAACAGACGTTCCATATTTTAGAAATGGCATGGTCGGGCACTTCCATTTTCATCTCTGAATGAACATATTGTAACACACACACACACACACACACACAATTACCTCTCTCTCACCCATTTGATAAAACAGTGAATGTTTGCCCAAGTAATTCTTCAACATGACAATATGGCCACCAAAATTGATGAGCCGTATTTACCCTTTATGGGGCTTCCATCTTGACACACAAACATTTAAATTGAGCATAACTGCATATACATAGACTTTGGCCTCACTGTACAGCTCATCCTAACTTCTCTTAATCCATAGCTCTCTTTAGCACTCATTTACCTGATTCTGCTTCCTCCAGCCCCTGTTTTGTGTGCATGTAGCCTGGGTGCTCCCTCACCCACTCTGGAACTTTTAGGTCCCTTTGGCCTTCAGTGGCTGTGCCTCTTTTCCCCAGGGCTCCCGCATTATGAACCAGTATAAGGATGATGTATCTGCTGTGTGCCCTGGGAAGAGCTCTCATTTTCTGAAGAAGATGGACTGCATGGCCTTCCAGAATCTTGAACATCCCTCGTTTTGGAGATTCATTTACCTTGTTTTAAAGGGAAAGGATCAGTGATTTACATTAGTAGACAAAATGTGTTTGGTTGGCAATAATAAGAATTAGCTAATTTTTAATATTTAACAATCACATATGCACAGTGTTTTGTATAATGTACCCATGGCTGGCTAAAGTTCAAGAAATACAGAAGAATATGAAAAGAAAAGTACAAGTCCCTGCAGCACCCCACATCTGGGTACAGCCCCACTTCCTGCTTTGTATATTCTTCCAGGAGTTTTAAAATGCATATACAAGCTTTATGACTGTGTATGTGCATGCAGATTTTTGTTTGTTTGAGTGTACTAGGTATAATATTGACTTGCTAAAGCCAGGAATTGGCATCTCGTGTACTATTAATATTATTGCTAATTGGTTGTAAGTGATGGATGTTAAAACCATTTCCTGGAAAGCCATCCCCTTTTCTCTACCTCTGCTTCCATATTTACTCTCTCACAGTATCATTTCTGGGGTTTTACCCACACCTACCCCCTCTTAGTTTAACCTATAAAAGCCAGGCTCAGCTGTTCTGGTGCCAGCATCACATCCACTGACCCCCTCTTTAGATGCCCATATACCCTGTAATCCTCCTTCCTTCAGCATGTTTTTGGTTCACAGTTGCCAGTACTTGCAAACCTACATCAAATCAAAACTGTGGGTATATGTTTCAGGGAAAGTAAGGAGGGTGCTAACAAAACTTCATGTGTTTTTTGGGGGGAGATTTTAAAAAGACCTATCATAATTAAAATATTAATTGACTGACTACTCAGTCTTCATTAAGCAAGTCAGATGTTAGCAAGAATCAAGCTTCAAATAAAGATCAATAACCAGCATGAAAAGAACAAAGAGGTTCCCATTTCAAAGGTTTGTTAACTATCAGAAAAAGGGCACAACAGAATCCTCAATGTAATGCTGAACCAAGCATTCCAGGCTTCAGTGTGATCAGTAAAGCTAAATTCACTGCCCTTCTCTAATGTATTTTTAAGTCTTTGGATTAAAAGCTCTTGTTTGGATAAATCTGACAATAGTGTGTTATCTATATATCATTTTCATTCTTGTCTGGGAATGTAAAAACAGCAAAATTCTCCCTAATTTCACATTAAGATTATTTTGATTTGACAGTCTTTTTGACAACACAAGAATCATTTGGGGAGTTTCTGAAATTTCTGACTTCCCTTTAAGGATAAGAGTGTTGAGTAAACAGATTGATTCATTATCCTCTCCTCAACCATCTTATTTATCTGTCTACCATTTGTGACAGACTAGTCTCTGCAGAAATAGGTTGGTAGTAATTACACATGTCCTGTTCTTCATAAGACAGTCTGTTATGAACATGATTGTTTAAGTTTATGCATTTGCATTAAATCTGAAAAGAAGGACATGTGAAACTAACATAGAAGAAGGGGCTTACATGGGAAGTATTTATAGAATGGGGTTGCTCACATTTTATTGCTATGCTCAGGCACATTTGCAACTTTGAGGACATTCTGGATTACTTCATTTGTATATGCATATGCTTCAGGACTTGTCTGCTTCTGAATTTAATATAATATGGGCTGACATTTTTTTTTGACAAATCCTATTCTCACAAATCCTTTCATTTGTCTTCACCCCTTCCTATTTCTCCTATTTAAACCTGTATGTGGCGTCCTCTCCAGATGTTACTCATTTGCTCAAAATCTTGCACTGCTAGGCTGTAAAATGCAAAATTAAATTAAATGATAGCCATCTCTTGGTGAATTGCAACTCTATGCAAGTCATTTCATTGTTCCGTCCTTCTCTTTAAAATGGGGACATTGTCCTCAGGGGATCTCTTAGGCCTCTTCTGACTCTGGCAGGGGAGAAAGCAATGGGTTGTCCTGACTCATTTCTGACTAGAAGTATCAAAATGTGCCCCTGGCCTAGATGTCCACTCTTTGCACACACACATTCCCCGTTCCCGATTCCAGGCCTTGATGACCACCTGGCTGGTCAGTGTGAAGGAGTACATGCTGGGCCAGCTTGGGTGAGTCCGAGAGCTGGAAAGTGGCTGTTGATTTGTGCACATAGCTGCACACTGCAACGTGGCATGACATTTGTAAGCTGCAATATCATTTAGAGACTAGAGGACCAAGCTATTCTTAGGTCTCAGCCCAGGAGTAATTAATCCTTGTCATATTTTTACACACCATGATGTCTTTTTGCAGTTGTACATTTTACCACAAAAGCTTTGTAAAAGCCTTTTCCACAGCAGTAGGCTTTCCACACACCTGTCTCTTTCATTGTTTCTAGGCTTTTTGCTTCACCCACTGCCGAGTTAACCAGTTGATTAGGTTCTCTGTGTGCCCCTCAGAGAACGAGGTTGGCTGTATGAATAGGTTTCCTTGGGGTGTTGATCCAGAAAGATGCTCACTTTCTTTGGCCATGGAAGAGGCCGATGTTATAAAGAGCTGAAGGAGCATAGCCACCTGGTGACTGCAGTTAGATTAAGGGAGAAAATAACTGTCCATCTGTGCCTGGTTCTTCTTCCCATTCTTTGCATACTCCATTCCCAATACTTTGGTGAGGGAGGACCGGCACTTGACAAGAGTTTGAGAAATTTAGGAACCATAATCCTAATCCACTGTAAATTCAGTGAGGATTGGACAGGGCACTCAATGAGAGAATCTTAGCCAGGGGGGGTCTCTTATCTAAAAGCTCTGATAACCACTGGCGCAGTTCAGGGCTGCTACATAAAGAAGATAGGCTAAGGGGTAAGTCCCCTCCCACCATAGTCTTTAAACTACCCATTCCTTCCCCCTGACTTTCCTCTGTGACTCCCTCAAATTCCCACCCTCTGCAGGAAGTCTCCTTTACCATAGCCATGGTGAGGGATCCTCAAGTTCATTGTTGAACACTACAAGTGACAGGGAGCTCACTACCAATTTGTTGCTGTAATTAGTAGGAAGCACTGGCTTCTTTGCGTGGAGCCTGGATGCTGCCTTTGAATCACCCCAAGAACCAGTCTTGTTCTTGACCTCTAGAACAAAACTGAATAAGCCCATTCTCTACTCACAGCTCTTCACATGTTTGTGGAGAGCTATCAGGTTCCTCTTGAGTCTTCCCAAATCCAAAGAAAATTGTCCTCCTGCCTCACCACTTAATATGTATTTGTTGTGGGAAGGAATGAATGATCTAATGAGAAAGTGGTTTTCAGAGTGCTCTTCCTCCAGGACACCCCCTCAGGATGAAATTTTTTGGACAGTGTCCCACTCAAAATGTTGCTCTCAGATGTGAGAACACTGTGCCTTAAACCCAATCTGACCATGCAAGCATGACAACTCCTTGTTCTTTTCATCTAGCCATTGAACACTTACCAATGCAGCTAGGAGGAAGATTAAGTGAATTATTTATGCAGCTATTGAAAATCATGTTTTCAAAGGATATTTAATGGCACAATATAATAAACAGAAAAATCAGTATATACAGTATGATCCCAATTAGATACAAAAATACAAATGTGCAAAGGAAAAATCCTCAAAGGAAATGCGTTGAAATGTTACTGATTATCTCTGGAGAATGTAATCATAGGTGATTATGATTTTCAATTTTATCATCTTCTTATAGTTTGCATATGAGCATGTTTTATTTTTATAATAAAAAAGTTATTTTTAAAAAAAATCTGAACCATTCTAAGAACTCCTTATATTGTGACTCATTTTCCCTGGATTTCTCTATCTGGATCCTTTCAGATTCTTGTGTCAAATTTTCATTTTAGTTCTCCCATCTCTTGAGGCATCTTGAAGCTCCCTGGAATATGATAACCATGTAGTGTGCTAATAATCATTCTGTTAAAGTACTTTGCACTGTAATTCTATGACAGAGGAGTTCTTACACTTATCTTTTTTATTTTTATTTTTTATTTTAATGTCTGTATTTCCCACTAAGGAGTTGTGTGAAGTAGATAGTCACATCTGTTTTTCTCAATACTAATCCCAGTGTTCTGAGAATACAAGAAATGCTTGAAGATTAGGTGTTGAGTGAATGACTGCCCTACTTGTCCACTTATTGGCCGTGTTACCTGGGGCACATAATTGTGCTTCTTTACCTAGATGGGAGATGACACCTGCTTACTGACCCTGGGTTGTTTTGGATTTCAGCTAGGATAACCTTGTCTGGTCATCTTTTGTAGTAGGTTCTTGGCTTCTCAGTGCATCCTGTCGTCACAATTTTAAATCTCAAGGATCATCTGCTCCGAAGGTTTTCTGTCCCCTTGCTATCATCCTCCAGATGTTCCTTGTTGATATGAATTAAATCCAGTCACAGTTCACTTCAAACTCACCAGCTGCCAGTCACCGTGCTGTGCTTTTCTGTTCTCTTCTCCTCTCCTTTTAAATATATTTGAGCTCTAATTCTCCCAACAGTCCTTTAAGGTCGTGTTATTCTATGCATTTGATTGATGAGGAAACCAGTGCCTCAAGAGTAGCGTGGGTCCAGTCACTTCTTTGACCCCAGGCCTTGGAAGGCGCGCTCTGTGCCACATCAACGCAGCAGGCCCTGAGCCACCTGCTCTGGCAAGTAGAACGCAAGCTGTGGAGCAGAATGAGAATCTGCAGAGGCCGGCGCCACGAGGTGCTGCTCTTCTGACTGCAAAGCCCCTATTACGGCATGTGAGCACAGGAAAGCCTTCTCGTCCCATAATGCTTACCCCTATCTTTCCTTTCCTCATCTTTTTTCAGCTTTTGGAACTGATATTTATTTTTAGAAACCATGACCGAGAAGTTCACCTCAAGACTGTCTTTCTGTTTTGTGACATAAATTTTTATTGACATAATAAAATATTTTGTTCCCCTCATGCATGTTAGCCTTTGCCAACAACTATAAAAAAGGGGAAGAGATCTGATCTATAGATGGTAATTTTTTCTCCCTTATTTGAGTATGAAGAGTTACAGTCCTGGGGTGCTTTATGCCTTAGTGTCTGCAGGAAAAACAGGAGGAAGATGCAGCCAGTCCAGAGAAAGTCCTTATAAATGGTGTTGGCTGTTTCTCCAAGGTGGCAAGAACTTGATGTGTAACAGACAAGGGAGTTGACACCAGTTACCTTAACCCTAAAATGGAAATAATACTAAATACCAGGATTATTGTTGAAATTATTGAAATGTAATGTATAAAGCAGTTAGTATGGTGTCCAACACATAATAAACACTCAAGTAGTGATGTGACTGTGTTTCTGGTTGTTACTGTTCGTGGTGGTGGCCAGTAATTTTCAGTTAGCCCATTGGTTAGAGGTCCCTAAGCATAAGATTCCCAGTAACACTTACAAATGATATATCCTCCAAAACTTTATAAAAGGAGAGGTTATTGAAAGAAGATCTAAGAAGAAGTACCAAAAAGCTTTAAACATACAAATTCCGTTTTCCAAGTATTTTGTGTATCTGGGGCTTTTAGAAGATGAACATGAAAGATTTCCTGTTTTGGTTCCTGGTGTGATGGGGCATTGGCCCTGCAATCATTGGTGACATCATTCCAGAACAATCTTGATAGGTAGAGAAAGGGGTCAGGGCTACAGCTCTGTCCTCCTGACTTGACCACACCACTCAACATATTCAATGGGATCGCATGACCAACTGTGGGTGCCCCAATAAAATCAGCTGCTAGTGCCAAAGCATCCAGCAGTGATCCCCACAAAGCGCTGCTGGAGCTACCAGCTTGCTTCTCCCTCTGACCTCTGTCTTTAAGGACTACATAGCTGCTCTCACCACAGCTTACAAAGTGTTTACATTTACCTAGCCAAGTGAGTGCAGGAGAGTCCTGAATCGGGGCTCTGTAGTTAATTCAGTTTATGTGGAGGGCAATTGAACTTTGAGGGGAAGACATGAGGAATTTTGGTTAATTGCTAGGAGAAAGTCCTTGATACAGATGATGTCATCGGAGGGTGAGTCATGGACTCTGTCCCCACCGCCCAGCCACTTACCTATTATTATATATCGCACCTCGTATTGTAGATATTCATGGAAATATTTGAGTCCCAAACTGGACTTGAATTCCTTGAGAGAAAGGACTTCAAAAGGACTCCTCTTGTCTCTGTCTTCCCAGTGCTGAGCTCAGGAGGAGAGTATATGCCAGAGGGAGGGAGGAAAGGCTGGGGCGGGGGGCTCTCTCAAAGGTGGGTAGTGGTGAATGAGCCTTTCAGTTCCCTTAATCCTCTCCAGTCCCAAGAATGCTGAGAACCCCTTGTGCGCATTTCAGAGCCACCACCATTAACTGTCTCCGTGTCCCTCTCTCATATGCCCTTGCTGTTAGGTCAGCTCCCCAGTGTCACCCCTGGTTCTAGTTAATGACTTTCCTTATGTTGTATCACTTAAAAGAACTAAAAAGATAATTTACAAAACAAAATGCCTAACTTTGTATTTTCTGTGCCTTTTAAAGCCTCTGCTTGCCAGAATCTCACCTATTTCTAATAGGGTGACTTCTTTTAGAAATATATCATTTGAGGCTTAATGCTGTGGTAACATTCAGAAACATAAAACAGCGTCCGTCTCTGGCACCTCAATATTTTTACCAGGCATGGTATCCACTCTTGGCTTTTGGCAAAAGGGAAAGTGTGTGCTAAACTTGGCCCTCAGGAATTCCCCACGTATGTGTCAGTGTTGTTTTTTTTTTTTTCCTCTCTGTGGAGAGGGCACTATGTTTCAGAAGACAGGTGTGGTTAAGTGTCAGGGCATCGGCAAAGTGTGCCTGCTGGGAAAGAGTCTAGCTGTTTGAGGGAATAATGAGGCATTGCTCCAGCTTAACAGAGACAACCAGAGCATCCTGGGGATGGAGAAAGGGTGTTTGTATGTGTTTCCCTTACAAAAGAAAAAACTATTAAAAAGGAAAGCTGGACATCAGAATTGGAGTTTTCCCAGAATGATGAGTGTCAGTGTGGAAGTAGGTTGGCTTGAATCCATTATCCCACAGGCTGCAGTGACAGTGTTTTATAACTAGGACAGAACACAGATAAGATACCTCAGTGCAGGAGTGTTCCAAGTTTTCTTTCAGGTATGTTAGATGTCTCTCACTGTAGAAAACTACACGCAAAGGAAGCAGCTTGGAATTAGTTTTTTCTTTATACATAGAAGGTATAGTGTATTTTGGAGATAATCTCGAGCAGGGATCATCAACCTGGCCAAGCATCAGATTGTTTGGGAGTTCATTTAGCTTGAACTGTACCTTAGATTGACTGAATCAGAATTTTCTGTGGTGGTTAAGATTTATTGCACTAGAGAAATGAGTCTGATGTTGAATTTTTCAAAGCTTAATGAAATTAACTTTATAAATAGTTTATATACCTTTTTACCAACTTATTCCTGTTCCAGAACTCTACTCTAAGAATATAGTCAGTAATTTGGACAAAGATTCATGGAGAAAAATATACAATAGCATTATAGATGATAGGAGAAAATTGGAATGACCTGTATATATCTTACAATGGGAGAGTGGTTAAATTAATTGTGGAATAGCCATAATGTTGCATGTATTCAGCCAGTAAAATGGAGTTTTTAAAGGATAATTAATAACTAAGAAGATACTCATAATGTAATTTTGGGGGTTAAATGACAAGGCACAAAATTGTAAATGTACATAAATGGACAAATATTGTATGATTTCACTTACAGTGAGGTACTTAGAAATAGTCAAGTTCATAGAGACAGACAGTAGAGTGGAGGTTGCCAGGGGCTGAGGGTAGAGGGGAATGGGGAATTAGTGTTTAATGGATATTGAAGTTTGGGATGATGAAACATTTCTGGAGAGGAGGGTGGGGATGGTTGTACTACATTGTGAATGTACAGAAAGCCACCAAAATGTGAACTTAAAAATGACTAAAATAGTAAAATTTATGTTGTGTCTATTTTACCACAACAAAAAGGAAGACTTCTTCCCTCCAAATGCTGTGGAATGAGTGAAGGAACATGGCATGAGCTGCAATACTGAGCTCTTCACAAAAGGCGGCCTTGTCTGCCTCTTTGGAGAGCTTGGTTGTTCTCCATGTGAAAGAAAATAAAGTTTGTAGCTATGAAAAAAAATTATGTATGTATAGGAGGGTCTTTTTAAAAAACACATAGAAGCATAGAGATAAATCCAAATGGTAACAGTATTTACTTTTAAAAAAAAATTTCATTCCAGTATAGTTAATATACGGTGTTAAATTAGTTTCAGGTGTACAATATAGTGTGATTCAATTCTATACATTACTAAGTACTTATCGTGATAAGTATATTCTTAATCCCCTTCACTTATATCACGCATCCCCCACCCACCTCCCCTCTGGTAACCATCAGTTTGTGCTCTACAGTTAAGAGTCTGTTTCTTGGTTTATCTTTTTTCCTTTATTTGTTTTATTTCTTAAATTCCACATATGAATGAAATCATATGGTAATGTCTTTCTCTGGGCTTTTTTTTTTTTTCTTAGCATTATGCTCTCTAGCTCCATCCATGTTGTTGCAAATGGCAAGATTTCATTCTTTTTTATAGCTGAATAATATTCCATTGTATGTATATTCTACCTCTTTATCCACTCATCAATCAGTGGACACTTGGGCTGCTTCCATAATTTGGCTATTATAAAGAATGCTGCTATAAACATCAGGCTACATATATCCTTTCGATTTAGTGTTTACATATTCTTTGGATAAATACCCAGTAATGCGATTACTGGATCATACGGTAGTTCTATTTTTAACTTTTTGAGGAACCTCCAGACTATTTTCCACAGTGGCTGCACCAGTTTGTACCAACAGTGTGCAAGGGTTCCTTTTTCTCCACATACTTGCCAACACCTGTTGTTTCTTGTGTTTTTGATTTTAGCCATTCTGACAGGGTGGTAACAGCATTTACTTCTAGGTGATGGAAATATGGGTTGTTTTTGTTTTTTCTGTCTTTTAAAATTCTGTAATTTCCCCTACTGAATTTATGGTAGATGCTCAGAGCAAAGAATTATTAAGTTAAATAATATTAAAATGTTTTCTATCTTTGTTATCTCCACATGAAGGGTGTTATTAAGTATGACTTCTATTTAACAAATAGTCCAGGATTTACTCCTTCCAAATACGGTTCATCCCCTTCAAAAGAGTCCCCTTGAGAGCCTACCATTGATCAAGATACTTGGTACTTACCTTTCTGGCCTGGGATACATTCTTGTGGATATCCCTAAAGAGAGTGTACATCTTCAGATTGTGATGTTTAATGAAAACTTGGGGGCAGTCACAAATGATCTAGGGCCAAGCCTTGTGATTAGGAAGGTGGTATTGTGAATATGTTCTTTTCCTTTTTGAATGACGGCTTTCCTCATAAACACTTTGAACTAGGATTGGGTGGTCTGGGAAGCCCTCCAGTTTTATATTCCACTATTAAATGAAAGGTGTCATCTCTACTTTGTGAGAGGAGAGATCTGCCATCACCCAAACCAGCAGTTGCTTATCATTTAGGGTTGTCGGTTGTAAGCAACAAAAAGTGATTGGTAACTTATTGAAGCACTAAAGAAATGTAGTGGAAAGTTATTGGGAAGCCCACAGACTCTTCAGTAATGCGAAAGAACGAGGTCAGAGAACTGATGAAAGCACTGAGAGACAGGGTTGCCTGCTCCGTCTTGGTAGGAGTAGAGGTGGGGATGGGTCAGCGGGAACATGGCTAAACAGGCAACATTCAAGCACAGCCTCTTGAAGAGGTCCTTGCCGAGGCCCCAGTAAGAGTTCCAAGCCCGCAGTGACTGCAGAATTCAAATAATCAGACTGGCGGTTGGGCTTGTCTCTGTAGCTGGTGGAGCAAGCGCCAGTGAGCCCTGACTTTGGCAGCAGTGTGATGGGACACTGTGCTCTTGCCTGGGTGGGTGACCCATCTCGGTCCTTTCATCAGAGCCCTTTAATCATAGCCAGAGCCTGCTCTTGACTGTGATGATGATTTCTGTCTTTAACTTTAACATCATCTATTTGGTGCTCCAGCTCCAGGCTTACCGGCAGCTCCAGACACCAGTGTCCCTGTGGACAGGGCTCTGGCAGGCTTCAGGGGAGTTTACACATCCCTGGAGGAAGTACAGCAAATGGTGAACAGCTATTTATGTCAGGGGAAGCCAAACTGCTTCTGAGGGTCTAGACAGCAACTGGGAAAAATGCATTAGTCAAGGTTTTAATGCATATAATTTTCCAGCAAAGGTGTTTACTTGCTCCAGCAACACACTAAGGACTGCATTAGGAAAGACCTCTTTAGCATTTTACATCCTTTAACACACCTCAAATACTAGAATGCTTTAAAAAAAAGTCACCTGGGTCACATAGAGCTATGGGGGGAGGGAGGCTGGAATCTTCATTTTCAATGTGTGCCTCAGTGGGTGGGACCACACTTTAAGGAGCTATGCTCCTTGTGTACAGCCCCAGGAGATGTGAGCCAGCTGAAGGCCTTTAAGAGAGGGGGCAGACCATTCACTGGGGCTTTTCACAAACTAAATCCCCTCATGATTCTATTTTTCCGACTTTTTATTTTTAAGAGAAACTTTTTTTTTTTTTTAAACGTGAAATCTTATTCAGCTTGTTCGGTGAGTAAAACTTACTCAATCCATAAATCAAATAGAAGTTCTTTTCTGGTTGAAGTGATCATGGCAACCAAAGCTCACACTCCACATGGATTTCCCTTCAAGGACCCTGAGGTGGTCACGCCATGCAGATACGGGGCTCAGTGTGACAGGCCTCCAAGTGTGGGCAAGATGCCCTTTGTCCCTAACTTGGGGAGCTAGACATTGTTCACAGCTCCAGTGTCTCACCCAGATGGTCAGTAAATAGATACTGGATTAATGATTGTGACAATCATTGTGACTCCTGCTTTGGAGGGACCAGGAAAACCTCAATATCAAACCTTTCAGCTTCTTTTCTTCAGCCCACATGCTTCTACTTCCATTCCTGTTTGAATGCTTTTTACTCCATGTAGTCATAGAAAGTTTCTGGCAAACTCAAAATCTTGAGACAGCTGGTGAGTTGAAATCATCTCTCTGTGGAGGAACTAGATGTTACAGAAATACATTTTTTTATGTATTACTATGAGCTGCCCTAAATCCATTTGGAAAGTAGCTGGGGTGTAAATAGTGAATAATACTAAATGAAGTTATATGCAAATCAGAATAAAACCACTTCCAGCTAACTGGCCTGGCAGAGAATGAGAAGGTAGCCATCAAGGCGAAGAAGGATGCCTCCTGGTGGAGGATGAGGAAAGGAAAGTCACAGAACAATTTTGTGTTGTTATATAGTTGGTTATTTTTCTTTATTCTTCTACTATGAATAAAGAAAAAAAGAATTCTGAAAGCCAGATTGAGAAAGCGAACTGAAATGTCCTTCCTGGATTTTGACATGAAAGGGTATGAAGTGATTTTTTTGTGACTGATACAGAGCAAAGTTAGGTAGAGGCTGAGCTGTAAGTTGCTCTGAAGTCAGGTACTTTCAATGCCTAATTAAGACTTGTGAGTAAAGGGCAAATAGACAGTGAGACAGATATCAAACCATATCTCAGACATTTTGTTTTCAAACATCTTTTTTTTTTAAAAAAAAGAGTTGTTTCTCACTTGGTAAAGTTGCTTATGTTTAGTTTATTAATAAAGCTATATTATTATGATAAATTGCTCAAGTATCTTCATACTTTGCTTAGGCCACATTTCCATGGCCATTGCCACACCTTTGGTGATATGGTACTTAAAATTTCAGGTCAGGATTTGTTTTGAAGAATTATTTTAAATGTTAGAAAATCTCTGTCAAAGATTAGATCTCTAAAAGTAAGAACCTAAGTCTCCTACTTAGCAGTTGTATTTGGTGGGTGAATAAATTAGGGAGTGCATCCTCTGTGTTCCCCCAAGGCCTTGAATTCCTTCGGCTGGGATTGAAGGGCCCAATAAATAGAATTATCTTGCCTGAGGAAAAGCAATATAGAGAGACAATGGAGTCAGGATTTGGAGACTGAAAAGATCTTCTTCATTACTAATAAAGCAGATGTTGTAGTGTGTGGTATAATTATATCTGTGGGCAAACAGGGTACCTGAAACTGGACCTGAGGATTAGACAGGCCTCCTAGTGACAGGGGTGCAGGACACCTCCAGCTCCTCTCTGGGGAAGGGGCAGAGCAGAACTTGAGTTCTCTGTCCACAGGGTGGCTCCAAAGGGAAAGGGAACATGGGGAGTAAAGCCACAGTTACCAAACTTTACTGGCTCCCATCCCCTGGGTATCTCAGCACATCTTTTTTACACAGTTCCATCTATTAAGTAACTTAGGTCTAAACAGCTTAAGACTTGGTGTCTGACGAGTGTCACTGTGTTTCCCCTGAAAATATCCCACGAGCCCCTGTGTTTGCTGGGGTGGCCCAAAGCCCTGTGGTGCATAGTTTGGAAAATGCCGTCTCCTTCAGAACTCAACAACAAAATTAAGTCATTGCTTATTCTCTTGGAAGAGTGGATGAATGAGAGTGGAAAAGAAGCAGGAACATTACCCCAGTGGAGCTCCTCTGCGTGGAAGAAAACTTTAGGAGCGGGAAGACACACGCTCTTGTGCCACCTCCCCCGCTCCCTACTCCTATTCCCAAAGCTTCCAGGTTTCAGCTCAGTTATCCCAGAGCCTATGTAGCTTCCCAGCCTAGGAGACTGAATAGTATGTATAGAGAAGCTGCACCCTCCAGTGTTCTTGGTACCAGGTACATTTTTGGAAGGGAAATGCAAAGTGAAATGATAACCCCAGGGGCATATGTGGAATACATTTCTACAGCCTACCCTTTCAATTCTGCATGCCCAGAGGTCAAATATTACAGAGGCCAAGGAGAAACTTTTTATTTAACTAAGAGCAGACTGTCAATTTGGTAGAGCCTCTGAGCACACAAGTTTTTCTTTGCCCATAGCTTTAGATGGAAGGGAGTCTGCAGTGAGAAAAATGAATAGCTGAGCCTCTCATGTATACTCCAAACCCAACAATAAAATGGCCACTCCTTTATAATGCAAAATTTCTATTAATAATGAAAAGTAATAGATCGTGGATTTCTGGTCATAAACAACTAAAATATTTCCTGTGTGTGCCTCTCATTTAAATCATAGAACCATGCCCAGTCTGCATTTATAGCTTGATTGGTCAAGTGTGCATTTCGATCAGTGAGATTGGCCTCATCAGTAAAATACAGGTATTAGCAAAACACAAATTGCTAAATGTGCAAAAAATTTACCAAAGAGGTCAAGTATTTAATTCATTCGTATTAAAATTTTTCTGTCATACCCAATACATACAAATTTAAGAGTTTGCAAACTATGTCTGTGAAAACATTTTATTTGACCTGTTACCTCCCTTCCCCACCAAAAAACAAAGCACCTTTCAAGATGGACTACAGGCTTTGCTCTTAGGAGGAGGCACTGTTGAGTAGAAGGCATGAAATGAAAGACTGGCTATGGGTGCCTCCATGGATGCCCGTGGAAGGAAGAGGGGTGGTCACTTAATAGGCGGCCGGCAGAAGCGTGCCTCTCCAGGGAGGTCCAAGGATCTTCTGAGGAGGCCTGCTAAACAGCACACTCCCCTCCCAGCCTCGGCTGCCACGCTGCAGGTGCTTCTTGCCTTCCTTTTCCCTTGCTGTTTTGCCGGCTTGGACCTCACTCTGTTCCTCTCTGGCCCCATTTCCACCTGTGTGTCCCAACTCTTACTATTCTCCCATTCAGCTTCACTCCTCCAGAGATTCTGACAACTTAAAGGAGCCCCTTTGGAGGCTCAGTTTCCTTGTCAGTAAAATGGGGATAATTAATAATCTCTGCCTACTTCGTGGAGTGATTATTGAGGATCAAATGAATTGTATGTTAAAGCATTTGGTTAACTGCAAAATACTGTATAAATGTCAGGTGTTGTAAATCATGAGCTGGTCTCTTCTTCAGCTAAAGGAGTTTCCGTGCATATTTTAGTTACCCTCTGAACGATTCTTCGTCAAGTAGCAAATGTAAATGCTGCTCTTCTTTTCCTGCTTGGCTTATGGTGGCTCCTTTGCAGTTTTATGATGGAGGCTGAATCTTTAAGTACTCCTTTGGCTCATATCTCTTCCCCTGAACACCCATGCAAGATCATAATCCATAAAACACAGAGACAATAACTCCTTTTAATTGCCAGGAGTTCATCGTTTGCTAAGTTCCAAATGCAGTCACTTAGACACTTGCCTTGAAAAGCCTGTCTCTATTTCTTCCACAGAGCCGAGATTGTGTGAAACTGGGCCCTCCTGCTGAGGGAGAAGTCGTGCAAGTCAAGTGGCCTGATGGCAAACTCTATGGAGCAAAATATCTGGGATCAAATGTTGCCCACATGTACCAGGTGAGTGCTGTCCTGTGTGAGATGCTTGCTGAGATGGACAGGAGAAGCCAGAGGGCAGATGTATATCTGTTGTACTGCTGATCAATAAACCACATGAATTTGGAGCACCTCTTATTTTATAAAGGAGGCAAAGACTTGGTGTCAAACGACCCGCATATTGGAGTTTTATTATCAAGTTCAACACTGGGAAACTAATAGCATTTGGTGGATGGTTTAATTGTAAAGAATATAGTTAGGCCACAAAAATAAGCGACTGGATGGTAGGCTGCTTTCTTGTGTGTACATCATATGGGGAGAGACTAATTGGCTCCTTTATCTCACCGTAAGCCAAGACAATGATGGCTCTTCATCAGCCAGCAGCCCCTGAATGGGCGGCTTTTGCCTGAGAGACACACCCCCATTGGGTGTCTCCTCAATCCCGATCAATTATGCACTGACACAGTTGTGGCCACCTAAGCTTAGAGAAGGGCTTAGTTCACGAAAAGTACAATCGGTTGGATATTCTGTTCACGAGGGAACGCTACATATTACTAAAGAGTACATATACAATTAAACAATGAAAATATTTTGTCCCTATCAGAAATGAGAATGAGTAAACTCTAACAAGGGAAACAATATGGATGGCAGATGTGCATTTATATTCCTTTAGGCTTTAAAAAGGAACACATTTATTAGAATCAGTACATTGTAGTGCTTTCAGTAACATGGTGGCAGAAATCAGTGTTCTCAAGCTAAGCAGTAGAGTAAAAACAGGAGGATTGAAGTAAAAGAAGAAAAAATAAGGTTCTGGCCTGTTAAGTTAAAAACAGCTTGAGAGTGATAAGACTGCCAGTTTCAGCACAGAAATTGTTCAAAGACTGGTAAGGGGCAGGGGCATCAGTGGAAGAGTGCACTGTAAGACATTGCACCAGGAACTAGAGCACAGGGTAATTAAAGGAGGTCAAAGAGCTTTGGGAAACTTGAACATTTTTTAAGGTCTAGAAAAGCCCAAGGTGAGTAGGGAGGGGAGGACATTTATATACATGTTGTGTATGTGTGTACTTGCACACACGTATGTGCATGTGTGTGTAAAAGCTATTTTCCCCTTTGTCATAGTGTTAAGTTGCTGGAGCTTCTTTGTATCAGAATGTCCAGAATTAGGCAAAAATCATAAGACAGATTGGTAATACTGGAGACTCCTAGAAAAGAAGCATTACTACATCATTTCAAAAGAAAACAATTGTATTTAGTTAAACAATAAATGCAAAAGTGAAGCATCTTATATGTAGCAAAGCTATTAGCTACATGAAAAGTATCATAATGAAGACATGCTGAAATTCAGGCTAATTAGTAATCAGTGTGTTAACTTCAGTTGAATTTATGATGGCCTATCAATATAGAACTAAAAGCATATTTATAGACTCAATGAAAAAGTTAAGGCTAATATTAAAGTTGTCTCTCAAGTACAAGTAGTTTAAAATTCTTCATTAAACCAAGTGCCCTTTTGAGATCATTTTGTGTTTTGTGTCTAATTATTCAGTCTCATCATTGAATAAGCAAAGATGTTTATAAAAATAGACGTAACCAAAAAATTCCTATTGCACAGTGCTAAATATCCTAAGTATATGCACTTTTTTGACCCTCCCAGGAGAATGAGGGTAAAAGGGTTACATGAATTTAATAATTTGTTGAAGAGCACACAGCTGGTAAAGGGAAGAGCCAGAGTTTACTCTCAGCTCTGTCCCAACTAGGGTGAACAACCATCCCAGCTTGCTTGGGACTGTCCTTGATTTTAGTGCTAAAAGTCCTGCATCCCGGGAGACCCGTTGGTCCTGGAATGATTGGTCATCTCACCGTACTCCTTTTTAGTTTTATAATTGCCTTTCTCTCTTTTTAGAATTTTCAAATTATGTACAACAGAAGAAAGGTAGGCACAAGTAGTTCTAGCTATGCTATCAAATTGTATAAGTGAGATGACACCTTGGCCTAATTAAATATTAAAGAAACCATTCTGCTAAAACAAAGCCAGGAAGAGAAGCCTCCTCATCTCAGCCTTCTGGGAAGTAACGGGGGGAGCTCTCCTGTGACCGAGACCTAATTCCACCCTACCGTTTCAGCTTAGTCAAATGTGAGCAGTACATGAATAAGAAATTTGATTATATATATTATCCTTATTGTAATATTTTTTTTAAACTCCAGCAGTTCTTTTTATTAACATAGTGTAGCTGCATGGTTTCACTTACCTTTTAACAAAAGTGCAAGGCTATTCTTAGAGCTTACATGTAAAGAATTCAGACAGACAATTTGGAGACTTGAAAAATATCATAAATGGTTCAGGGTTAGAACATATTAGACATTCTGTCCTAATTGCATCCCTTTTGTTGTTTGCTCCTGGTAGAGGTCACGTGTGGTTAAACCTAAACCAAGAACAATCACTCTGAATCAGGCATTTGATGAATTTCCCCCAAATGGTCTAGGTTTCTGTTAGCCAGTGTCACTTACTTTTCTCTGACAAAATCTAGAATGTTGAAAAAACAGGTTATGAAATTATTTGCTGCCATTTGATTAGCCTGAAGAAGAAGTTTTAAATTTTCATTTCAGATGAAGGTTTTCACACATTGTTGTGGTTTACATGTTATGAGGTTGAGAACCTGGGATTTTCCTGGCTGAATGGTTCAGTTTGACAAAATGAGTTTTGAAAGTTAAAATTTCTCTAAGAACTTGAGAAATTACTTTATCTAGGAAGATTATTATACAAGAGTAAATATATCATCATTTCTCCCTCATACGGTATCAGAGCCTCTGAAAGAAACAAATGGTACCTACAGGCCCAGCCAGTCTTAATGCTAAATTGGCCACAATCTCATGTTCTGAGAAATCATTTGAGCAGCAGATTTGTTTCTGTGTTTTTGCTTTGGGGGTGAGGATAAAGTTTTCATATCACATATTCCAAGACAATTTTCAAGAATTTTGGCCTGTTTGCAATGTCCACAATAGCCAAACTATGGAAAGAGCCAAGATGTCCATCAACAGATGAATGGATAAAGAAGATGTGGTGTGTGTGTATATATATATACACACACACACAATGGAATATTATGCAGCCATCAAAAAACCCCAAAATCTTGTCACTTGCAACAACGTGGGTGGAACTGGAGGGTATTATGCTAAGTGAAATAAGTCAAACAGAGAAAGACAAGTATCATATGATCTCACTGATATGAGGAATTCTTAATCTCAGGAAACAAACTGAGGGTTGCTGGGGGGGTGGGGGGGGGGGGGGGGGGGGGAGGGGGTGGCTGGGTGATGGGCATTGGGGAGGGTATGTGCTATGGTGAGCGCTGTGAATTGTGTAAGGCTGTTGAATCACAGACCTGTACCTCTGAAACAAATAATACATTATATGTTAAAAAAAAAAAGAAAGAAAGTAGGAAGGGAAAAATGAAGGGGGGGAATTGGAGGGGGAGACGAACCATGAGAGACTGTGGACTCTGAGAAACAAACTGAGGGTTCTAGAGGGGAGGGGGTGGGGGGGATGGGTCAGCCTGGTGATGGGTATTAAAGAGGGCATGTATTGAATGGAGCACTGGGTGTTATATGCAAACAATGAATCATGGAACACTACATCAAAAACTAATATTGTAATGTATGGTGATTAACAATAAAATTAAATTAAAAAAGAATTTTGGCCTGTTTGAAAACATATGTTTTTCTTAGTTTGATAAGGGAAAGAGCTCTCCTTCCTTCCTTAGTTGTTGGCTGGTTCTCTTTTTTGTTCTGTTGAGTCCTTTTTTCCCTTTCTTTATGTAGTTAATTGGAACCTTGAAAAAAAATGGTGAATGCTTCTTTGTGTATGAATATGTGTGTGTGTATGCATATATTATACATATATATATCATGATGTCTTATTTCTCATTAGGTTGAATTTGAAGATGGGTCCCAGATAGCAATGAAG
This sequence comes from Phoca vitulina, assembly GCF_004348235.1. Taxonomy (NCBI): domain Eukaryota; kingdom Metazoa; phylum Chordata; class Mammalia; order Carnivora; family Phocidae; genus Phoca; species Phoca vitulina. Next base: position 13,430,160 of record NW_022589770.1, on the reverse strand, counting down.
AGAGAGGATATCTATACTTTAGACGAAGAATTACCCAAGAGAGTGAAAGCTCGTTTTGTAAGTGCTGGCCAGTACCCCTCAGGGATCTCTCTCTGTTCCCCAAGCCCAGCAAGAAACATACTTAGGCCTTTGGGTTGATTTTCAGGAAAGCCAGTACAACTTTTCCCTTACTTAGGCAAACCTCAACTTTGGCCCCAAACAGGAAACCAGTGCAGGTTCCTTGTTTTCCTTTCTAATGAGGTCAAATGATCTAACACTTACTGGCATACCAAAATAGTTGTTGAATACGTACTCTATGCAAGGCACTAGGAGCATACAAAGGTACCATCCAGGCATTTATAATCTTGTCAGCAGAAGCAACATTAAAGGAAGTTTTCAGTAGTAGATTAAAGGGGACATGGTATAAATGAACGTCTGGTTTTCTGTAGCTTTATCATATATTGATTAACGTCTCTCCAGAAACTCATTAATGGTTGTGTCAGTTCATAATTAAACCAAGCTCTCACTTTTATAACTAAAGGAATTTAAAAAAGCCCCAAAACTAGGTGTGGGAATACTAAAGCTGTTTTTTTAAAAAAAGAAAACGTTTTTAGTTTCAAGCTTTATACATGCCATTAAAAAGACAAATAAACATGGACAAATAATCAAAACTGAAGTTGTTAAAAAATATAATTCACAATAACTTAGTTTTCATTATTGTATCATAAAATATTTAGTGGACCCTGAAATGAAGTCAATTTTACTCATTTAGAATTGCATCTACTACATCTGCAAAATAATAAATCCTGAACAGGGAAATTTGAATGGGATTTTTTTAACTAAAATGAAATTTTTTTTCAGAATAAATGACACCCTTAGTTTTCAGTGAATGCTTATGATATACTTTTCTGCAGTGATAGAGTTACCTTAATTTGGAAAATCCTTGGATTCCTTAAATCTTCAGTTGTACATTTAGCTCCTTTTCCAGTCAGGTGGGGTCCTGGGAACAGGGTAACTGCACCAGGTATCAACTGACTTTCTGAGCTTCATCCTTGAGAGGAAGGTCTTTCAGAGCATATCAAGAGCACAGTGATAGTATCAGCTCTGCTGCTCATCCGGGAGAAACGTGACACATAGGGGACCCACACACCTGAAAGCAGGTAAACTGCAGGGAAGAGAAAATCAAATATTCCTCATGTAAAGACATTGGTTAATTCCTAAAAAAAGATCTAAGAAATCTGTCCATGCCCTACATCTTAAAAATCTCTTAAGAACAACTTTCTTCTTCAAGATGCCAAAGATGGCTGCCTCTCATGCTGTGCTCCTGTCTTCCATAGATTCTCCCTCCTCTCCCTGCCCTCCCTTGCTCCCCCTCCTCTATTCATTCATTCATTCATTCATTCACCTAGAGATTGAAGGATGGGGAATGGAGTAGGTAGTCCTCTCTAAGTCTCTCAGGTCTTTGATTTTCTAATGCATATGTGATTAAGCACCAGCTGGGTTTTGTAAATTTCAAATACTGTTTCTTAATCATATTAAAAGAACGCCTTTTACTTTCTGCTCAGATCACAATCTCTTTGTTCCATAATAGATTTGTCTTCAATACCAGGTTGCCTTCCTGCATAGCCTTTTTTGAACCCAGCTCCTGAATTTCCTAAGATCCATTTCTCTGAACAATCACACCAACATCCTTTTTCTTTAATTCTCAGAGAAAATTTTTTAATTAAAAAGAGTCAGTAAAAAATACGTAAATCACATATATTATCTGAGTGTAACCTGTTATGTCAAACAATTGAACCTAATAGAAAATATCTTCAGGAACAAAGGCTCATAGTTACTAAATCCAGTTTGCTACCTCTGTTTTTATTGAATCGAAGACTTATGTGCTCCTGTTATAGCAATCCAGCCTTTCCTTCAGGTTTGTATATAACCCTCTGGCCCTTGGTTGGTCTATCTATGACTGCTATTTTTTTTTCCAGTTGGTGAAACAAATCTAATTGGAAAACTCATTGATGGAAGATATTTTATGATTAGAGAAATCTCTTTTGTTTTTTTAAAGGAGGGGTGGGTTAGCAGCCTCACTGCTAAATAGGAGGCCTCATATTTTAATGACTGCTGCTCGCCCAGACACACGCTGACCTGGGAAGAAATTTTTCAAAAGAGTCAGCAGTCCACCTCGGTGATTTTGCAGGGGTTCTTTCCCACTAACCTCAGAAATGGCCCTATTACCTTTTATTGTCTCACAGAATAACCATGGCAACGGTGCATAATTAAGTAGAGCTGCTGGTAAATCGGTTTTATTACTGTATTTGAGAGGCTGACTTTTGCTGTTCTCACACAGTAGCAACACTTTCATAGATGTTTTATTTTCTCCTTTGATAACTTGAGCACTTATAAAAGGGAAAGATTACTCATAGGAAGTACTTTGCCAAGAATGAATGAAACAAAAATGTTTTCTCCTAATGGCAGAGGGTGCCCAACCAACCCATAATCTTTTATTTTCTTCCCGAGTGAAACAAGGTAGTGTGTGGGGGTCCATGCAGGTAGCCTGTTACCCTGGATAACCATCTCGTGAACTGGCGGGGAACATGCCTGCTGTGCACCTGGGTCCATTTTTTAGTTTTGAAGCTTCTTTGTAACTGTTCCATTGTTTATCTCTTTTTCATGACTGACCATGTGTTTCAAGTCCTCAAAGCTGGGACTCTGTCTCTGTCTCCAACCAGGGCAGGTGGCCTCAGTGACAGTAGATGCACTGGGCATTGGCATCCTCTGGAGTGATCTACCTCGTGAAAATCAGTTAGAAATGCATTTTAGGAGACAAAATAATAGGGAATTGAGAAGCAAAAGTAGTGTCTTAACGTAGCCTTTACCTGAGCATAACAGAAAAGGCCCACATTCCTTCCACCTGGCTAACACTTAATTGAGCAGTGACTGAGTTGCTGGGTGTGGAGAACATGTAAAAATCAGTACTCCCTAATATCCTCACACTCAAGGGGTCAAGGAATCCCTGGTGGGGAGAAAGTTAACTGCCCCTCATCTCTGCCACTGACCTCATTCTACTGCATTGACACATAAAGTCTTATAGGAACCAAAAGAAGGGCCCTCAGGTTTGCCTGTGGCAGAGAAAATTGAACAGTGTCCATGCAAAGGGAAAGTACATCCAATGACAGAAAAGCATGAGCCAGTAAGGTGTGGCCAGGAACTGCAAGTAATTCTATCTGACCAGCACATGGGGTAGGATTTTGCTAAGTTATGTGGGTCTAGAGAGCTTGGATGCCATCTTCAAAGGCAGCAAAGCTATTGAAAGAGACGATAATCAGGGATGTCATATAATCGGTTAGTTTGTAGAGCACGTTCTTCTAGTGGTACTGTAGAAAATAGCCTGGGGGTGCGGCATTTGCTGCCGTGGTTTAGGGGAGGAAATGTGAGGCCTGTGCCATGGGGCCAGCAGGGACAAAGAAGAAAGGATGGAGGGCTTCAAGGAACATGTAGAAGGGGACCTGGACGTGTTGGGGATGGGGGACATTTATAGTGACTGTTAGGTTTCTAAACAGTGTAGCTACATGGATAGGATAACTATGCCATGTATGGAATATAGGAAGGTTAGTAATGGGGAGGGAAGACTGTGAGTTCAATTTAGGGCAGGTTTATTTGAAGTGCCTCTGGGATCAGTACTCTGAGATTCCTGCTGAGCAGTTGGACATGCAGTGCTGTGCACGAAGGAGGTCTGAACTGGAGTGAGAGACGTGAGCATCCTTGGAGAAGAAGCAGGAGTTGAAGCCAGGAGTGTGGGTGTGAGGGCTCAGGGAGCACATGTGCAGAGGAGAAATGCAAAACACCAGGAGCATCAGAGTTGAACAGATAGTTAAGAAAGGAGAGCCCCTGAGACATCAACAGTGAGCAACCAGAGGAAGAAGAGAGGCAGGAGGAAGGGCTTATAAAGTGACAGAGAAGAGCGCAATTCCAGCAATACTTAGGTGACAGAATAGTCAAATACATTTAGGATGAAAAAGTGTCATAGGAACTGGACTGAAGCAAGGACAGTTTCAGGGAAGGCCCAGAGGTAAATAGGAGTGGGGTGAATTAGAGATGACTGTTGATAGATTTGTCAAAAACCTGGTTGGGAAAGAGCCAGAGGGGAGATGGCGAGTGAGGGAGATTTAAATGAGAAGACTTTCATCCTGCTTCTGCTGGGGGTGGGAGATCCTGAAGAAAGTTGGGGCTACATGGAAGCAGGAGCCTGGATGGAGCAGGTGGGAGGCCCCAAATCCTGGGCTAGTGGCCGGGCCTCTGCACGCCACCCCGAGCTGGCTAGATCAGATCTTTGTCCATTCTTGTTATGGTCAAATGCTGTGCTTTCCGCAGCGTGACACTGGCTCTTTCTAGTCCACAGCCTCTGATATGCGATTTGAAGACACATTTTATGGAGCAGACATAATCCAAGGGGAGAAAAAGAGACAAAGAGTGCTGAGCTCCAGGTTTAAGAATGAATATGTGGATGATCCTGTGTACCGCACTTTTTTGAAGAGCTCTTTTCAGAAAAAATGTCAGAAGAGACAATAACCTGCATAATGCTGCTACAGGCAACAGAGCAACGTGGGCCAGAAAAGGAAAGATGAAGGGACAACCTTGGGGCCGTGCGATGTGTTTCACTGGGGTAGGTGACGGGGTATGTCTCTGACAGTGGAAAATTAGGCTTTTCAGAGTTTGGTCACCTGGACCACAGATTACAAGTGTTATTAATTGGACACAACAATCTGAAGTCCTCCCCTAGTCTTGCTTTCACTTGTGAGCAATTGTCTTCAGTGATCCCAAAGAATTTGTCTAAGTGAAAGGAAATAATAGTGAATCTCCCACCAAAAAGAGGCACTGACAGAGGAGGTGGGTCCTCACCTGTGGCCTAATTAGGCCCTTAGGAAACACATGGAGACTTCTCTCCCCAACCCCAGCAAGTGGGAGCCTCGATACCCAGGTAAGAGGGTGATAATTTATATAATTTCCACAGTCAGGGAAGGACTCTCACTTATTTGTTTTAAATGGCAGTTTTTATAAAACATTTTTAAAACACAAATGGCCTGTATGGTAATGAGATTTACCCGTGTGCTATCTGTAATTTCCCTTGTACAGAACTTTTACATTTTTTTATATCCCTATTACTTTTGATTGTGTCTGATGAGAACTGAGTTGTTGGCCTTTGTGAAATTTTTGGCTCTTGAGAAAGAATTCTTATGAATTGTATGGGAATTTTATATATTTAAAGAGGGAGATCTGGGGCTGTTATTTTTAAACACTTTTTTTTCATAATATTCTGAGTAGATATTTATAAAATATATTTCTTTCATTATGTGTTTGTAAAATTAGAGTTTAAATAAATATGCTTTGATGCATAGTTTTCAACTAATATGATTTTTCCTTTTTAAAACAGCCTGAAAATGTACTAGTGTTTAAAAATAAAGATTTCCTTTTTCTCCAATTCTGCTTCTGACTTGCTTTTTTGTTTATGTTTAAATCAACAGAAAAACAAGTTTTCTTTAGGAGCTGTCTAAAAAGTTTGTCAGGCCCTTCTTCGTTCACAGACTTTTTACATAACTGGACACATTGCCAGACCTTTCAGACATGTCCCTGGGCATAAAGGCTCCTCTGCCTGCCCACAGGGCCAACTGAAGTGTTTCCCTCAGCTCCTTCTAGGCCTTGAAGAACTCTGAGCACCTAGAGTCTGGAGCTTTTTTCATCCCAGGTTTCTTGGTCCCCGGTTACCTTTAAAAAAGGCTGTATGGACCCTCCAGTCCCTCCCCTCACTTTATAGATGAGCTGTGGAGGACAGGCAGGGAAGAGATTGCCCAGCGTCACAGAGTCCTTAGTGACTGCTTCAGTTAACTATGGTCACAATCACGCTACATTACAGACAACTGCAAAATCTCAGTGGCCAGCCATGGGAAGCACTTGTTTTGCTTATGGACCTGCAGGTTGGCTGGCCTGAGCTGGGCTTGGCTCGGCAGCTGTGCTGACCTTGCCTTGGGCTAGCTCACATGTCTGCTCCACATGTCTCCCATCATCCCACTGGACCCAGTGTGCTAGCTCAGGTATGTTCTTCTCATGTCAATGGCAGAGGCCGAAGAGCTTGTGAGCCCAGCCAAGTAAGCACATTGCAGTCTGCTCTGTGGTGTTGGTTAACATCCTATGGGCCAAAGCCCAGAGCCAAGGATTCAAGGGCATTTCAAAGTTTCATGGCAAAGAGTGAGGATGTATCATGTTACTGGGTAGAGAGTACAGAACTGAAACTGCAATAACAGAACCACAGTTAAATCTCAGTTCTCCAGACTGCCTGCGGACTGAGGGCTCTTTTTCCAGAGTGCCTCATGCCTGAACTCTGAGCTGGGGAAGAGCCCACCAGTCTTACTTTTACAGGGATTGAGCACTCCACATTCCCTACCAGTATCGTCATATATTTTATCAAGTAATCAAGCTTGTTTTTTCTATCTCCAGGTTTTGAATGGAGCTGACCTGCCTTCTCCACGATATGCCAGGGAAGTAGGCCTGTGTAAGGCATTAAGAAGAATTAATCTAAATAGGATCATTCGTTCTGTACAAGTTTGCCTGTCAGCAAGATTTCTGATTGGCTGCCACAGGGAGGAAGTGTGCAGAGTCCTATGTGATCTCAAATACAGCTGTTTTTATAGGCTCACTTAGCTAATATTCCTGTAACCAAGTACAGCTGTGTATGGCCTCAGCAACATACTGCTGGCCGCAGATGCACTGTGGCTCTTGAGAAAGACACCTTTGTTTCACTGCATTCTGTGTAAAGTCATTATTAGCTCCATGACCAGACAGATCGTTAAAGCTTTTTCACTTACTGTATGACACTTCAATTGTAATTTTAATTTCTTTGCGTTACACTCACTGCATTTTTAGTGTGTATGTGTAGCATGAAATCAGTTGAAGCCTAGCTTCTGATATTAAAAAAATTGCTAGCTGTGACAATTCTAATGTAAATCTAATGGCAAGCCCTTTCTCTGGAGGTTAGAGGATTAATAAAAACTGCCTGGCATATTTCACAACATTTTAGTTCCTTTATGTGTGTTTGAAATGAGAACAGTGTGATTCTTGTCAGTTTACTTTTATTAAGGTACTTTTGTTTAGTTCATCTAGAGAGAAATTGAGAAGAAGCATCCACTAAAATATCACATGGCTTCTTGGAATACATTTTAAATTGCTACTGGCTAATAGTGTATGAAAACATGTAGACTCAGAATACAAAGATGTAGGAGTGAATGGGTCTGTCACTTCTCCCTGTACCCATCCAATGTGAAACAAGGCTGAAATGTGTATGGTACTGTTAATGACTGGGAGGTCTTGTGAGTAATCATATTGGAGTAGTATATGCTGCAAAATAACATTGTGCACTTTCTTTTTTTTGCCTTTAAGTAAAAGGGATCTGAAATGAAACTTTATTTCAGATATTAATCAGCCTCATAAACTTGAAGCTAACTAGAGGCATTTTCATTACATGATTTATAATTGGTTGGTTGCAAAACTCAATTGTACTACAATCTCTTTCTGAGAATTCAGATTTGCAGTCATTGCAAATGTTACTCATGCTTTTTCACCCAGTATGTTGTTAGAGACATATAGCACTGACTGGTGGGGAGAAAGATTCCTGGCCTCTGAGGAGGCCTGACCTCTCCAGCAAGTGGACTAACAACTCAGAAATCTCACACTCCATCCTCAGTAGGTGCAGGACCCTTGAAGAAATTGAACTTCATTAAGAGCAGATGATATTAACGATGTCTTGAGTATCTATTGTGAATACCAAGCCTGGTAGGCTCCTTAGTGGCATTTATTTACCTTGTTTAACCTCCCCCAAGAAATCAACAAAGTAACATTACCTGCTTTCATGGAGGGAAACTAAGGCTCTAAGTAACTTGTAAATCACTTAACCCTCTTGATGCATGAACAAAAAAGGATTCTAAACATGACCCAAACAAAAGAGGTTGAATAGACAACTTTGAAGCCCAGAAGACAGCACTAGAGGTATAAATGAGGAAGGCATCATTTTTATTGGTAGATGTTTAAAAATGCATGGACTCTACCTTCTGGCAAAGGCAAAACTATAGAGACAGAAGAAAGATCGGTGCTTGCCAAGGACTGGAGGTGGGGGAGGGATGGACAACAAAGTGGGGTATGAAGGAATTTTGGGTGGTGGTGGAGGAAATATGCTTTTTCTTGATTATGGTGGTGGTAGCAGGACTGTATGTTTGTCAAAAATCATAGAACTGAATGCTGAAATAGGTGGATTTTACTAGATGTAAATATCACCTCAGTAAACCCGACTTAAATCTAGGTGAACAGTGGACAAAACTGTGAGAGAGAGCATGTCTTGTGTGAAGAGGACAACAAATGAGAAGAGAGAGGTCAGAACTCTGGGAGAGCTCAACAGATGGGTAGAAAAAGAGGAGCCTGGGAATGAGCACTGAAAGGGAAAACCAGGACGCTCTGATGTCCCAGACAGCAAGGGAAGACAGTGTTCCCAAAAAGGAGGCGTGGTTGACAGAGAGAAAATGCAGCAGAGTCCAAGTAAGATCATGTAATTATTTATTAGGAGGCCAATAGTGACCTTGGTAAGAGCATTTCAAGTGATTTCAGATGACATTAACATTCAAATTGGTGTTCCCTGTTGGACAGGCATCACCTCTTTCTCCCATTTCCCTTCCTCCCTCAATCTCTCCCCCTCCCCTTTCTCTCTCAAGATTTTCTTCTTTGTCATTAGTTTTCAGAAGCTTGACAATAATGTGTCTTGGCTTTGATTTCTTTGGGTTTACTTCATTTGGGATTTGTTTAACTTCTTGGCCTTTCACCAAATTTGGGAAATTTTTAGTCATTATTTCTTGGAATATTTTTTTAAATTCCACACTCTTCTCTCCATCTGGGACTTCAGTGACAGAAATGTTGGGTCTTTTGTTGTTGTTCTTACATGGGTCCCTGATCTTTTTTTTTTTAAGAGATGAAAAATTTTTTAAAGATTTTATTTGTTTGAGAGAGAGAGAGCAAGAGAGAGAGAGAACACAAGCAGGGGGAGGGGCAGAGGGAGAGGGAGAAGCAGACTCTGCGCGGAGCCCACCACCGGGCTCGATCCCAGGATCCCGGAATCATGACCTGAGCCAAAGGCAGATGCTTAACCGACTGAGCCACCCATCACCCCCACTGATGATAAGTCTATTTTCTCTCTGTTCAGTTTGGGTAAGTTCTAATGATCTGTCCTCAAATTTACTGATTCTACCCTCTGTCATCTCCAAACTATTATTGAGCTCACTGAATGAATTTTTTATTTTGGTTATTGTATTTTTCTGCTCTATAATTCCCATTTGGTTCTCTTTTATATTTTCTACTTCACTGAAATTTTCTATTTTTTCATTTGTTTCAAAATAGTTCATGATTATTCATGGAAGCATTTTTCTGATGGCTACTTTATTTTTTTATTTTTTATTTATTGTTTTTTACTGATGGCTACTTTAAATCTGTGTCAGATAATTCCAACATCTGATTCATCTTGGTATTACTGTGTGTTGATTGTCTTTTCTCATTCAAGTGATTCTCCTGGTTCTTGTCACAACAAATGATTCAATTATAACCTGGACATTTTGAATATTATGTTAGAAGACTTTGGATTATATTTAAATCTTTTCTTTTTGCCAGCAGTCACCCTGTTTTGGTTTAGTGCTTAGGTCCTGGCCTACTTTTGTGCGCTGTGGTTCCAACGACAATTTAGTTTTCAGAGCTCTTCTGATCTGCTTTGTTTGTGTGCTACTGAGAGGCCACTCTGCAAACCAGGGTACTGTTCCACACTTTAGTTCAGTTCTCAGACTTTTTGGTGAGTTAATGTAAATCAGTTTCATGTGTGAGTTGGTCAGCAAATTCTTGTGCATATTTATAGAATTCCTTTCTCTAGATCTCTGCTCTCTAAGGTTACCCTTCCATTCTCTGGTTGAAAAAGTGAGGAACACTGCCTCCTGCTATTGGAAAGCCCACTCGGTCCCCACTGGTAGCATGCTAACAGGGACAGAAATGCCACCCAGAACCTCCAGGCTTCGGTAATTAGGGGACAGAGGTGGAAGTCCAGACTCCCCACTTGGTCTCCACCAGCACAACACTGAGGCTGGGGTGGGGGAGTACCACCCCAGCTCACTTGCTGCCACCATGTGAGGGACAGAAATCCAAACTCTCCATTTGGTCTCTCCTGAGATTATGCAGGCAGGGACCATTCATTATGTTTGATTGGGGTACAATATTGTCAGAAAGGATTTTGTCCTGCTGTGCTGCTCCTTTCTGGGTCCTTTGACTATAGGGAGCAAGTTTTAAGTGTTTTTGTTTTGTTTTGGTTTTTTTCCCCTGTGCCTGTTGGTGGTTCCAGCTTTCAGACTCCTCCATTTCCAAGTCCAGGATATATGGGACATAAGAAGAAAACTCAGAGAACACATTCCTATGTAGTTCTTAGATCCTGAAGCCCCTAGGTAGTCTTCTTGCTTCTTTCAACATTTCATAGTCTTCTTATGGTTGTTCTATTATGTCCATGACTTTTAGTTATACTTAGCCAGGAGGAGTAGGGAGAACTAAGTCTTCTCCCCCTTATCCAGAATGAAGAGTCCTCACTTTTTCTTTAAGATGAGAGAAAATAATTTATTACTAACAGCAGGGGTCTAGAAATTGAAGATCTAAAGAGAACAATTGATGGAGGAATCCTGAAAGAAGGAAAAGAGATTGAGAGCAGAGGTGGAATGGTTGGTCGTCTTACACACAGAAAAGGAGATTTCATCCACGGAGACTGAATTCTTGATGATAAGAGCAGAAAAGGCAGATTATAGAATTGTTTCGGGAAGGAGCTTTCTAGTGGGTTTGGTGTATGGAAAAGGGTGTGAGAAAATTAAAGATGCTAGAGAATAGTTTCTTCCTCCCCATTAGTCTGGGTTGAAAAAGAAAGGTAGTTGATGTCAAGAGGGAATTGACTGGGAGAAAATAAAGGGATGTAGGAAGTGGATGGCTATAAAACACTGATTAATACCCTCCCCCCTGCCAAAGATGTCCACAGTCTAATCCCCAAAACCTGTGAATATGTTACCTTACATGGTAAAAGAGACTTCATAGTTGCTTTTAAATTAAATATTTTGAGATGGGGAGATTATCCTGAATTAACTGGATGTGCCCAATATAATTAGAAGGGTCCATACAAGGGGGAGGCAAGAGGTTCAGAGACTGAAAAGCAGACATGTTGAAGGAAGAAGTGGGCGAAGTGATCTGCTTTGAAGACAGAGGCAGGAGCCAAGAAGCCAAGGAATGTGGGTGGCTACTAGAAGATGGAAAAGGGGAAATAGATTCTCCCCTAAAGCCTCTGTAAGGAACCAGCCTTGTTGATACCTTGATTTTAGCCCAGTGAAACTGATGTCAGACTTCTGGCCTCCAGAAAGTTAAAAAAAATACATTGTGTTGTTGTAAGCCACTAAGTATGTTGCAGTTTATCAATGGGAAACTAAGAGAACTGCTAAATTGCAGGGCAGAGGATGAGAGGAGGAGAGGTTTTCAAGATCAGAAGCTGTGGGCAGAAGAAGAGGGATTCGTTTATAATTTATACAGTTGGGTGTTGATAAGTTTCAGGGTATGGTCATGAGAGTGGAGTGGAGCTGAAAGTCATTTCACTGAATCAACTTTTTCTTTTGACTATTTAGCTTTTTTTTTAAATTGATAGTGCAGATAGCATAAAATTCACCCTTTTAAAATGTACAATCCAGTGGTTTTTAGTATATTCACAAGGTTGTGCAGCCATCACTACTCCCTAATTCCAGAATTACTTAGTTTTAATTCAGTGGTATTCATTCTGTCTTCATATATTATGGTGTTTTAAAGAACATTTCTGAAACTGAGAGTCCTAAGAATAATATTTTCATGAGACTGTATTTTGAGTATGAAGGGTTCTCCTGGACATATTATTTAATATACTCACCCATTTGAGAAGAGGACACACACTTGGCCAAATGAAGACTTGTCAGGTTGGTTTGGCCAGGTTTGTGAGTGTGGTGGTGGTCATGGTGGGTCTTCTTAGTGGAAGACAGACCACAAAGGGGGAAGGCACACCCTGGCCACAGAGCTGCCCTTGAAGGTGGGGCCCAGGAGATTGTGGGGGAGTGTGACCCTCAGCTCCAACAGCCATTGGGAACACTAGAGCACAGCCCTTTGCAGCAGCTCTTTGGAGAAAGATGAATCCCTGGCCCCACGTTCACTGATGGGACTTTCATACCCTACAGTCAGCCCCCAGGCCCTCCATAGAGGTCAGTTCTCTCAGTTCACTGCAACTTGGCCCCTTGCAGGAATATTATGGATGATCTAGTCACCCCTTTCCCTCCCAGGGCCCTTTCCTCTCCTGGGTGGCTATTCTTTTGCTCCTAGAAGATTTTTTATAACTCCTAAGTCATTTAGTAGGAAACTTGACCTGACCTGAACTGATAGGAGGCTGTTTATATTCTTTATCTCACTTAATATGAATATTCAAACATACCACTATAGGATAGTCATGTTGGGTGTTAGATAATATGGGATATTAGGTATGAAATTGCCTTTCTGAAATACTAAAACCTCTGAACTCACACAAAATAAATCTAGTCCTATGGATTTTGGATAAAGATGTGGACCTCTTATTTTACACCCACTATTCACCCCCTGCTATATAGGGCCCTATTCATCTCCGTATTCCTTGAGATCCCCTGTACATAACAGACCCTCACTAAGCTTGGTTGAATGCCAGCCACTTGCTTGGTTGAATGCCACACAGAATTAGGCTATCACTGGGCTGGGGACTGATGGCATTTGTCTTAGGTTCAGATAGTAAGTTAATATTACCAGGCTTAAAAGTCTCAGAACTGCTGACCAGGGGTGTACATTCTGCCAACTGAGGCTAACTGTGAACACAGCAGGGCCCTGAGGAGGGAAATGGCGGCATGGAGCCATTCTGGTGGCTGCCAATGGAAAGGGCCAGGTATCACCAGAGGGTGGGAAGGCTCATTCTCAGAGGCTGACTCAGACTACCTAGACAGGCTGCCCATTGCTTCCCTGACTCTAGAGCGCAGGTTCTTCCTTAGGTCAGAAAAAGGCATGGGCTAGGCTACCTAGGTAGGGAGAAATGCTTCTTGTTTGCCCTGAAACAGAGATTTGGACTTTAGGGGAGGGATTGTCTGAGGCCTTTAAAAGCCAAAAATTGAAATGTCTGCTTAGTCCACAGAATGCCCTGAATCAAGGCTTTGAGACCACCCCCTGCAGGCTCTCACTGTGTGACTCCAGTGTGATAAGATTATTTATTTAATGCCTCCTCCCATCAAAGCCAGAATGAGAAAAAAGGCCCCACAATAATTTCTGCATATTTTGATAACAAAAGAAATGGTTGTTGATGATAATAAAAATTGCTGCTCACAAATTTGCACCCTTTGTTGCCGTTTATAAAAGAGACCTTGTAGCACGAGCTCATTAGTAGCTGAACTTTATTTTGTCAAAGGAAATGGAGTCAAGAGAGATTATGTTTCATCTTTAATATGGCTGTTCAACAGTGCCATTATCCTGAATTTCAGATTAATTTAATTGAACCTTAATGAACAAAATTAGTTGTTTTATGCAATTAGAATCCCATTTCAATGGGTTAGAAAATGAATAGGATGGGAAATGTGGTTGACTTGATTTTCCTCAAGACTGATTCTCTAGGCCTCTTTCTGCCTCTAGGTTTTCTCCCTCCATTGAATAAGAGACTAGAATTTTTATAATTTAAGAAGACTTTTGAGTTGCCAGGCTTTTTTCCCCCAGACAAACAAAATGTCTGGGACCTTCAAGGAGGTGGCGGGGGGCAGGGGGAGGCAAAGGGACTTGGCCAGTGGGAACCAGTTACAAAGAACTAAGGACTAAGTTAGAAACACTCTCCCAGCCCAGTGTGGCCCAGCTCCTTAGACACTTGACCTCCCTCCCTTTCTGAGATGAAAAAGTGGATATTGAGCAACATCTAACAAGAGGTGAGGAGGGATGGGCTTTACAGTCATGCAGATTTAGGTACAAAGCTCCCCTCTACCACCAATAACTTTGTGACCTGGTGTTTGTCTCTTGACATTTGAACCTCAGTTTCTCCATCAGTACATAATACTGGGCATAATAATACCTATTTCTTGACAGTGATGTTAAGCATTCAATGAGAGAATATATATCAAGTAATCGACATATTGCCCAGCTTTAAAAGTGGGAGCTGCTAACTGTTATTAGTGTTACTATTCTTTATCATCACCACCATCACCATCCTCATTGTCTGCACCTTCATCTTCATTCTTACAACCTCGGGAGTCCTTGCTTCATGTGCAAAACTACAAAACTACGTAGCCCACCTAACTTAGGTTAGTGTTTCTGGTCAACAATAAGCTTTCCCAAGTATTATCTTACTCAAGTGGAAGAAAGAGGGGAGATGAGAAAACCAATTTGCTTAGGTGTTTGGGAGCATTGGCACTCATCTTGGGGGAGCAGGAGGAGTTGGTACAGCTTGATATGAGGGAAGGGCATGGTCGCATGAAATTCCTGCAGAGAGTCACAGAACACTGCTCTCAATTCCCCCATCTGTGATGTGAGGGAATGAGACAGGCCATCCCTATGGACCTTTCCAGCTCTGAAGAGCTTACGATTCTACAACTACTGCCGCCTTTCCTGCCTAATGGACTGCATTCCAATGAGCCAGCCCTTGCCAAGAAACTTCCAACTTGCATCAGGATTGCTGAAGCTTCCTGCTGAATGTTCCCTACCAGTGTGAGCGTTGACTCAGTGCTCTGGAATGTGGCTTCCTGAGACACAGCAGAGGTGAGAATGAGGACCAAGGGGATTTGGCACAGCCTTAGTAAACATCACCTTCCCTGTGCAGCACAGCACTGACCAAGGTGAGGTGACAGAAAATCAAAGAAAAGAATTATTCTTGTTCCCTTTGGTCTCATCAGCCTGAATTTTTAAATGGGTTCTCAGTGAAAATCTAAAAAACAGCATACTTTTGTCTTAAGTATAAGATGCTATTGCAATATTGCAGTCTTCTATCAAGTGCTTCCCAATTATTTCTGAGAGTCCCCAAGGAGCATCTTGACGTGCTCATAAATAAATCCTCTTGGTTTCCACATGGTAACTGCCATTTTCCTTTGTTCTCCAATATGACTTCAAGAATGTCAGCATTCTCAGCTGTCACTGCTCTCCAGGCTGAGGGAGAGGGCCTTTCTTCTGTGTCCTGTTGATAATGCTGAAGCTACCCCCACATTATGCCCAGAAACCAGTGTGGGTGATGCCACTGTTGTAATGTCTGAGATGCAGTGAGGTTATACTGGGGCCCTGCTGCTGCCTGAGGTTGGGGATTGTAGAGCTAGGACAGCTACCACCATTCTAAGCTGAGCTGGACACCCAGTGACCTCACTCTGCTAGCCCCACACTTCCCTGAAGCAGGAAGAGTTGTCACCCTGTCCTGGTGTCTCCTGTGTCTGTGCTCGTCTCATAGTGCAACTTCATTCGCTTAACCTGTCAAGGAAACTGACTTGTGTACCCTGCCTTTTTTGGTCGTGTTTCTTATAGTCCTTGCTTTTGTGAGGGGTTAGGGCTCCACGGGGCTGAATGTTGGGAGCTCTTACAAATGTGAAGAACAAAAATCCCCTCAGGTTACTTCAGTTGTGGTGGTTTTATTGCAGGGTTAAGAGGATCCAAAATGCAGCCCTGGAGCTGGGCCCCACGGGGCTTTCAGAAGAATCTGGGCCTCATGGATATGAACATGGCTGGGAACAGGAATGTTCTTGGGACCTCTTTATTCTGTTGGGCCCTCACTGTGAGTTCACTGATCTTTAATTTTTTTCTATCATCTGCAACCACCTCCCTCACACTTCCTTCTAAGGCCTCTGCTGCCACATAGCTTTTGCTGCTGGCATTCACCATTTGATTTTTTTTAGTTTCTCTTCCCAGTACCACTGATTCTCCAAATGTCCAGGCCAAAATCATCAGTAGAAATAAATTTGATGAGGACATGAATTTTGGTCTCTTGTTTATTGACATATTCACAGAACTTAAAAGACTGGCTCTACCACAATAAATGTATAGCCCAGGGGCAAGTTAGTTAGGCTCTCTCTGCACCGAGGGTTTTTTTTTTTTTTTTAACCTTCAAAATGGGGATGATAATAGCAGCTAACTTACAGGGTTGTTATGAGAATTAAGTAAATTTATATTTATAAAATATTAGTGTCTGGCACAGAATACATTCAGTAGAAGCATTTGTTAAATAAAATTTAAATATAAAATGTCAGGGTGCCTGGCTGCCTGAGTCAGTGGAGCATGAGACTCTTGATCTCGGGGTTGTAAGTTCGAGCCACACATTGGGTGTAGAGATTACTTAAAATCTTTAAAAAACAAACAAACAATAAAACATCTACACATAGTTGGTGCTCAAAAAATATTTGTTGCCTTGATTAAATACGTTTCTTGAAGAATCAGACTGGCTTAATTTCTCCTTCCCTATTTGAGAACTCTTGTACCAGTCTTCCTCACATTCTCCTTTTAGCCTAACTCTTGGATTAGGTTTCCACTCCAGGCCATTTGCTTGGCTAAGAGTTTGAGGTTTTGTGTTACAAGCAAAATGACTTATGTAGAAGAAACTCCTTAAGAAACTCTTGTGGAGTTGTAGATACTCTGGGTCATACCTGTCCGATCTGGTGACGAACCTCACACGGTACTCAAAGTCATCTCCATCCTCCCTGGCTGAGTTACTGTTTACAAATTCATGTATCAACTCCTTCCTTAGGGCAATTCTTTCCCAGAAGGGCTCTTATCTCTCATACTGAAATATGTGTGCTGGTCTCTCCCATTGGCCTGCCAAATGGCTATCTTCTTTTACTCTCAGTGGTAAATAAAAGGCTGAGGCTCTTGCTATATAGTTCTCTTTCTCCCTGTCCATTCTTTGACCTTCCTTTAGCTCAGGGACCTTCAGGTTCTAGAAAAGAGGCCTCCTCCACTGTGTACTACTGTGCATTCATATACATATACCTGCTTATGATGCCAAGATGCTCCCTTTTTGACCTAAAGGTATTTGTAGTTTATATTTTCCGGATAGAAGGCCACCTGAGAGCCAGGAATAACATTTCTGGGGCTGCCAATCAGATAACGAGTACAGCTGCTTATTATTCTTTCCCTCTGGCTCCTAGGAGAGCTAAGTTCCACACAAGGTCTTAAGTTATCAGGGAGGAAGTTTTTCAATTTAATTTTTTCAGGAAGTTGAGTCCCTGAAGTCCCACGAGCTGAAATGGAGCAGCCGAGGGAACTGGCAAGGGAGTCTCCATGATGTGAGTGGGCATCCCAGGTAATGAGGACAGAAGTGAGCTCTGCCAAGGGCCACAGGGAGGAACAGAAGGGAAGAAACTATTAGCTTAGACTGTGGCAGGCTGGAATGGGGGCTGTCTAGACAGCTAAATTGTTACATTCTGAGAACTGGCATTTGATTATCCAACCTTCAAGACTGGGGGACCACTCTAGACCACTTCCAGGCGCTTTAGGGCAGTGGTTTTCAATCAAGCTACACACCAGTGTCATCTAGAGAGCTATTTAAAAAACCCAGATTCTTGGGCCACACTCCAGACCTTATAAATCAGAATCTCTTGGAGTTAGGGTCCAAAAACCTTATGATTCTTTAATCCTCCACAGATGGTACCGATGTAGACCATTATGGGCCAATCTGGGCACTATGTGGGAAATGGATGCAATCCTATTGGGTCACACATCATTCTGGTTATAAAAGCAGAAATATTACCACTTGGAGAAAATATAGACCTAAAGAAAAGCATTAGCTTTGGCATTTTAAGGCCTGGGTTTGAGTCTCATCTCTACCACTAAGCTGGACTTTCCTGGATAAGTAACTCAATCTCTGTGAGTTACAGTTTCCTCATTTGTAAAATGGGAATAGTAACACCTGCCTTGTCTACTTCTTAGAATTGTTTCAGGGACCAAAAAGGATAAATACATGGAAATGCTTTGAGAACTGGAAAACAATATTCAAATATATGATACAGAACTCTATAGAGTAATGCTATTTGTGCTCTCTTGATGAACTTGTAATAAATCCTATGAAACAAATACCACTATGTGATACTCCTCTCATTCTGCCCCATGTACAAAAAGTGCACAAGTAAGACAAGTTTATTTAAACTCTTTACACTGTGTTTATTTGGCTGTATCAATAAGAAGCAATTAGCAGCCAAGATATGGAAACAACCTAAATTTTCATCAGTAGTTGAATGTATAACGAAGTTGTGCTATGTACATACAGTAGAATATTATTCAGCCATGAGAAAGAAAGTCTGCCATTTGCAACAACATAGGTGAAACTGGAAGGCATTACCCTAAGTGAAATAAACCATGTAGAGAAAGACAAATACTGCATGGTATCACTTATATGTGGAATAAATTTTTAAAAAGAGTCAAACTCATAGAAACAGAGAATAGGAAAGTGGTAGCTTGGGGGTGAGGGAAACAGGGAAAGTTGGTAAAAAGGTACAAACTTTAGCTATAAGATGAATGAGGTTTAAGGATCTAATATAAAACGTGGTGACCATAGATAACAATGTGTTAAATCACTGAAATTTGTTAAGAGAATAGAACTTAAATGTCCTCACCAAAACAATAAAAAATAAAAAGATAAATATGTGAGGTGATAGATGTGTTAATTAAGTAGATGGTAAGAATTCACTCACAATATATATGTATATCAAATCACCATGATGGACATGTTAAATATCTTAGAATTTTAATTGTCAGTTATACTTCAATAAAGTTGAGGGCCAGGGTGGGGGGTAGAGGGCTGGATTGGGGAAGCAGTTGCTTGATTCCCAGATGAAGATGGGAGAAATGAGCAAATGCATTTACTCTCTTCCCTATTCTTAAACTTAGTAAAGTTATAGTAAAATGATTTTTTTTTAAGATTTTATTTATTTATTTGAGAGAGAGAGAATGAGAGACAGAGAGCATGAGAGGGAGGAGGGTCAGAGGGAGAAGCAGACTCCCTGCCGAGCAGGGAGCCTGATGCGGGACTCAATCCCGGGACTCCAGGATCATGACCTGAGCCGAAGGCAGTCACTTAACCAACTGAGCCACCCAGGCGCCCCAGTAAAATGATTTTTAATAATATAAAAATACAAAGACATAGAAATGAGAAGACAGTATTTTTAAAAATGAAAGCTAGAAAGCCATAAGATGGAAAAAGATTTGGTAGACTTGAGGAAGTTGAGTCCTAAGCTGGTAGTGGCAGAAAGCCATGGAATAATGCCACTTAAACATACAGAACCCTCCTGTCCCTGCAAGGCTCAGGAATTAGTGATTCTGTATACATCTAAAAACCGGCATGAGGGTAGGGCTGAAAAACAGAAATAGGAAAATTGTTCAAATATTATTTAAGGAGACCCTTCCCAATCCTTTGTATCAGGAGGACTGCCTTTTTTCTGCCCCAAAAGAAGACTGGAAGTATGACTTCTGCAAAGTATAAGACGGAGAACTGTGGGCTAGAGAACAGCAGGCACAATGGAGAGCAGAACCATGTTGGAAACAAGAAGATTAAATGAAGGATCACAGACTGACTGGGACTCTGCTTTCTTCCCTTACTTAGTTCCCAATGTGCTGGCAACTAAGCTTATAGTCTATAGACAGGAGAGTAGAATCTAGCCCAAGAGAAAAGATCTTAAGATTCTGACAATGGAAAACTGACAAAATGGCCAAGACATTTACCCAACAGAAAAGTCCAGAGTTGCCAATCCCTTCCCAGGTGCACTGAGCTTCTATCTCACTTGTGAATGTGTGTGAAGGATCACTAGAGGATATAATATGAAAGTCATAGACAAAACAAGAAAACTCAGTTTGAGAAAATTGATTCTACTTAGAGAAACTTAAAAACAAACAAAAAAACCCTTTAAACCCACCTACCATTAATAGCCTCAGGAGAACAAGACCAAGACACTACAAAAAGAAACATTCAGAGAACCTACAAATACTTGAAAATTGGTATAGAGTTAAGTAAATCTCTAAAAACCAAAGCAATACAAAAGATGAAAGGAAAGGCAAACAAAAAGATAAAGTCCTGGAGGTTAAAGATACAAATAATTGGGGTTCCAGAAAGAGAAAACAGTGAAGAAATCACTATGGAAATAATTTGGGGGATTTCCCCAAACTTAGAGACAGAAGTTTTAAAGAGTAAGAATCAACTGAGTTCAGCATTTAGTAATGAAAAAAGAGCTATACAAAAGTCATCATTTTGGAATTTCAGAATTATAGGTAGAAAAAACTAAGAGCTCATGTAAGCTTCCAGATTTTTTTTTTAAGATTTTATTTATTTATTTGAGAGAGAGAGCACAGGCACAGAAGTGGCAGGGAGGGGAAAGGGAGAGAGAGAAGCAGACTCCCTGATGAGCAGGGAGCTCAACATGGGGCTTGATCCCAGGACCCTGGGATCATGACCTGAGCTGGAGGCAGATGCTTAACTGACTGAGCCACCCAGGTGCCCCAAAGCTTCCAGATTTTATATAAAGAATCAACTCTTAGACTGGCAGGAAACTTCTTGGCAACAACAATGAAATCTAGAGGACAAGAGAGTAAAGAGGCAAAATCATTTCCAACTTTGAATTCTATATCCAGCCAAACTATCCATTTAGCTTGAGACAGAAGGATATTTTCAAGATTTATAAACACCTAAGTAATTTATCTCTCATGTGTCCTTTCTCATAAAGTTACTGGAGAATGGGGTCTACCAAAATAACAGAGTAAACCGAAACAGAAAGACATGGCTTGCTAGTTATTCTTAGTTTGCTTCTTCAGTTCTGTTCTCCATCTATTCTTGGTGCCCCAGGAGACTGATCTACATTACTGTACTGAATTACTTGGGCTCCCATCCTGGGGGATTTATAAGTGGGTTTGACCACTAGAGATGCTGGCAGGAGATCAACAGGAAGAAACTGAGGTGGTAATATTTATTTCCCATGCTTCCTCTCTGCTGGGCCTCAGTTGGTCAGAGGCTGTCTTCTACCTAAGACCACGATTCCCGGGACGCCTAGGGGGCTCAGTCGGTCAAGCATCTGCCTTTGGTTCAGGTCATGATCCCAGGGTCTTGGGATCAAGTCCCACATCAGGCTCCTTGCTCAGTGGGGAGCCTGCTTCTCCCTCTGCCTGTCGCCCTCCTTTGTGCTCTCTCTCTGACAAATAAATAAATAAAATCTTTAAAATACAATAGCACCATGATGTCCATTGGGTGACCCCTCCACTATGGCTCTTACCAGGTTCAGATAACAGTTTCTTCCCTTTGCTATTATGGCTTTCTACTGCTGCTACATAGATCTTGAGATAAGACAGTCTAAATTTGAGCAGGTCGAAAGCCTCTGGGAGAGGTTTCTTTAAGAAGATGAAAACAATAGAATCCTCAATGTGCTTGAAGGTATTGAGGGGAGATACACAACTGAAGGGCAGATTTGGGTTGAGTTAGTGTCAAGAGCATAAAAAGCAAGCAAATGTAAAACAATACAAATATTAAATTCAGGAAAAACAAAAAGTTGTGCTGGAAAGGAAAAGTAATTGTATACTACGTGGCTCAGCTACATAGTTATATATTCATAGTAACATAACTGAAATTGATCTAATTAAAAATCACAATAGGACTTGGAATAGTGAGGGGCAAGAAATTGTTGGTTGCTGAGAGCTGGTGGCAATGGTGGTGGCCAGTGAGATTTATATCCTCATCTTCCTCAGTGGCAAGTCAATACCTAGAAATGAAAACCGAAGAAATACTATAATATAAATGGTATAAATAATCTATAAGCAGATTATCTAAAGGAATACCAAAAGAATCCATTAAAAGAGGTAAAAATAATTGCCTTTGGGGAAAGAATAGTGAGGTGGAGAATTGCTGGTTTTATTTTTATTTATTTTTAAACAAGACAGACCTATTGCCTCTAAACTATGGTCAGGTATACATTTGATAAAAATAAAACTGATTTTTCTTTTAAAAGGAGGAAAAGTAACTTTTCAATTCTCTCTTTTTATTTCTATCTGAAATACTAGAACTCCCTGAACTTTGACACTGCCTTCCAGGAGAGCAGAACGTAAGAACAAAAAAGGTCCAGGAGCAAGGAGTTAGAGAGGATGGGAAAACTTTGTGTGGGGCACCATTCTACTGGGATGGCTAAAGGCCTGCCAGCGATGGAGAGAACAGATGGAGCCTGCACCCAAGGAAGCTCCAAGTAAAAATAATCAAAGAACACAAGCAGAACAGGCTGAACCATTCTAGACATCAAGAGGTAACCCTAGAG
This sequence comes from Phoca vitulina, assembly GCF_004348235.1. Lineage (NCBI taxonomy): Eukaryota > Metazoa > Chordata > Mammalia > Carnivora > Phocidae > Phoca > Phoca vitulina. The sequence continues at coordinate 13,407,817 of NW_022589770.1, read as the reverse complement.
GAAAGGAGCCCTGGAATTGTACAGAAAGCCAAGTTCCTTTAGCAGAGCCTCAAATCTGCTGCCAAGCTCCTGGTAGCTAAAAACCAAAACTGGGGCATGAACTGTTACATAATCTTTATGATCAAAGAGAATTATGGAAAGTTCCTCAGGGAAGACGGAAGAGCTTTTCTTAGCAGTAAATTCTTTTTTTTTTTTTTTTTAAGATTTTATTTATTTATTTGACAGAGAGAGACACAGCAAGAGAGGGAACACAGCAGGGGGAGTGGGAGAGGGAGAAGCAGGCCTCCCACCGAGCAGGGAGCCCGATGTGGGGCTCGATCCCAGGACCCTGGGATCATGACCTGAGCCGAAGGCAGACGCTTAACCGACTGAGCCACCCAGGCGCCCTTCTTAGCAGTAAATTCTAAAGAGATATCTCATGTGGGTCTCTTACAGGAGACATTATAGGAGACATTTAATGATGTAGGGACAAGGCCCTCAATAATGGTGCCACTGGAGCCGTAGAGATAAGGTGCTTGTGCTTCCTTTGACAAAAGCCCAAGGCAGAGAGCTTTGCAGGGGTTAACGTAGCCTGGATGCAGAGAGGTGCCCAAGGATGTCTGGCTCTGGGGTCAACTAAGTATCAAAGACAGAAGAATATGTTTAAAAAATCTGAGAAACATGGAGAACAGCATATGAAGCAGATATTGGGAGCAGTTTTACAGCCAGAAAAGTAAAACAGGAAAGTGAGAGGAGCATCCTGTGGGTGAGAGGATAGCCAGGATGTATCTGGGCTGCCAGCAAAGAAATTGATCCAAGGTTTAGATAGAAAGATCTCTACTTCCCCAAGGACTGGGAAGGGACAAGAAAAGTCCTAGGTAGTTTGGAACTAGTCACTGAAGGCTTGCGTCTGCTGTTGGGAATAAAGCATGTGGCCCAGGGTCTGATGACTAAGCAGGGGAGGCTTAATTGTGTCCTGTGTCCCTTGTCAGTGTATTATTATACTCAGAGTATTCTAAACTTGGTAGAAAATTTGTTAGGCCTTTGATGTGCTTATTCTTCAGAAGGAGACTTGACAAAACAGGAAGGCTTCTGGATTCATTAAATTTAAATATGCCGTAGAAGCTAAAAGGAAGACAAGTTGTATTCTAGTTAGGAAGTTGGAGAGACTTCCTGGAGGAGGTGTCTTTAGGATTTAGGGCTTGATTGATGTGGAGGATGTTGGAGCTGGTTGGCAGCGTTGACAGCCAAGAACTCGGGGACAGGATAGATAACCGTGGGGGAGTGGTTAGGCGTGGCCAGGGTGTGTGTTGTTGGAAGAAAGTTGAGAGATGAAGACTGAAGGCAAGATCAGGACTTGCTTTGGAGGGTCTTGAATTCTAGGACAGAAGAGCAGCAGGCATCAGTGGCTGGTGTCAGCTCTCATGGACAATGGGAGGGGTATAGATCCAAAAGTGGGGTGGTAGTGGTTGTATATGGGTATTAGGAATGTTACTTCTCTCCCCTGTGTCTGTTGCCTAAGTATAATTTTTCATGTCCCGAGAGCCAGACTGTAATCTCCTTAACAACTGCTAACATTACTTGAACTCCTACTATGAATCCAGGCACTGTACTGGGGGCCTTATGTATCTGATCTGCAGTCAATGAACTAGGTACCATTTTAGTATAATTTTATAGCAAGTGAAGGCTGATAAAAGTTGGGCATTTTGTTCAAGGTCACATAGCTAGTAATGATGGAATCAGGTTTAGAACCCAGCCCCATGCATTTTGTTCATTAACACTTAATGCCCTTCTTGAAGTGAAGAAGCCCTTCTTTTATAGCCTTACTGAACCCAAAGATCAGTGCAGAGCAGGTGCTCAGAAGATTCCTGACTGCCAGAGTGGGATGCTAGGGAAGACCAGGCTGGCTCAGGCAAGGGGTACTTCTTCCCTGGAGGTAAGGTGGGGCTCAGTTGCTAAGGGTAGCAGCAACTCACATCTCCCAGCTTGTTTTTCCTGCCCCCTCTCAAGCTCAGGAAACTCAACTAGGTCCTACTTATTTGAGGTCCTACTTCTGGGGACAGGGCCCAGAAGGGCAGATGGGTGTCTGCCTGTGCCATCTGGTAGGTCTCTGGAAAGGGCCCCTAACTCTGCTCTTGGCTTCTAGATATCTAGTTAGAACAGGGGCTGGGCCATACTAGTGTTCTTTAACTCACGAGGGTACTGTTTTTGGGGGCTTCGACCTCTGCAGCTCTAAGGTGATGCCAGCTGAGGTCTGTGGCATGGCCAAGGGTGTCTATCTGCAGAGACATTAGCTCTGAGATGTTCTGCTCTCATTTCCTGGGTTGGGGTAGGGGTGGAAGGCAGTGATGTGGACTCCTCATGCTAATTCTTACTCCCTCACAGGGAGCCTGGCCACAGGGCCACCCTTACCAGCCAGGAAGCAGGCAATTAGAGAGGCTTTCTCCCCACCTCCATCATGGTGTCTAAAATTTCATTACTAGAAACCTATATACTTTCTGCCTTTGGAGTGTCCTATTAAAATTCAGATCCCCCTGGCAAAGACTATATTTTAAGTACCTATTACCTGACTTCTCAGCTAGGAATGTTTGAGTGAGATAATTATGGGAAACCTAGAGTCAGAACGTTAAAGGGATAGGATGGAGGTGGGCTGGAGGAACAGGGTTGCTAAGAGCAACAGAAACGAAGAGGGACATTGAATGAAGAATTTCCAGGCACTTAGGGATAGCTCTATATAACCATACCAGTTTAAGTAAAACAAAAGACATTCATCAAAAAAGTTATCAAGCCAGAAATAGGTAGGGAATTCATTTACCCATTCACCCATTCATCCATCTTGAAAACCTATGACAAGGGCTTACTTTGTGTCAGGTATTTGGCCACGTGTATAAGAGTTACTTAGGTGATTGAGATATGATCCCTTCCTTCTAGGAGTTTCTAGTCTGGTGGGAGAAGAGATAAGATATATGAAAAATGACCTCCAAACAAGATACTAAGTGTTAAGGCTCATAAGGCAAGAAGAGATATAGTGCTCTAGGAGTTCTGAGGTGGGCAAGGCCATGACACTGGACAAAGCTTCCTGCAGGAGGTAACAAATGAGTCAGGCCTTAAGGAGTGTGTAGAATCCAAGCACATGGAACCAAGAAGGACATGAGGAAAGGAAAGGAGACAGGAAATTGCAGGGTATATTGTGGGGCTAGGAAGAGCTTATGAAGGAAAGATTGGAGATAAAGCTGGAAGGGCTCCGGCCTTGACTTGAAGGAGCCCTGAGACTTTAGCTCAGAGTGGACTTGGTTCCTAGGAGGGGGCTTGCTTTGCTGTTTTGCCTGGGGAAGCTTGAGAAGGGCTAGTGATGGGGGCGGGGGGTGGAAGGTTGTGAGACACGTGCAGTGGAAAGGGAGGAGGGTGGGAGGCTTGGAGTCAGACGGGCCAGAGAGGAATTTCCAGCTTGTCTTGTTGCTTTGCTGAGAAATTCAGAGCAAGCTATTTGGTTTTCTCTGCCTTCACTTTTTCCATCTCTAAAACTCAGTTTCTTAAAGGAAAATAGTTAACATAACTAGGCCTAAAAATATTTCCAAAACTTCTGGGGCTAGAGGCTATGGCCTCATGGCACTTTCCAAATTTTTAGCACTTGTGAGTTCCAGAGGAGGCAGAAGCTGTCTGTTTCAACTCTCCTGTGTCCTACCTGCCGCATGACAGGCACATCCCTCTGGCTGGTGGAAGCTGAGGGGGTGGAAGTGGCAAGATTAGTAAGGGACCAAGGGATGCTTGCCATCCATGTGCTGGAGCTCCAGTCTCAGAGGCGGGATTGTGCCGGGCAGGGACACCGCACATTGAGAACCGGCTCAGGATGACCTGCGATCAGCACGCAGGCAGCGTACCGGAGGTTAAGAGGTTTGTCATCGTTTCTAACAGCAAAAAATTGGAAACAACCTAAATGTCCAAGAAGAGGGGGTTGATAAAATAAATTATGGAAGAGGCATGCTCTGAAATGTAATAAGTCCATGGTATTGGTCTAAGTTTATTTGTGAAGTAATATCATTGTAATAAAGCCAATTAATCAGTAGATTTTAAGATAGCATGTGCAGTATGAGCCTATTACAAATTTCTGTATGGTTTTACAATTTATAAATATCCCTTATCCTAGGAAAGAGCCATCACTCTGCTTGTGCACAAAATTCTATTCATTCATCGTCTAGGGCATAGGTCCAGTTGTTACATCCTCTTTCCTCCATTATCATCCCCTCCCCTCTTCTGGATTATGACCATCACCTCAAAAACCTGCCATACAATGACTCATCCAAAAGCTAAAATAAAATATACAACCTTTCTTGACTTCCCCATTTCCTAACCATTACCTTGTCATCTCTCTGCTTCCTTTCACTGCAAAATTTTTTGGAACAGTTATTTATATTTGCCTCTACTTCCTTTCCACTCACTCTTTCTTAAATTCACTCGGATCATATTTTTGCTCCTTTTGTTCTACCAAAACTACTCTCATGAGGTCATCAATGCCAAATTTGGCTCTACTTTGTCAGTCAAATGGTCAGTCTCCTCTCCTCGTCCTATTTAGCCTTTTGGCAGCCTGTTACAGCTGATCGCGCCCGCTTATAACACTTTTCTTATTTGCCTTCCGGGACTTGAGACACTCCTGGCTTTCCCCTTACCTCTGTGGCTATCCTTTCTTAGATGGTTTTGCAGATTCCCCTAATTTTCCTTACTTTTTAACGTTGCTTTGCCCCAGGGTCCAGCTCCCAGGCCTCTTTGTTTTTTCTGTACTCTCTGTAGGGAGTCTCATTCAGATGCATGGTTTTAAACACCCGTATACATTGTAAATTCCAGAATGATATCTCCAGTTTCAACATGTCGCTGCTTGCATGCTTAATAGGCATCGGAAACTTAATTCTTCAAGTGGAACTTGTGGCTTCCCCCACTTCATATGCCCCTTTGTGCCCACAACCCCGAAAGCCCCCCTCTACCCGTTCACGTCATCTTGACTCCTATGTTTCTCTCACATTCCACAGCAATGTATCAGCAAATCTTGATGATACTTTCTGAAATCTGCTCTAACTGCCAGCAACATCTTAAAACTTCCTGAATCTGACTCCTTCTCATCACTACGCAGCTCTCACCTAGTCTCTGCTACCAATATCACTGTCTTTCTAGTCCTACCTGGTCTCACTGCCTGTTTTCTCTACAGAACAGCCAGACTTGTCCCTTTAAGACATCCCTGCTTACAAGTCTCTGTGGCTTCCACCATACAGAATAAAACCCCCAAGTCCTAGCCATGGCCGCAAGGCCCTGGGATCTGGCCCACACCACCTCTCTGACATTTTTTCCCCCACCCTTTTCCTCCTGATCACTACTCTCCACCTATGGCAGCCTCTTCGCTGTTCCTTTGATCATGCCCAGAACATTCCTGCTTTGGAGTTTTTGCATTTGCTATCCCCTGCCTAGAAGTCTCTTCTCTCAGATTCCTGCTGAGCCTGCTCTCTCATTATCTTTAGGTAACTCTTAAATATTCCTTAATCAGAGAAGTGTTTTCTGACCTCTCATTCAATAAAACAATATTCCTCCTTTATGTTGCTTTTTGTCTCCTGTTATTATCCATTGTGTATAGTATAGGAGTTGTGCCCAGCTTCTGTGAAGGTCATTCACATTAACTGCAGTGTGATTGGTTCCCCTGGAAGTCTGCAGTGCACAACCTGCACAGCTGTATGTCGCATACATCTAGCACACATTGTAGCATAAATTTATTCATTTATTTATTTATTTTCTGATACCCCAACTAGAATGTAAGCTGTTCCAAGAGGGGGACTTGGCATACCCCAGCATGTAGAACAGGACCTACAACAGGTCCTTGTAGATGCTCAGAAATTATTTGATATATGATCTGATATCTGTCTATGTGGATGCATAGGAGGAAAAAAGAAATAAAGAGATAGTGATTATGTCTGACCAATGAAATTACATGTGATTTTTTCACTGTCTTCTTTATTCTTTCCTTAGGACATGGATATTTTAATAAGAATATATTATTTTCACAAAGATGTAGTTATTTTGGACTTAGATAAACCTGAGGTTGAATTCTGCCTCTACCCTTTACTTCTTGAGTAACCTTGGGCAAACTTATTACCATCTCTGTGTCTCTTTAAAATGGAGATACTATCTAGTTAATTGGGCTATTATGAGGATTAAATAAAATAAATAAAATATGTACATCAAATATGCACAGCACCTGCCTTAGTAAATAGGACTCTCTCTCCTCCTTTTAATTATTATTGTTTTTATTCTTCTTCTTGGGGGGAGATCATTGAGATGTAAATAAAAGTCTCTAAGCCTTGAAGGACAAACTGGTCTATGTTCAACTGCACTTGTCTTTCCCTGATGGCCAGTGAAAGGGAATCACTGGGCTGGACTGATGCCCAAGACAGTGCAGTGTGGTGAATTAACAAAGGAGAAGCCAGGTCAGTGCCATTCACATCAAGACCCAGCACTAATAGGATATTAAGTCTTTTAAGGCTTCTATACCCCTATCTGTGTCTTGTGGATTATAGTAGGAAAATGGGCTGGGAAGTGGGCAGGAAGAGAAGGAAGGGACCCTCTCCTTTATTCTTCACTGGTCTGGTAATAGAGGAAATCCACGTGAAAGAACAATGAGGCACTGGGAGCAATCCATGGGAGCACTAGGGTCTGCTGGAGGGAAGAAAACCTGCAGTGAGCCTGCCAGAAGCCCAGTGTGCCCACCTTGGGCCAAGCGCCAGCACCAGGAGAACCCCTTTGCCTTGGCCCAGAGACTGGGGAGGGAGGGGCACAAATTCCAATCTCAGCATGCCATCCTTTAGCTCAAACAGCAAAGGGTGACTTGCTAGTCATAGATTTATGGTGATATTTATCTTGGTCAAAACTCATGTTCATGTCCATCACAATGATGTACTTCGTGGCTCACCTACTGAACTTCCAGAGAGCCCACCAGAAAATGTTTCAGCCAATGGTTCAGTTGTTAACTCTGACAACACTTCTGGCCTGCATCCTGCTACATCCCACCATGGGAAGCTCAGTGAAATTAATCTGGAATGAAACCTGGAGGTATTGCTCTTTTTCTCTCCTTTAAAACTGGAACAAGCCTTAAGCAGGAAGCTCCCTCTCCCTGACCTCTGGCCCATCCTCATACCTGTAGGATTTCCAGAGCCCTTAAACATGAGAGCAGCAACAAGGAGGACAAAGGTCATTGGGCAAAAGCTCTAGTTAGCCAAGTGTCTTCAAATCCAAAAGATACCTATTTCCAAGCCTTGAACCCTAAATGTTTCTCCCTAGGCATAAGTAAAAGCAGATAAAGAAAGCCTTTTGTTTCTGGTTCACCTACAGGCCCTCCTAGGGATCCTATCTTTCAGTCTTATGAATGCTTTTCTTGATGAAAAGGAGAGAGGGCAGGCTTTTTTCCTTCCTTGGCCTCCAAGCCATGTGACCAGAAATATCCATCATGTGTCTATCATTTTTCTAAAAGAATCAACCCCACATTAGCACCATGCTTTAACCCAGCACCACACTCCCATGCCAGCAGCAGCTGATTGGGCCAGGAGTGGAGGTCTGACCCAAAGGCAGATAAAACCTTGGCTAAAAACAGTGGCCCATGATTTTATGTGGTGCAAGAGATTCTGCTCTGACAGGAAAGAGCAAGGGGAGGAGACTTTGCCCTCAGGAAGTTGAAATGGAGAAGATCTGAGACTGAAAGTATGTATCTCACAAGACATGAGGGGTCATTAACCAGCTGAAATTGGGATAAACCAAAATTATGAGAAAACAAAAAGCACAGCATGGAGAAGACATACATTATAGGTGCTGAGGCAGTTGCTGGGTCATTAGAAGAGGAGTGGATGTAAGTAGACACACTGTTACTCAGAATCAGTTGCCCTCCATGGAATTGTTTGTGGGTTTGATAGTTTCATAGTCATAACTTTGACCAGCTCCATAAACTCCCTTGTAGTAGAGAGACTAAAGCTAGTTTTGCCAGATCTTTTTTTTCTGCAATACATATAAAAGGAGATATCAGTGTCCCCGGGGGGCGGGGGGACACTCAATCTTCCAGCAGACATTACTAACACATTCTCAGTGTTCAAAATCAGTCTTGACAGCCTTGCTCGTCTCTGACCACCTTTGACTTCATAAAGCTATTTTCCATCGAGCTCCTGTGAGGCTTACATGAAGATGACATCAGGGGTAGTTCCTGTTTTCCCTCTTTTTGGTTCCACTAGTGCATTTGATCTATACTGAGTCACAGCCCGACAATTAGGCACATTTTTCTCCCTTCCTGTGTTCCCACAGTCCTCCAGGGGGAAGCCCAGTGGATTCACACCCCTGCAAGCACATTTTACATTTGGTAATAGAGCCCCCAGGGGTTACATGTAAGAGGATGCGACCGAGATCACATCCCCTCAGACACTGTTTTATATTGAATCTTGGTTTTTGCCTTAGCTCCTCTAGTTTTGCCTTTAATTATATTCACAGAATAACTCTGGAAGCTGCAACCAATGGAGGATCAAGAGGGTAATTGGAGGTCAGTTTACTTCCTAGAAGAGGCTTAGCCCTAATTGTGAGAAGATGAAAAGATTGTAGGATTTCTTCCAGTTCAAAGGTGTTCAAGGATACACATAAAAACAATTTAAATCTTTTAAAAGCCAAAGAAATGCAAAATAAAAAAAATATATAGCAACTTGGTAGACATGGCAAATTTTGCCTAAGGAGATGAAAGAATTGAGAAATGATCCCTGCCATAGACACATGGGAATCTATGTGTCCCATCAATGCTGTGGCAAAAATGCAGTCATCATCCCATGAGGAACCTCTTCTGTAGTTAATAAATCACAGCAAAAAAAGATGGCAACTCCAAAAGTACTTGGGAAGATAATCCCAAAATTGTTTGGGATTATAAAATTAGCGTCTTTTAACTTCAGATATATAATTGAGTAGAATTTTTAAAGAAAACTAAATATACATTATTAATATTTTTGCATTAAGGGATCTGTGAATATTTTATCATTTACAAAACTTAAAAATAATTTAGCCTATTAGAATAAAGGCATGTCTGATAATTCTAATTTAATATGTATACTTCAGTTAATTTATTTAAATTTATGATTTTAAGTTGAAGTTACTTTATAAATAGTATTGGAACATTTAAAATTAAGACTTCATTTGATAGCTTGACAAGGGTTAAGCACTTAGTTTTGTAAGCTAAATCAGACAACTGGATACTTAAAAAGGCTACAGGATGGTAATGATGGTGGTTCTAACATGCACATAACTTCCTCTCTCCTGAAGTCCTAATAAAACTATAGCAAAGGGTTTTTTTGTTTTTTTGTTTTTTTTTTAAACAGAAGCCCATAAGGATGGGAGAAAAGGCAAGGAACAATGGCAATAAATTTTGGAAGCTGAAAGGCAGACAGATGGCTGTTAATTTACTTAGCAGAAGTTAAAAATCTGAATCTTAAGCCTGAAATGAAGAAAGCCAAGAATATCCTGATCTAAAGCACAGAACCCTCAAAAGACTTAGAGCAGAAACTGGGGAGGAAGGTGGGGGGTAGGTGCCAAAAAAGAAGCACTGGTTGAAAGTAGTCAGAGATCACAAGCCTCTAGGTAAGTGCTTCTCTCCCTGGCACAATAAACATAGAGTTTCTTCTCTGAGAAGGATCAAACAGAGGGACTCTGGATTGGAGAACACCAAGCCATAGGTGACAGCGTGAGTGTACTGAAGAAAGAATATATGAATATATGCACATGACCTCACAGCACCCTGTACCTCCCCACCTCCTCCCCAGCCTTCCTTTCCCACTCAGCTCCAAGAACCACTGAGAGCTAAACCTCTTCCTAAGGCAGGACATTGGAAGAGTATACTCTGGGAAATCTGACCAGCCCAAGAGGAAGGACCTTGGGATGGTGGCATCAGGGATTCCTCATCAGTGGCCCAGTCAGATCCATGTAAGTGAAACTCAAAGTTGACAAGTCCTCACCCATATGCTCAGGACTTCTAATCTGCTCTTTACTTACTCACTTTTAGACATGAGCAGACAGATAAGGTTTGCCAGACATCTGAGAAATGGCTCTAATATGAAAAACAGAGACCAAGACAAACAAACCAGCCAGTGGGATGGAGCAGAGACTACACAGGGATAAAAAACTTACACAAACATAATTGTTACAATAATCGGAAATAACCACAGATACTGCATCCATGAAAAAAGATCAAAGTGGGATAAAAGGAACATTCAGGGAATAAAAAAAGAGCTCTTGGAAATGAAAAATATGATAGCACTAATGAAAGAAATCAAAAGGGTTAGGAAATGAAGGTGATAATGAACAAAATAATGGAGATGTGAAAAAAAAAGGATAAAAGAAAAACAATAGGGGAACAATTTAGGACAACCAGCATCCAAATAACAGAAGTTCTAGAGGGAAAGAAACAGAAAGAAAAAAATAGCTGAATTAATCATCAAAGAAATGATTAAGAAAATTTCCCAGATCTGTAGGATAGGAGTTTCTGGATTAAAAGCACTCATCAGGTTCCCAGCATGATCAATGAAAATAATCTACATGGAGTCACAACACTGTAGATTATCAGAATTACGGAGATTCATAGCTGCTAGGAATAAATAAATAGGGTTTCAAGAATGAATACGAATTAATAACTGAAGTGGAATGAAGCTTTGCAACATCTATAATAGAAACTGGAAGACAACTAAAAATCACTTCAAAAATTGGAGGGAAAATAATTTTCAACTTAGAATTTTCTCTCCAGATTAACCAAAATTAAATGTGAAGGAAGAAAGGAGATATTTTCAGACACAGAAATATCAACACATTTAGCTCCTAAGCACACATTCTCAGGAAGCTAGTGGAGAATGTGCGTGATCATTGAATAAGGGAATTAGTCCACCCCATCAGAAAACAAGTGGAAATGCTGAGTTCCTACATTCTGATTTTCGTTTAGGGTAAGAAAGTGGGTCACTCAGCTCTGTGTTAGAATGTTGGACATTTGAGAATGGTTAGGATTTAAATAGGAAGAGATAATTCTGAAGTGTTCTATTATACAAATTGTACAAGGATAAGAAAACTGTGGTCTAGCACAAGACGCAGTGGAGGGAATCATCAGGATGGCAGTGAAGGGAGATGCTGGGTGGGAGGATACCCCCTGAGCCCGAAGCAGTGAGACACAAGCAGTAGACAAATTGACATCAGCACATCACTGGTCAGCATACCCTCTTTCTAAATCTGCTAAACTACTGGAGGATATGCTCCAACGAAATAGGGGATAGAGAGAGACATGAGATCCTGTTTCCTCCAAGAAGGAGGAAGACTTGAGATCCAGGAAACAGACTTCCTACCCATGAGAAGATAAAGGGAATTCCTGGGATAACAGTAAAGAGAAGTCAAGGGTGGTAGTATGTGGCAGACCTAAACCAGCCCAGGTTGAAGGAGAATGAAATTCTCTGGGTGGGAGGTCTCCAAGGGGGCAAAAGGCAGTAAGACAGTGTTAGATCCTGACATGATAAAATTTATGAAATACCATATTGAGAGATTTGTGGAAATTGTGGGTAAGATTAACAAAATGTTCAAACAAAAAACTAAGCAAATTTTTTAAAAAGGCAAGCAATTGCTAACTTCAGGGAAAGCAAAGAAATAAGAAATAAAACAATCAGTGCCCTACAAAGCTCAGCTTAGAATAATGTTTACATAGACAAATAATGTGACCACTGAGAATTGCTTCAAACAAAGATCTTGATATCACTGTAGTGACATAGTGGTCTAGAGAAGCAAAGGGGAAGGTGACATGAGAAAGCAAAATCCTCATCTGTTATTGTAGATCAGGAGAAGTGGGTCAAATTGAGCTACCAAAAGTTAGCAGTATATGCATATATTTAGATATATGGAAAAGTGTATATTCCAAAAGAAATGGCTGAAGGGGTCAAGAATAGCCATCTCTGGAAAAGCAGGGGGGGTCTGGGGGTAGGGGGGCAAGGGAACCATTTTTTTGTTGCAAGGCTTTTTGTACTATGTGAGTTACTTGCATGTGTTACTTTAACAAAAATAAAGAATAATTTAACAAAATAAAATATATTAAATTTATAAATACTCTTTAAAATGATGCTTAATTAAGTTTGTAAATGGGACCGGGTTTAACCAAAGGCCCCTAAAAGTGATTGTCAGATTTGCTGGAATTATATATAAAATAATAAAGTTTGTAAGTGGAACATAAGAGTCTAAGGAAGGATTAGGTTCAATTAACCTGAATAAACTTAATATTATTTTGATAAAGCTTAAGTAACTTCTGAATATCCTTTTCTCTGCCTAAAAGTCCATCTTGAGAACATGAAATTCCCTGGTATTGTCAGATTTAAAAGCCTGTGCTGAAAGGTAGAGGAGGGAGTGATGGCTGGGGTGAAAGGCTGGCTCTGCCCTAGGAGGAAGAGTCCTCAGCTGTGGGCTTTTCCTCAGCACCCATCATTTATACACTGGGCAGATGGACTGCTGCGGGCACCTCAGTATCTCACGTACCCAGGAGGCTGGCGTCCTCGAAGTGGTTCTGCCTCAGATGATCAGAATGGGCTGTTTGATCTTGAAGCTCTGTCTGGTCATCCCTGAGTCACACAATGTACTGAGCAGCCTCCTCCACCGCTCTGGGCGATTTGCGGTCGATAGACGGTAAGGCTGACAAATTGCTCTCTCAACCCTGTTAGTGACCTTCACTGCCCCACAGTCATTAGACTCTGGGGAAATGAGCAGTTGCTCCTAATTAGGAATAGTGTGTGTGTTTTGGGGGGGAGGGGGGTGAGCAGGCAGTGGAGGATGAGTGGGTATCCAGGGACACAGGTCAGAGACTTTTGTCTAAAGAAGTCCAGCCTGAAAGGAAGGACAAAAGTCCACACTAACAGGCACTCATTTAAAAAGATTATGAGGGATATTTCCACAGTCGCCCTCAGGAAACATTTCTCCCCCCACATTTTATAGTCCTTTAGCTCTTCAGAATGTGGGACTGGGAAGAGTAAATTTAAACAGGCAGGATGATTCTGACATACTGTATCGAGCAGGACTTCAGAAGGACCAGGTAGTGAAGACCAGAGACTTTGTGGGCCGCATGAACTCCATTGCAACTGCTCGACTCCGCCATTTTAGTGCACAGCAGCTTGCGGTGTGTAAATGAATGAGCATGGCTGTGTTCCAATACACCTGTATTTACAAAAATAGACGAGGGGCCAGATCTGACAGTTGTTTGATGATCCCTGCATTAGAAATGCTAAGGAATGGTAGAATTTCAGGTTGTTTGTTAAGTAGACAAGTGGGTGAGAATATCTGTCAGAATATTACCTGTTGCAACGGCTGGAAGACAATCCAAGCTTGCTTAAGCCAAAAGGGAATTTTTCATTTATATAACTGAAAATCTAGAGGTAGAACTACTTTAGGAGCCGTTTTAAATGACTTCTCTTTCTTCTCATCTTTGGGCTCACATTTTCCTCTATTGAGGGCTTTCTCAATCAGGTTCTTAGAGTCATAAAGTGGCTGCCACAAGCCACCAAGCCTAGGTCCTTCCAGATTCACATCCCGTAGACAGAGCATGGAATTCCTGACAGAAGACTTGAGATGTACTCAAATTATACTGGCTTTAAGCCAGGTACCTATTCAGTCTTGATATATGCTAGGATGAGGCTCTTTGCTTTGTTTCTTCAGAAAGGTTCTGATTACTCTTGGGTCTTAGTCGTCCATATAAACATTACAATCAGCTTATCAAGCTCCGTGATAAACGTTGCTGGGCTTAACTGGAACTGTATTAAGTCTATAGATAAATTTGAGAAGAATCAAAATCTTGACAGTATTAAGTCTTCATATTTATGAATGTGGTATAGTTCTCTCCATTCATTTACATATTCTTTAATATCTCTTAATAATGATTTTAATTTTCCTTATCGAGTTCTTAGATATGATTTGTTAGATTTATTGCTAGATTCTTGATATTTTTTGATATGACTATAAGGGTTATCTTTATTAGTTTATCTATTGCGGCATGTTACTCCAAAACTTAGTGACTTAAAACAGGCAATAAACATTAGCTATCCTTGCAGTTGCATGGGTCAGGGTTTTGGGGGTATCTTGGTGGTGCTGACTTGAATCTCTCATGAGGTTGCAGTCAAGCTGTCAGCCAGGGCAGCTCTCATCTGAAGGTTCGACTGGAGCTAGAGGATCACTTCCAAGGTGGCCACTCACATGGTTAGTAAGTTGGAGATGGTTGCATGTGGGAGGCCTCAGTTTCTCCCAGATGGGGCCTCTCTACAGGCTGTGTGGTGTCTGCACAGCACGGCAGTTGACTTCCTTCAGAGTGAGTGATTCAAGAGAAAGAGAAACCTAGGAGGAAGCTATCCTTTTTATGATCTAACCTCAAAAATGGCATAACGTTACTTTCTATTTGTTAGAAGTGAGACATTAGTCTGTCTCATTTTAAGAGGGAGAGCAATCTGGTGCCATATTTTGAATCTCAGGAAGGAACCAGGCGAAATGCCCAAAGTCTGAGAGTTTTTCTTTTCTTTTTATTTATTTATGTATTTATGTATTTATTTAGTTGCAAAGAAGCCTCTGTCCTTACACAGAAATGAACATTTACTTTTCTTAGTTTTACATTGTGCTTCCACTAGCTATTTGGGTAAATCCAAAGAAGATACTGTTTCCTCAACATTGTTTTCCCCATGGCCTGTGATGACCTCTGAATTACAGCCACAGGGAACTGATGTTAGCCTCCCCTCAATGCTCCAGTTATTCCTTAGCATGTGCTTTTCTCTCTGCCTGGAACACATATCACCTGGCTTATGCCCACCGAAGCTTTCCTTGACTGAGCCTGGGCAGGACGCCTCCATACATGCTCCCATCACACCCTAACTTTCACCTGCTGACACTAATTACTCTATAATGCAATGGTTCTCAAAGTCTGGTCCTCAGGCAGCATTAGCAGACCCCGGGCATTTGTTAGAAAGGCAGACTCTCAGGCCCCACCCACACCTCCTGAACCAGACACTCTGGGGTTGGGCCCCGAAATTTGTGCTGTAACAAGCCCCCCAGATGATTCTGGTGCTCACCCAGTTTGGGAACCACAGCGCTGTCTAATGCATTGCTTGTTTACTGTTTGGATCCCACACTGGAGGTAGGCTCCCCAGGGAAGGGCTGCACCTGTCTTATTCACCTCTGTGTCTGCCAAGCCCACAGTAGGTGCTCTTTCAATTCCACTGGGGGTGGAATCCGAAAGACAAAGGTTAAGAGTGAGTGAGTGGATGTGATCAGAGGAAACTGCCAAGTGTCTAACCTCCACCTTGATGCTCTCACCTGCCCCAGCAACCCCCCCACCAAAGTCAGCCACACTAGATGTTCCAACCGTTTTGTTTGTTTGTTTGCTTGCTTGCTTTCTTCTTTGCGTTGCCTGGGGATTCATTATCTTCCAAATAAAATTGCCTCTCAAGAAGCCAGAGGTCCTGGGGTCCTGGGCAGGCACCATTAGCTTAAGGATGCGCTCTGGGACAGGATAGACAGCTGGACTGGGGACGGGTGGTGTCTCTGTGTTAGCCACAGGGTTTGGCTGAGCTCCAACTCTGTGTCCCTCTCTGGGGACTTCTGACAGCTTGTCGTGGGGCAGGTGCATTGTCTTCTCCACGGGAACCCAGAACACAGCACAGGAAGTGTAATGAGACAGGGCAGAAGCCAGATGACTGTGCACCGAGGGTACCAGCAGGGGGATGCGAGGGTGCAAGGGTAATAATCTAGTGACTACTTTGCAGGAGCAAAAGGAATTTTAACTTCAGTCGGAATTCTTCTCTCCCTAACCTTCTTCCCAACCTTAGTTGTCTCCACTGTTTCTCTTACTCTCCATTTCTTGATGTGGGACCTTTCTTATGTGGTCATTTCCAGATAGGACAATGGACCCAAGGAGAAACTTACTTTTTTTCTTTAAATAAAG
This sequence comes from Phoca vitulina, assembly GCF_004348235.1. Taxonomy (NCBI): domain Eukaryota; kingdom Metazoa; phylum Chordata; class Mammalia; order Carnivora; family Phocidae; genus Phoca; species Phoca vitulina. The sequence goes on along the minus strand of NW_022589770.1, from coordinate 13,391,847 downwards.
CAAACATTCATGGTACAGTTTTGGATTGTGATTTCTGAGGAGCAGGCTTCTCCTGTGTGTGTATGGAGGAGCAACTTTGCCCGCTTCCTTTCTGGACTGGCATTTGTAATGACAGCCCTCTCTGTCTCCCACGTGAATGTAGAGATTGTCACCTGCATTTTCTAGGCTGACCTGCGGAAGCCTGCGAACAAGAGGACTTCCCTCTGCGATTTCTCCAGAAGGGAGTGCAGATTACTGATGTCAATCACTGGGAACAGATAGTGGTAGGGTGCTCCAGAGTGGCAGGGGTTAGAGATGAAGTCTGCCACAGGGAGCTAGGCAGGGACACTTCCTTTCAGGGGACCCCAATGGAATGGGAGTAAGCCAGATCCCATACACCCAATTATTTGGTTCAGGGGTCAGCAAACTATGGCCCCTGGGCCAAATCCAACCTGCTGCCTGTTTTTATATATAAAATGTTATGGGAACACAGTTACATCAGTTCATTTACATATCGTCTGTGGATGCTTGGCTACTATGATGGCAGGGTTAGGAAGCTGTGACAGAGCCTGTTCTGCCCATAAAGGCTAAAATATCTACTATCTGGCCCCCTACAAAGTTTGCAGTGTCCTGCTCTGGCAGAACATTTATTTCCCCTGTGCCATCCTCAGCCCGTGGCCCTCGCCTGGTCACATTTAAAGGGTCCAGCCTGATTTCATCTATGCTCGTGGATTAAAATATTTACTTTAAACTTTTAACTTAGAAATAATTTCAAACCTTCAGAAAAGTTTCAGGAATAATACAAAGAATATCGTACACCCTTTACCAGATTCACCGACTAACATTTTACACCATTTGCTTTATTACTTATACTCACTCTCTATATACAATATATTTATATTTTATACATCATATTTATTATATATAATTTTTAATCAACAATACTATGTATAATATTTTAATCAACTAAATATAATCTATTTAATCAATATACCTCAAAGCTCTGTGCATTAGAATAGTTCATGCACATGTACAGGCTTCCTAAGAATTAGGATTTTCTCTTTTCATAACCAATTTTCAACTCCAGTTCGTATCAGGATATCAGGATTTCCTTTGTAGCTTTTTTCCCCCCTCCTCCAGTATAGCATTCAGGGTCAGGAATTGCATTTACCTGTTCTGAACCTCAGGCTTTTGAGGTTTGATTCTGTTAAGGAAGAATTTTGCTTTCTTCCTCCAGTTCATCTCCTGGAAAACTGTAAGGAAAAGACAACATTTTCTCTGGTCCTTTAGTGCTTATACCTGGCAACCACCTACGAGAGCCTGGAGGAATTTTCTAGGAACAGAAGAAATGTCCATGGAATGGGGTTTCTAGAAAGGCAGTTTCCTACAGGTGCCCGTCCTGTGAATATGGCAGCAATGCTACACATTTGGAGACCGTGAGAGTGCCCAAATGACCCCCAGGGAGATGGATTTCCAGCCGAACCTCTTCATTTCTGGCTGCAGTGAGCCTGAGATATTCCTTTCCATGATGGACCCCATGGAAATGTGTTAGACCCATTCCTAAAGAGGAAATGTGTTAGACCCTTCCATCAGCCTGAGAATTAGGAAATGGGATGAACAGAACCTTAGAACTAAATGCACAGCTTTGGAAACTACAGATCTGGGGAGGATCTGAGTGGGTAAATTGTTAAGAATTAGATCATGACAAATCAAAATTAATTATATAAATTAAAGCTACCACTTAAAGTATAATTAGTGATCCTTTTAAAATAAAGAGAAAGATTTTTGTTAGCATAAATAGATTAAAGAAAAATTAACTTGTACCAGATGCAGCAAAGTTTGATTTGGTATATATGTAACATATATCGATGTAATCTTGTAGAAGTGTGTGTGTATAAAACATACCATTTATTTAGTCGTTATTCATTTTTTTAATCAATGATTTATTAAGGTCTATTGTGTGCTAAGTGCTGGATGGAAAAATGAATCACACCATGCTGGGTACACTGCGAGGGGCCGTTTTGCTGTATTAAAGAATTTGGATTTATTTTTCAGAGAGTATTATTCTCACTGTCCCTGGCCTGGGCCAAGAGAATACAGGTTTGAAATTTTGAGCTTTTTGCAGGTGGTTAGCGCTCTTTTGGAGAACATGATGCCTGGCAACCGTCTGCGGCAGGACTGAAAATACTGGTAAAGGGTTTAAGACTCTAACGATTCTTCCAGAACAACCAGGCTGACAATGAGTAATATGCAGTTTGATGTGAAAATTAGAAAACTGGCAGACGAAGCTGCAAGAGGGAAATTGGATTTCCAGAGAGACGAATGGGAGGCCATGCGGCTGAATAGAGTTCATAAGATGCAAACGCATGCAGGGGAGTTGCAATCCTCCCTCATTCCCAGCACACAGAGCAAGTTCCTATTATTTATTTATTTGCGGGTGAAAAGCGAGAGTTCCGTGGCCCTGGTGTTTATTATCAAAATGGATGGATTCAATATCGAGCAATGATGTGTTCGAAATGAAAGCCACATCATTAAATGTCACGGGCATTTATTAACACAGTTTCCTCCTTATTCAAATAAAACAGGCATTATCTCACCAGGTGCCATGTGACTCCAGCCTTTCCTGGACTGGTTTTGACTGAGGCTCAGATTCTGGGAGGCAGTGTGGTTGAAAGCAAATATGGGAAAAGCAGATATATCCAGGGGAATGTGATGAGGAATGGAAAACGCTTAGATGGTGGCTTTAACAGGGAGGGCTCCATCTTCCGAAAGCACAATGTGGCCTGTCAACTTACTGTTCTTGCTCTTTAGTGCCCCCATCACCTGTCCCACTAGCTCACCTATTTGTTTCCCATCTCCTTTCTCCTCTCTCTCATTCCTCTCTCTCGCAGCATATCACTGATCAAGGAATGGCTTCCTTTCTTGTGAACTGTGACTTCTAACCTGGACACAAAAGTTATTGGGGTAGGTGGCAACCTTCATCTCGGAATCTTTTGAACAGCTTCATGCCCAGAGCAACTCCATGCTAAAAAGACTGCACAGATTTGAATGGCTATGCTCCAACTGAAAGAAACCAACTTGGGAGAAATGACATAAATTCATTATTACTGAACTGAAACCTCTTTCTGCTCCAGGCAGAGAAGATAAATTACCACTCAAGTGATATAAATTTATTTGAATGTTTCATTGGATCAAATGTATCACGATGTCTGGAAATCTCTTTTAAGTTGGAATTAAAGAATGGTTATCAGACCAATAATAGACACTATCATTTGCATACATTTCATCTCAAGAGAATTCTGAAGTTATGCAATACTCAAGTGGTTAATTGTTCTTCACACTCCTGATATACCAAGTTACAGCTCAGATTAAGGAAGACACAGTGGTGACTGAGATGATTGGCGGGGCCCACTAGGAGGGCATCTGCAAGAGCTGAAAGAGGGTATGGCTGGCAGGGGCACCACGGGGCCTTTTAAAGTGCTTCCATGAGGGAGGTGAACTGGGTAAGTTTATTTAAGGCAGGTTTTCTGGGGCGCCTGGGTGGCTCAGTCGTTAAGTGTCTGACTTCGGCTCAGGTCATGATCCCAGGATCCTGGGATCAAGCCCCACATCAGGCTCTCTGCTCAGCGGGGAGCCTGCTTCTCCCTCTCCCACTCCCCCTGCTTGTGTTCCCTCTCTCGCTGTGTCTCTCTCTGTGAAATAAATAAATAAAATCTTTAAAAGAAAAAAAGCAGGTTTTCTCCATGTTTTATGATTCCAAATAACTGGGTATTTGATGATGATCAAAATGCTAGTGTTTTTTCTCTTTGATTGTCCCTTTTCGTCAAAGACTTAAATTCCTTGAAATAGCCTCGAAAGTTGCCATTAAAGTTGCCATTAATTCCAACTCTCTCGACCCCCCAGCAAATTCTTATTGAGCAGGTCTTTGGTCTGAGGTTGTGCTGTGAATGGAATTAATTTTCAGTGTTTGCTTAGAATGTGTAACATCAGCAGGCTGATTTTTGAAAGTCCTTCCTGATTTCTTCATAATCTCATGAGACCTTCAAGGAAGAATAGACCCCATTTTATTTACTCTGAGCCTCCAGTGCCTAGCAAGGCATGGAAATGATGTCCCTTTCTTGTTGAGTAAAGAAATGACTAGCCCATTCCCCATGGTGCCATTTTTATTATGATTCCCAATATTACCAGCACAGCTGTAGGGTACTCTGTAGATGCACAGGTGCTGGGCTGACAGGAATCCGGCCAGGTTAGGCACGTTTAGCTTCAAATGAGAGACATTCCAGATTACCATCTGTAAGGTGGGCTTCCTCCGGGAATAGAATACAAGGATATGTGAGGTAGCAGGAGACATAATCTTTGTCATGAGGTCACCTTTGTAGCACAGTGTCACCTACCATTCTATGTGTAATCCTGCACTTTCAAGCCTTAGATTAACATCACATGACCATGACATGATTCTGTGTGGCCAATGGACTATGAGACAAAATGATGTGTGTCATTTCCCAGCATAGGCAGTTGAGACCCAGTATCCTTAAATCCAACCTTTTCTGTCTCTTTCAAGGGGACTCTAGAGACCCCAGATTTAGACTATTCCATTCTAACATGCGGAAGACTTCCTCAGCCTGGGCTCCCTGGTGAGTGTGGAGCAGTGTCCCCACCGACCGCATTGCAATTATAATGTGAAAGAAAAATAAACTTTTGTTGTGTTAAGTCACTGAGATAGGGGTAATTTGTTACTGCAGTATCATAGCAAATTCTGACAAATACAACCCCAGCAGATTTCCCATTAACATTTCATTGGCCAAACCTAAGTGATATGGTCTCTCATAACTGCAAGGAAGGTTGAGAAAAATGGGAAGAGGATTGCTAATTTGGCTTAAATGAATCACGCGGTCTACCCCCTGGGGCTGTCTCACACCAGAAAAAGTTGAGGTTCAGTTACAAGGAGGAAGTGAGGATGACATTGGGTAGGCATGCTCAGTGTCTGCCAAATCACCAGACACTGTTTAGGCTAAACAGAGAAGATGCTAAAGCCAAAGAGAAAGAGGTGGATATCCAGGTAATTCTGTAATTCCATGCCTCAGACTGTGTCCCAGAGACGTCTGATCCCACATGGCTCCTTCTCCTTCAAGCTGTCAAGATGCCTGGTTAAGTAACTGTTAAACTGCCTTTGCCTCCTACCTCCTGTCTCCCACCGCCCAAAAGGCTGCCCTTGAGGTAGGGAGGGAAGTGATCCCCGCTATCCCTTTGCCAAATCTTTCAGAGAGGTTATGAGGCTGAACAGATTTGTGTTTGAAAAGGGCTTTGAAGCTCTGGCGTGAAAGGTACCACAGAAGTGCAAATGCCTGCAATTCATCGCCTGCTGAATGGAACAGGAACTGAATTGCTTTAAACTGGAATTTCAGGGCCTGTGGCTGGTGTCTGGGATTCGCACAATGGTTCTCTGAAAGGGCTTTCTTTTGTATAGACTGCTATTTGTTCTCTCAGTTCCTTACCCAAGTTAACCCTCAATCTCTCCTCACCCATCTCCTCCAGAGGAAGGCCTCAGGCTGGAGGAGGCAAACTGCAAATGGCTCAGTTTGGCTCCAAGAAGCGTTATCACTTCTTTTCCTGAACTTCTTTAGAGTTCACTCCTTTAGCCACTCAGCAGTCCTCCTCAGGCCCTTCCTGTGGGGGTGGGGGGTTTAACCCCTATCAGCCAAACCCTAGGATTGGCCTTGTGGTGGAGGTGGGATAGATTCTGAGGATGATGGTCAGGTCACCAATACTGGTGTCTGATGTGTGACCACCTCTACAAACTAGCCGGAGGGTTGTTAAAGGTGTGCGATCCCCGGCCCAGCCCAGACCTGTTGCTGTGGGATCGTCAGGGTGAGTTTCATGGGTCTGCATTTTTCTAAGCACATGAGTGTTTGCCAGAGAGGAAGCTCAAGAAATTCCTTATGTGATGAATGAATTGTGCAACACTCACATTGTACCAGGTCCTGTGCTAAGCATCTTCCCTATAACTTCTCATCTAATCTTTCCCAAAGCCTAGGATATGGCTATAATTCTCAGCATTCCTCCATTTTCCAGATGAAGAGACTTCGCCAAGGAACTTAGCCAGGATCGGGACCCAGGTTCTTCACAGGCACCTTAGCATGATTGAGTTGTCTGTTTCCTCTCCCTGAAGATTAACATTTTTAAAAGGATTTCAAGGCAAGAACACAGTGGAATGGATCTCCAGTGGTGGTTTCTGGCAGCAGAACTGGTGGGAGGCTATTACCCAATGCTGTGGTGTCAGGAAGAGTTAAATCTTTTTGACAGTTCAGTGGCCCCCTTTGGGTTTGCCCAAATGGCACCTGTTGTTGAAGTCAATAGAGCTTACAATTTAATTTCATCTGCCTGCAAACAATCTCTCTCATTAGGGGGTGGAGTGATGATGGGATTCTCCCAGCCATGCAGTTTCACTTTCTACACGGGTAATGCATAAGTACAGTCCCTGTTTCCTGCAGAAGGAGGGAGAGTCCCCTCCACCCCCAGACCGCATGTAATGAGAAAGCAAGTCTCTGGGTAAGGAGAGAGGGGGGAGGCAATGAGTCGGGGTGAGGAAGGGTGAGAAGGGGTCAAGCTTGCACACAGGGCTCCTAAGAGTGCTTATCTTTTCCCTCTGTGAGTTGTCACCTGTCCACTTGCAGGCTAGTCCTTATGTTCAATAGAATTTGAATGCTTCCGTTACCCAAATGAGAAGGAAGTGGCTTTTCTATCTGTTAGAGATGAACCCACAGGATGGGCATGAGGGACTCTCTGTTTTCAGCTCTGAGCTAATAGGACCCTTTGGTTTAATAATAAAGGTGATGGTGATAAAACACCAGCAACAGCAAGGATAGTACTGGGTACCATTTGCTTGCTACTATACAAGGTGCTCTGCTTAGATCTCTTTATTTATGTCTCACAACAACTCTGTGAGCTAGGAATCTCGTGCCCATTTTACAGAGGAGGAGACTGAGACTGAGCGGGAAGAGGTCTTATGTCATATAGTCAGTAAAGACAGAAGCAGGCCTTCAAATATGTATCTTTTTTTTTTTTTTAAAGTTGAGGAGTTTATTAGGGAAATATGAGAGGCAAAGACACCCCAAGTGACAAAAAGAAAATTCTGAAAATGTTCCTTCAAGCCAAGTGGGGGCCTGGCCTTGACCTCCCCAAAAGGACAAGAAACTGGTGGGTTAGGAACAACATTCTCTGGTGGCCACCTTGCCAGGGCGTAAGTGTCTTAGCCAGGACTGCCTCACATCCCCCACCAAAGGTGGAAAGGAGACAAAGACTGTTTATAGAATCAATGCAGAGGCAATGAGAGCTGTAAGGAAAGTCAGAGAGAGAGAGAGAGAAAGAGAGGTGGGGAGGACCTTGACAAAGAGTCCCAGGCGTTTGGCTCAGAGCGCCTCAAATACACTGATGAACAGTTCTACAAAATGTTACTTAAAAAGATAAAATGCTTAATGTTGGTTCCAAGAGCTCCCCTGGACGTCTTCCCACATGCCACATCTCACACCAATGTACACGGCAGAGCCCAAAGGCCACGCTTTTGAAAAAGAAAAACAAGAATAAGCCCTGTTGCTCTTTAAGGAGAGAGGAAGGAGCTGAGGCTGCTGGGGCCTTTCCCATGTGGGCCTGTATCCCGTAAAGCAGCTTCCCAGCAGCAGCATGGTGTAGTTCCAGGTGAGGGTCTCGCCTTTTGTCACCCGTGCTTCAATGTACTCTATTCTCCGAAGGCTGTCAATTTCTCGTTTAGTGTTGCAAGTGTTGAACGACAAGACATATCAAACGAGTTGAGAAAGTCCGCGATTTTCTTGATGCTGCTGGTGATGACTTCTATGTATTCCCGGTTTGCCCAGTCCTGGTGAATCTCCCGCTGCACCGGATCCTCTTGACCCACCATGGCTGCCACCTGACGAGGAGCCACCCAAATATGTATCTTCTTCACCACTCTCATCACCTGTCCTTCAACTGTGTTTCAGTAATGACACAAAGACTGCGTGTCCCGGTTATTCTCCAGGGATCAGGATTATACCCATGACATTGCACATTGTGTCAGCAGTGTTGAGGGTGCTTAAGAACCTGCTCCTTCCCCTCTCCCCAGGGAATTCCTTGGGAAACCCATGGGAGGGATACTGTTGGAAATTTCATTTTCTTTTATGAGTTATCAGTGACAGAGAGTACGTGTGTGTTTGCATGTTCTGGCAATACTGGTGTCTGATGTGTGACCTGTATTTTATTAAAGTTATAGCTTTTGCAGGGAGTTGGGGTTATTACTGGTGCTTTGGGAGAGGAGTGGTCAAAGTTGGAGTCACTCTGGCATGTGGAAGGTGATTTCAAGTTCTTTGCCTGGGAGATGTATATGCTAATAGGAAAAATGCTCTTTCTTCTCTTCAGGCCAAGTTCAGAAAGATTATACTAGCTCTGTGGGTTGCAGAAGGAAAATAAAAGAACAGACATGGCCTGGGAGGCAGACTAGGAAGGGAAGAAAAAAGGAAGAAAAGGTAATGTCCCTAAAGAAGGCTGACAAAGGGAGGGTAGTAGTGTTCCTCCTTAGAGCTCAGTGGAGTACACGTGGTATGGGGCAAACCAAACGAGTGAATGTGCATTATTGAATGAATGAATTGTGGCATTGAATTTAACAGGTTATTAGAGCAATGGAAAAATTCAAGCCATACATAGGACTTCCTTTTCTCTAACCTCATGTTGAACTAGGACTTTCTGATGGCACAAGATAAACCTATTTCCCAATCATGCTGTGCAGAGGATATTTGTCATAATCATTGCCATCCTACATCTTTTGAACTCCCTCTCTTACATTTTGGTGGTTTTCTCATTGAGATTTGCACCTTCCAACAGTAGAGGTAGGAAAACTTGCATTCCAAGCCATCCTTGTGTTCCAAGCCACATTTAATCAGGTTCCACCGGGGAAAGGACCACATAAAAGGAAGATCACATTCAGAATCTACTTTTCTAGATAGATGGGCAGGAAGTGGTTGGGCTTTTTAGCAGCAGCTGCAGCAGCAAACCTACTTGCAGTAAAATCCTGTGGTTGGCACGCCCTGTGGTTGCTCTGTGTCTACTGGGCGAGCTGTGCTGTGCATCCACACCCCCAGTGGGACTTACCTCTGAGTGGTTCAGCAGTGCCATGTGGGTTCTTATCTTGGCTCTAGAGTCTCTGAGCTTGATTCACTGGCTCTGGGTTCCTGGAAATTTTGTAAATTTCACAATATCTGTAACCATTTTCCTTTTTGTTTCGACTAGCTGGAGTTGGTTCTGTTGTTTGCACCTGAAAATCTTGACCTACTTGGGTAAACATTTCTTTTTCTTACTGTGAGTTAATAAATGGCGTTCTGGTTTTCCTGATTCTAGCTCACTCTGATCCACTGATGAGTTCCGAGTTTCTGAGCATGCGAGGCAGAAAGTGTCGCCCTGGATTCTGACAGTGGCTTTTACACTGCTCTGATAGCTCCATCACCCTATCCAGGAACCCTTAATGACTTACTGTTGTCTGTGGGAAAAATTCCAGACCTCAGACTCTGGTATTGAAGGCTTTTCACTTCCTGGTTCTACTTTCCCACTGTATTCCCAATACTCTAACACCACTACCAAATTGCAGTGTTTGCTTTTCTCTTTGATTTTTTTTTTTTTTTTTTTAACTCTGGCCACTACTTAACGCTATTCTCTCTGCTTACAGGGATCTGTCTTACATCTCTATCTACCAGAATCTTACCCATCATTCAGGACCCTATTCAAATTACATTTCTTCAATGAACATTTTACTAATGACTCCCTGCAGAAATATTGCTTCATCAACTGAAATCTTCTCTGCATTGAGAGCATCTGTCTGTCATGCCTTGTCTAAAAATTAATTTTTCTATTCAGACATCTTCCCAAATACATTGTAGACTCAAGGACCAGACCATGTCTTACCATTCATTTTGTTTCTTCTTGTGTCACTGACACTGAATCTTGGATATGGTAGATGCCAACACAGTCAATGCAAAAATTAATTCATGAACTGCTCATAATACACTATCTGTCAAAACAGAAAAAAAAATAGTTCCTTTAGAGATATATGGGAACTTTGCTAGAGCTTCAAGATTGGGGTGTTCTTGTGGACCATCCATGGGATCACAACTCTTCAGCAGTGTAACTTATAACGTAGAGACACATGCACTTATGATATTGGAAGAATATCATGTTCAAGGCATGTTCAATGCTAAATTGTGGGTCAGAGAAAAGGTTTGTCCTTCCTTTAACATGTACCCTCACATACAGACTCATTAGTGGGTAAGGGTCCTTTCAGAAGAGTTGGAAGAAAGAGATCCTAAGAGTCTGCTTCCCAAATGAAGAAAGCTCTTAAAACAGCCAGGTTTTTCTTTAGTCTTGCTTCTGCTGCAAGTTAGAGGAATGACCTTGGGCAAGTCATCTATCTTTTCTGGGCCTTAGTTTCTTTGTCTAAAAATTAAGTCATGATAATGTTTTTGCCTCATTTGATTGCAGAAAGGCCAAATAAAATAGGAACATCTTGGAGGCAGAGGGGCAGATGGGGCTAGAAGTCAGTGGGAAGAGAGAAAGAAGGAGAGTAGTAAGCAGGGGCAGTAAATATGGGGGGGAGCATAGAGAATGGAATCAGAAACTGGCCAGAGGCACTACAGGTGGAGGGGGCCCTCTTCTATCTGAAAAACATGAGGGAGTCTTTCTGAAAGTGTTTCTCAGGGCTACAGCAGACTGCTATTTCCATACCAAAATTTCCTTCTCCCCTCCTCTTCACTATCAGAACCCCTATATTGTTAGGGGGAGCCACCTTGGAAAGAACAAGTGTTTTTTTGTGTGTTGCTTTTCTCTCAAGCCTAGGTCTGGGAATCTAGGGAAGCACTTACATATTATAGACATTCCACATGCCTTGGAGAATCAGTGCTGTCCAAAGAACAATTATGAACTTTCTCATTAAAAACATCACAGTTTGGAATGGAGTTTAAATAAATCACATGAGCCTGGGGCCTCTTTATGGGTTAGGGTATGAAAAGATCTTTCACCTGCTGTGTCCTGGGGAAAGCCTTTACCTTCTATTTTCTTTCTTTCCTTCCTCCTTTCTTCTTCCTTCCTTCCCTCCTTCCCTTCCCTCCCTCCCTCCTTTCCTTCCCTCTGTCCCATCCCTTCCTTTCCTCTCTCCCTCCCTCCTTTCCTTCCCTCTGTCCCATCCCTTCCTTTCCTCCCTCCCTCCTTTCCTTCCTCCCTTCCCTCTCTCCCCCCTTCCCTTCCTCCCCTTCCTCCCTTCCTCCTTCCCTTCCTCTTCCTTCCTTCCTTCCTTTTTAATACAGTCATGTAGTCATTGTTGTTGAGCTGCAGAGAGAATGCTAGGATTCTCTAAAGAACCTATTGTAGCAAGAATCTGAGTTTGTCTGGTGAGCCCAAGCTAGGACATTGTTATCTATACTCTTACCTATGTTCACTGCTGCTGCAGCCTCCTCTTCTTCATTATGATAATGAATTTTCATCATGCTGCTTCCCAAATGAAGAAAGCTCTTAAAACAGCCAGGTATAGTCTCATCCATATGGTCCTGCTTTGAACTAGCCAGTCCCAGAACCGGGTAGGACATTTTCTCCTCATTATCACCTCATCACTCAGTTCCCCTTGTCTGAGTAGGGTCAGAGAGGTGGGGCTCAGAGATGAGTGCAGGAACAGAAGTGCTAATGAAGAGAAAGTGTTCAAGCATGGATCCTGCCCTCTCATTCAGGCCCCATTGAAAATGGTAACACCATGAGATCATCTTTCTTTTTACTGCTAAGTTTGAATGAATTTTAATGCTGGTGTTTTGGGGAGTAAGTACTATGCAGATGGCTTTAGTTTTAAGCAATAAACTGTCCCATGAAGAGGGAGGTTAATCAAATATTAGGTTGATGCAGAAGATTTTTCTCTGTTTACTGAAAGAAAGACATAATTTGTATTGAGGGAAATGTTTTAGAGAACAAGGAGTAGCTATCAATTTGGTATTTAAACCAAGTTTTTTAAACCAACCTGCTATGTGCTGAGCTTTGGGCTAGGTGGTAAGAATACGAATGAATATTTAACATTTATTAAGTGCTTTCTTTAAGACAGGACCCATGAGCTCAAGCCTCTGTGGTGCTTTTATACTTTGTTGACTTAGGTGAGCTGGATCTGTGGTTCTCAGGTTTCCTTCCTGGCATGGTTACGGGTTGCAGGTTGCGGGTTGTGGCTGAGGATGAGAGAAATTTGCATGAGGTTTGGAAGGCAGAATTGAACAGCAGCAGGTGTGCTCTGGGGGTCGTGCATGTGGTCCTGATCTGCGGCTTGCCTTGCTGACGTGGGGCAGCAGCTGAGCCTGCAGATCTTCTGACACCTGCAGAATCTTGTCTTTTAGTCTCCTGAACCAGATGTATGTGCATCTTTGTGGTGAGGGAACCATGTCTTTGAGGAAGAGGTGATGAAAGACACACGTGGGTTTAGTTTGTCTTATGGGTTCAGGTTTGTCCTTATGGGTTGCAAGTTTTCCCGTCTCTCCCCATTTCATGTCCAGCTTTTCTGCCTGCTGGCCCTGCTGACCTACAGCAACTCCAGCCCCCCAGATACACAGCCAACAGCCCTCCATAGGCTTCTCCACCAGCTTCTTCTTGCAGTCCCTGTGAGCGATTTTCTCTGATTCTCCTATCCCCTTCTGGACTTGTACTTCACTAGTTTCTCCCACAGTTGCATAAGGTCTAATCTGTAATATCGAGCCCTTATTCCACATTATTCGTGCGACATTGATTTTAGGACTGGCAGAGGCTCAAAGGGTCTCAGGGAGAAAATCTGGACAGTCAGGAAGTTGATATTGGGGGATAGAGAAAAGGCAACACATGGTATGTAGTGGTGAGAAGTTTGGCAACATTGTTGTCTGTAGTAATTTGAAAACACAAAATATACCTAATGAACTGGTAGATTTGGTTAAGGAGACCCAGGAAGAATACTGAATTTGCCAACTGGCTTCTTTTAGCAGTGTATGATAAGGTAGAGAGGGAATTGTTAAGTTTTTCAGCAGAATTTAGAAGAAATATAGAGGACCCAACCAAAAGCCTGCAGAAGGACCTCAAAGTAAGAAATGGTCTTAGGGAAAGGAACAAACTCAGGGCAGTAAAACATTGTCTTAGGTTAACAATAAAGTCAAGGGTGTTACTAAAACCTGGTGTTAAGAATTTAGAAGTACTTAAAGGTGTGTCTATAGTCTTATAGATGTTAATGGTATGACTCTTAGGTGTTCTTGGCTGGAGACAGAGCTTCTAAGATTTTTATGAGCTTTATCCTATAGCAGCTTGGCACAAGGTAGAAAAGGGCTTATCAGAGAAAGAAATTTGGATGTGGCATTTGTCCAATAGAGTGGAATATAACTTGATACATAAGAAACACATATTTTTAAAGATTTTATTTATTTATTATTTGAGAAAGAGAGATTGAGAGAACCAGTGGGAGGAGGGGCAGAGGGAGAGCAAACTCCCTACGGAGAGCAGGGAGCCTGAAGTGGGACTTGATCCTGAGCCAAAGGCAGACATTTAACCTACTGAGCCACCCAGGCATCCCATAGGAAACATATTTTTTTAAAATATTTTATTTATTTATTTTTAAAGTAGGCTCCACACCCAATGTGGGGCTTGAACTCATAACCCTAAGATCAAGAGTTGCTTGCTCTACTGACTGAGCCAGCCAGGTGCCCCAAGAAACATATATTTTTTAAAAGAATTCTATTAACTTGAGGGGCGCCTGGGTGGCTCAGTCGTTAAGCGTCTGCCTTCGGTTCAGGTCATGATCCCAGGGTCCTGGGATCGAGCCCCGCATCGGGCTCACTGCTCCGCGGGAAGCCTGCTTCTCCCTCTCCCGCTCCCCCTGCTTGTGTTCCCTCTCTCGCTGTGTCTCTCTCTGTCAAATAAATAAATAAAAAATCTTAAAAAAAAAAAAAGAATTGTATTAACTTGAAATGAAATGAACAGAGGTAATTCAAAATGAAAAGAGACTTCTTTAAACTGGACGCAGGAAGGAAGGAAGCTGGAAGGAGGCTGAGAAAGCTACTCAACTGTAAACCCAAGCCATTTGTGGTGGAAAAGAATGCCTCAGTGTGTGGCTGAGAGCCCTGAGGACAGAGCCAAGAGCCACCTCAGATGCCTGAATCTCTGCCTGATGGCTTTTTCCAGTAACATGGAGCTTGCTCAGCTCATTCAGGAGAGCCAAGACATGCAAGAGACTTGGTGCTCTCAAAGACACCCCTTAAGCCATGAGGAACAGGAGTCAGTAGACAAATACTCCAGCTTCCATGTTCTTTGGTAAGCATATTCTTCGTGGCTCCTCAGAGGTTCCCCTGTGGGAATAAGCCACAGTCGTCAATGGTAGTAACTTACACATTAACCTATGTTACTAGCTTTTCTCATTTTACTATCTCACTCTCACCATTATCTATGTTTCTTGGGATCGTTCTCCAAATAAACCACCTGCACCAAATCCTTGTCTCAGGGCTTGCTTTTGGAGGAACCCAAATTAAGACCAGGAGGAAATGATTACCTCTGACTGGGACTATCTGAAGTCATGTCAGAAGGGTTCTCAAGGATTAAGAATACACGAGGCCAGCAGGATGGGGTGGGGTGGGGTGGGGTGATCACTGAGGGCAGAGTGGTAGTTTGTGTCAATGCTTAGAGGTGAGAAATGGGGTGCCGAATTTGGGGAACTGTTAGTAGTTTGTGTTGCTAGCCAGTCCCTTTGTGTAGGACAGAACAATGTGCTGCTTTCTGGGCAAATGCAGCTTGGTCAGCATACAGTACATCTGTCTGAATTAGAAATAGATGTACAGGGAGAAAGGGGCACCTTTTCCCCCAAGGAGATGCAGCCTATCACCAGAGAGCAAGGCTTGGCACACGGGTTGCACTGGATTTCGGCCTGCTCTTGACCTTGAGCAGTGGGAGGAGATGAGCCTGAACAGGTAGGCAGAGCAGTTGTGGGATGGGCATTTGGGTTGTGCTAACTGGGGTATTGTGTAGGTAAACGGCTCTGTTAAAATGTTTTAAGTGAAGGTTGACATCATTAGATTTGTGTGTGTGTGTTTAACTTTAATTCCAGTGTAGTTAACATACAGTGTTATATTAGTTTCAGGTGTACAATATTGTGATTCAACAATTCTATACATTACTTAGTGCTCGTCAAGATAAGTGTACTCTTAATCCCCATCACCTATTTCACCCATCCCCCACCCACCTCCTCTCTGGTAACCATCAGGTTCTCTATAGTTAAGAGTCTGTCTCTTTTTAGATTTGTGTTTTAAGACTCTTATGTCTGCTGTGGGAGAGGAGCTTAGGGTTGGGGTCAACACTGAAGGCAACGATGATATCTTGAAATAAACACTGTCTTTGGAAGTAATGGACATATTTTCTAGAAATGGGGAAGGTGGAGTGGATAGGCATTGAGATGACAGACTGGTCAGAGGTGGGGAGCTGGGGGCAGAGGGAAATATGGCAGACATTTTTAAAAAAATTTTTTTATTAACATATAATGTATTATTTGTTCCAGGGTTACATGTCTATGATTCATCAGTCTTACATAATTCACAGCGCTCACCATAGTACATACCCTCCACAATGTCCATCACCCAGCCACCCCAAACCCTCCACTCCAGAAACCCCCCTCCACTCCAGTAACCCTCAGTTTGTTTCCTGAGATTAAGAGTCTCTTATGGTTTGTCTCCCTCTCTGGTTTCGTCTTGTTTCATTTTTTCCTCTCTTCCCCTATGATCCTCTGTCTTGTTTCTCAAAATCCTCATATCAGTGAGATCATATGATACTTATCTTTCTCTGATTGACTTATTTCGCTTAGCATAATACCCTCTAGTTCCACTCACGTCGTTGCAAATGGCAAGATTCCATTTTTTGCTTGCTGCTACATATATATATATATACACACCACATCTTCTTTATCCATTCATCTGTTGATGGACATCTTGGCTCTTCCCATAGTTTGGCTATTGTGGACATTGTGGCTATAAACATTGGGGTGCTTGTACCCCTTCGGATCACTACATTTGTATCTTTGGGGTAAATACCCAGTAGTGCAATTGCTGAGTCATAGGGTAGCTCTATTTTCAACTTTTTGAGGAACCTCCATACTGTTTTCCAGAGCGGCTGCACCAGCTTGCATTCCCACCAACAGTGTAGGAGGGTTCTCCTTTCTCTGCATCCTTGCCAACATCTGTTGTTTCCTGACTTGTTAATTTTAGCCATTCTGACTGGTGTGAGGTGGTATCTCATTGAGGTTTTTTTTATTTTTTTAAAGATTTTATTTGACAGAGAGAGACACAGCGAGGGAGGGAACACGAGCAGGGGAAGTGGGAGAGGGAGAAGCAGGCTTCCCGTGGTGCATGAAGCCAGATGTGGGGCTGGATCCCAGGACCCTGGGATCATGACCTGAGCTGAAGGCAGATGCTTAATGCCTGAGCCACCAGGCGCCCCCTCATTGAGGTTTTGATTTGTATTTCCCTTATGTTGAGTGATGCTGAGCACTTTTTCATGTGTCTGTTGGCCATTTGGATGTCTTCTTTGGAAAAATGTCTGGTCATGTCTTCTGCCCATTTCTTGATTGGATT
The DNA here is from genome assembly GCF_004348235.1 of Phoca vitulina. Classification (NCBI taxonomy): domain Eukaryota; kingdom Metazoa; phylum Chordata; class Mammalia; order Carnivora; family Phocidae; genus Phoca; species Phoca vitulina. Next base: position 13,375,234 of record NW_022589770.1, on the reverse strand, counting down.
AGTTGTTCATTGGGTGTTGAGTTTTATAAGTTCTTTATAGATTTTGGTTACTAGCCCTTTATCTGATGTGTCATTTGCGAATATCTTCTCCCATTCTGTCGGTTGTCTTTTGGTTTTGTTGACTGTTTCCTTTGCTGTGCAAAAGACTTTTATCTTGATGAAGTCCCAATAGTTCATTTTTGCCCTTGCTTCCCTTGACTTCAGTGATGTTTCTAGGAAGAAGTTGCTGCGGCTGAGGTCGAAGAGGTTGCTGCCTGTGTTCTCCTCAAGGATTTTGATGGATTCCTGTCTCACATTGAGGTCTTTCAACCATTTGGAGTCTATTTTTGTGTGTGGTGTAAGGAAATGGTCCAGTTTCATTCTTCTGCATGTGGTTGTCCAGTTTTCCCAGCACCATCTGTTGAAGACACTTTTTTCCACTGGACATTCTTTCCTGCTTTGTCGAAGATTAGTTGACCATAGAGTTGAGGGTCCATTTCTGGGCTCTCTATTCTGTTCCATTGATCTATGTGTCTGTTTTTGTGCCAGTACCATACTGTCTTGATGATGACAGCTTTGTAATAGAGCTGGAAGTCTGGAATTGTGATGCTGTCAGCTTTGGTTTTCTTTTTCAACATTCCTCTGGCTATTCGGGGTCTTTTCTGGTTCCATATAAATTTTAGGATTTCTGTGAAAAAAGTTGATGGTATTTTGATAGGGATTGCATTCAATGTGTAGATTGCTCTAGGTAGCATAGACATTTTCATAATATTTGTTCTTCCAATCCATGAGCATGGAACGTTTTTCCATTTCTTTGTGTCTTCTTCAATTTCTTTCATGAGTATTCTATAGTTTTCTGAGTACAGATTCTTTGCCTCTTTGGTTAGGTTTATTCCTAGGTATCATATGGTTTTGGGTGCAATTATAAATGGTTTCGGCTCCTTAATTTCTCTTTCTTCTGTCTTGTTGGTGTATAGAAATGCAACTGATTTCTGATGGCAGACATTTTGAGTGAATGGTGGTCACTCAAAATTCTGTCTTGTTCGTACAATTCTCCAGTCTCCTTGAAGTTAGGTGGGGCCTGTGACTAATTCTGTCTCTTGGGCTATAATTAGAAGTGATATATGAAATATATATCAACCCTCTGCTGATCCATGATGGACATGTAGTATAAATGAAAACTAAATCATTCTGATTAGGCCATTTTGATTTGTCACCATGGCACAACCCAGACTATTCTGAATTATCAGGAGACCTCAAGGATGAAGCCTAGTTTCTGAGTGGGATGACTGGGTGGATGGGTAGGTCAGAGAGGTATATTGGAATGGAGGAGCAGTGACTTTTCTGGAAATAAAAGCATCAGGACAAGAGCAACAGAAACTGGTCATTGCACTGAATTCACTGAACATCTTCTTAGTGTCCTGGTCTGTGCTGATGCTGGGAGGGAGACAAGAGTGAGGACACAGCCTTTGCCTTCTGGGAACTCAGTCTTACAGGCAGGATGAGGCATGCGCAGAAGAGAGTCAAACAAGCAAGGCAAGCTGGGAGCCCCCCAAAGAGGGAGAAATGTCCATGGATTCGGGGTAGGGGGAAATGAGTAGAAGAGCTAGGTTTAAAGTTCATCTAGTCAGAATAAAGAGGAGGGGACCTACGGGCACACACCATTCCACACAGAAAAACCAAGCCTAAAGGACTCTAGAAAAGTCATAGAGAAATATAAAGTAGAGCCTAAGCCTGAGGCATATTTGCCCAGTGAAGACAATTGAGTAAAAATGAATCTATGTTGCTGGCAGGACAGATTTTTCATGGCCAGAGCAGCCATTTTAAAGTTCCTCCGCATCATCTGTCCTATATCCCCAAAGAGAGGGAGACAGGGTCCTGGATAAATATCTTCATGGGCTGCTGAAAGGGGTACTGCTGGGGGATGATGAGTGCTTAGAAAGGAGAGTTACTGTTTTTTAATGCTTCTTTTATTAGTACTCCCTGTCACCAATCCTCTCCCTAATAGGGGCATGTGCACACACACACACACACACTCATTCCCCACACCCTCCAATTCCCAGTCAGGAACACAGAACTCTGGCCACCAGGGCACAGAAAGCACCGTCTTGAATTCCCTCACTAATGTTATGGATCACTTCAGAGGAAGGCGTGGAAAGGCAGATACTCCCTACAGGGAAACGTTTGCTAATCGGATGTTAGTGGAAGAACCTCTAGGGTTTGCAAGCTATGTGCTTATTTTATTTAAAGCCTGGATGTATGGCTGTATCAGTGCTAACTTTCCTCACTTGGGTTGTCTCAGAGCATCCTCTGCACTCCTGTGAACATCTGAACATCCGGCTCCCCAGTGCTATGGAGGCTATTAAATTAGCTTAGACAGCAGGTGGGCAACTGAAGAAATTGGAAAACAACAGCTGATCTAAGTCACAGTGCACTGTGGACCCCTGTGAGGGGCATGTGAGATATAGACCCTATCATGAGAGCCCATTCAGCAAGGGCCTGGCTCCCCCTCCACCACCCCAGAAATGCCAGCTCCAAACAGTCACTTATGAGCAGAAAAAAGAGGAGTGCTGGGCTTCCTTAGCACCCCCTTCAGCATCGTCTCTGCTTGGAGTCATCCAGCCTCTGAAGGCTGTCCCAGGCGGCGCGCGCGTGTGTGTGTGTGTGTGTGTGTGTGTGTGTGTGTGTGTATGTTGGGGGAGTGGGTATGGAGTGATGATCCTGCCTCATATTGGCATCAAAATCAAAGAGCTCCCATTCTGCATGAATGTAGCTGGGACTGAGTGAGGATGGGAGAAAGGAAATAACAGAGCCAACGTTTGTTGAGTACCCACTATGTGCCAGGCACTGAGTTTTACCTCAGTGTCCATATGGAATGTTTCATTTAGTTTTCCTAACCACCCTATGATGGAGGCAACATTGTGTGTATGCATTTTTTTCAGAGACAGAGACTGAGGCACAGAGAAGAGACAACACAATCCGTGTTTGAACCTCTGCAATCTCGCTTTCGAGCTTGTCTTCTTCACTACCATGTTGGCAGGCTGCAAAATGGAGAGGGGGTAGCAGCAAATATAGAAGTGCTTTAAGTGGGCAACTGCTAATGGGCAGTGATAAACTATGCCCACACCCCTAGGAGAACACCAAAGCAGGACCTAGAAAGTTCAGTGGAAGTGAGTGAAGAGAAATGTCACTGCCTTTGGGTCTTTGAATCATTTCAGATTCGGCAGAAATGATGCCACCCCTAAACTCTCTGCTTACTGAAGGGTGCGTGGGGGAGAGGAGATTGTTTTCCCAGAGTCTTCAGAGTGCCTGGCCTGGAATAAGATGAATCAGAATCAGCAGCTGCAACAGCACAGGAAGCAGTGATTGGGCCACAGAGAGCCTGGTCCTGTTATTCTTGTCATCATCAGCCCTTCCTGTGGGTGTCAAGTTCCTGGTAATAAATACTGTAATAGTAGTAAAGCTACTATGCATATAGTGTTTTGTTAGATGCTGAGCGTTGTTCTAAGTGCTTTGCCATATTAACCACTTAATCCTGACAATAACCCTATGAGGTAGGTGTCATTTCTGCTTTATAGATGAGGAGACTGAGGCACAGGGAGGTTAAGTGACTTGCCCAAAGTTACCTAATTAGAGAGAGGCAGAGCTGGGTTTTGATTCAGGTAGTCTAGCACTGGAGTCCAAGGCTTTAACCTCTCAAGCCACCTTCAGGGGCTTGCCATCTGAGAGATGTCAAGGATGCTGCTGAATGTGGAGTCCTTGTACCCAGTAAAGAGCTATACACATGAGCAGAGGAGAGGAAATATTTATTCTGCATTTAAGTCAAGGAGAATAATATTGCTGGAGCAGGGCATGACACGTGAACAGGGCAGGGGCGGGGGAGCTGTGGCTGGAGCTTTCTTTGGTGCCTGGGGGATCCACATGTGTGAGTAATCTCTGCTTTCTGGAATAGTCTGGTTCCCGTCTTTCAAGATTCTACTTTGGTCGCTGTCAGGGGAAATAACGCCCTTTGGGCCAAAGGGACAGCCGATGTTGCCAATTTGGAGGAGTGGCATGATTAAGTTGTGAATGCACCAACTTGCCCCCTGACTCACAGCCTACAACCTCTGCTCTCTGTCCTGCTGAAGAATTTATTAGCAGAAGGCTGAGAAGACGAATTTCCAAAAGTCCCCCTCGATCTGTTCAAGGGAGGTATGCAGTTCAACACTAAGGGAGAAGAGAGTCCAGCCTTGTATTGCAAGGTGTCCCAGAGAAGTAAAAAGAAGTATGTCGAGCAAGGGGTCCCCTTGTGGGGAGAGAAGCAGAGCAGCAGGTTAACCCACCCAGAGCTTAGGGCAATCTTACTTCAGGTGGAAAGATACCATTAAGTCAATGTCCACAGAAAAGACGGGGAGCTAATGCTTATCCAGTGTCCCATTTATGCCAAGAACTGTGTATATATTGTCTCATCCAATCTTCTCAACTTTCTGTGTGAGGTTAGTGGTATTTTATTGTTCTCATTTAGATAAGGAAATAAGCTCAGAGAGGTTAAGATATATACCTAAGGATGCCCAGCTAGTTAACGGCATAACTGGGGTTTGAGACCAGCTGGGATTTGACCTTTAGAACTCACTGGTGACTATGGATCCTAAGCCAATACACCCCACAGCTCTGTGCAGGTAAACCAGTACACCTCATTGATATCTATCTGAGGTGAGTCAGCATACTTCACTGATATCTGCAGGTAACCTGAGAGTTGCTCGGCATGGTGTTCTAACCAGTGGGTGGGATTTTACAGGACAGGATATAGCAGAGAGCACCCAACTGCTCACTTTGCAAAGTGAACATTATGGCGAAAGTTGGAAGCACCTTGCCGGGATTTGGTTCAGGAGAGTGAGGCCTAGAGAGCTGCCTCCAAACCAGCCTTCAGGACTTGAAAGTGTCCTTGGTGGCACTTTAAAGATGCATTTGTCCTGAGAATAGGAGATGAGGGACATCCTGAACATATTTAGGTCAGAGTCTAAAGGGAAAATTCCTTTTTCACTGAAAAGGGAATTACACTCTGGAGATTGTATAATCTCCTTCCCTGAGTCCTTTAAGTAAAAGGAAAATGTTTATTAGGGAAGGATGGTGGATACTGAAGTTTGCCAAATCCAGCTGAGCTTCCCAGCCCTAGCCTGCAAGCTGGAGGAAATACAGACTTCCGGGTTCCATGTCAGACTTTCTGAGTCAGATGTGGAGGCAGGCCTGAGCATCTCAGTAACGAGCAACTGCATAATTTCCACTCACAGGAAACTGATGTCCACTGCTGGAAGTTTTACACCTGCTCTGAAGCTCTAATTTCTAAGTGAGTGTGGAGTTTTTTAGATTAGATTTTCTTAACCTGGATTTCATTGCTGGCTTCAATGGCCCCAGGAATCCCATAAAATTGGAGGTAAAATTCTGCATGTATGTGTGTTTTTGTGGAGAGAGGGTCTTTTATATTGATCAGATTCATAGGGAGATCCATGATTGTAAAATGTTGAGAACCTCAGCAGTATGTTCTGGTGACTTCTCTGAGCCCATTTGAGATCTTTACAAGAAAAGGAGGCTCATTGATTTATAGATATATTTTTGGTTGTGTGTGTGAGTTTGTATGTGTGTATGTATGTATTGGTGTGTTTGGTGCAGCACAAAATGATACTACTCAGAGACACCACTCAAGGTATTCATAACACTTAGCTCAAATTACTTAATAAAAAATTATATGCAATAAAACCCCCAAGCAATCCATTTAGAAAATGAGCAAAAGACATGAACAGACATTTCACTGAAGAAGATATACAGATGGCAGTAAGCCAGAGAGAGACGCAGTGAGAGAGGGAAGAGATGCTCAAGATCATTAGCCATTAGGGAAATGCAAATTAAAACCACAGTGCGATATCACTGCACACCTATCATAATGGCTAAAATAAAATGTAGCGACTGGTGGAGATTCATGGAAACTCGATCACTAATATATTGCTGATGGGACTGTAAAATGGTACAGCCATTCTGAAAAACCACTTGGCAGTTTTTAATGCAACTAAACATATAACTACCATACAACCTAGCATTTGCACTTTTGTGCATTTATCCCAGAGAAATTGTAACTTATGTTCACACAAAAATCTATACATGAATGTTAGTTGCAGTTTTACTCATAATAGCCAATAACTAGAAATTACCCAGATGTCCTTCAATAGCTGAATGGTTAAAGACACTGTGGTACAACCCTTTAATAGAATATTATTCAGCAGTAAAAAGAGTAAAGTATTGATACATGCAACAAGTTGGGTAAATCTCCAGGGAATTTTGCAGAATGAAAAAAGCCAATCTTAAAGGTTACATATTGTAGGCTTCCATATATATAATATTCTTGAAATGACAAAATTATACAAATGGATAACCAATTAGTGGTTGTCAGGGGTTAAGGAGAGGGTGGGTGTAGTAGGGAGGTGGGTTTGGCTATAAAAGGGCCCCATGGGGACACCTGGGTGGCTTCGTCGTTAGGCTTCTGCCTTCCGCTCAGGTCATGATCCCAGGGTCCTGGGATCGAGCCCTGCATTGGGCTCCCTGCTCGGTGGGAAGCCTGTTTCTCCCTCTCCCACTCCCCCTGCTTGTGTTCCCCCTCTCACTGTGTCTTTCTCTGTCAAATAAGTAAATAAAATCTTAAAAAAAAAAAAAGGGCCCCATGAGGCATCCTTGTGCTGATGGAAATGTTTTGTATCTTGAATATATCAAAGTCAGTACTCTGGTGGTGATATTGTGCTATGATTTTGTAAGATGTTACCATTGAGGGGAAACTGGGTAAAGTGTAGACAGAATATCTCTGCCTTATTTCTTATGACAGCATGTGAATCAACAATCATCTCAACATAAACAATTTTAAAAATCGTACCCATCCAAGAAGGATAAAAGTTTATCACCCCTGGGAGTATTCCAAAGGATGAGCTCAATGGTATGAAAGCAGTTCTGAAGGAAGAGAAGTGCCTGGTGTGGGGGTGGCAAGACTAGGACAATGTGCAGCCTCCCAGGGACTCTTGGGAATTGCTGCTCATCGCCTGGGTCAGCTCTATGCTGGCTGAACAGTCAGCCTCATCACCTTAGCATGGCTCTGTGTAAGAGGGAAGAATGTGGTTCTGGAGGATCTCATCCACGGTTTCACCTGTCTTTCAGCATCCTGGTAGTCTGGGACACTATTCCAGCATGGGCTTGATCAGCTCTGAATGAACCAGTTTCAGTCACATGATCAGATGAAACTGACAGGACATAGTGAATGAGTGTGAGTGTTGTGTACATGCATGTTGTGTGTGCATAAAAATAACATTTCCAGTGGGCCAGCAAGGTGTTGGCCAGTTGCTTTCACATGCATGAGTCCATTGAATCCTCATGGCAATCCTATGATTCAGGCTTTATTGTTCCTTTTTTGCAGATGAGGAAATGGAGGCCTGGTAAGGTGAGGTGACTTGCCTTAGGTCTCATAACAAGAGAGTAGCATAGTTAGTATTGAAACCAGATCTTCCTGAACTTAAAAGCTGCGGTGCCTCCAGCTTATCTTGTGCAGGTCTTCATGAGGAAGCAAGACAGGGAAGGAAACCTAAGGACTTTTTCCTTTCTGAACCCAAGTTTTAAGCTGGTAATTTGAATGACAGTAGAATTAAATAAAAGCTGTGTCAGTGAATCTTCCTGAACAAAAATAAAAAGGAATGATTTTTCAGAATCTTTCTGAAGCCAAAGTCACACTGATGCCTCTGGCCTTTATCAGGACCTTCCTCTGGTTCCTCCCAGTGCTGACATTTGTCTGGCACTTGGTTCCAAGTCCTAAGGACAGAGTGTATGGGATGTGCTGTGAGTATGCGCTGCCGGCCTGTCACCTTTGTGCTCAGCTTGCTCCCTCTCCTGGGCTGGCCTCTGGGGCCCACAGAAGGAGACCACAGGCATCTCGGTGCTGCTCATCAGTGTGGGGCAGATGGGACAGGGGTGGTACCCTTGGACCAGCGGCCTTCAGAGCCACTTTTCTCTCTTCCCAGTGGAAAGAGAACCTGGTAGAACAAATGAGCAGGACTAAGATGTAACAACATAGCAATTATTTAAAAGGAAAATGGCAACAATGCGGAAATTATACAACAAAAGCATGAAAAACATCACATCTTATGGTAATTTTTTTTTAAAGATTTTTATTTATTTATTTGACAGAGAGAGACCCAGCAAGAGCAGGAACACAAGAAGGGGGAGTGGGAGAGGGAGAAGCAGGCTTCCTGCTGAGCAGGGAGCCAGATGCGGGGCTCAATCTCAGGACCCTGGGATCATGACCTGAGCCAAAGGCAGACGCTTAACGACTGAGCCACCCAGGCACCCCACATCTTATAGTAAGGGAAAAAGTCATGTATTTACAATTCCATTTATCAAGTATTATCACTAGTGACTCTGCTGAGCATTTTGCATGGTTAATGTCTTTTACTTCACCCAAAATCCATGAGGTGGGTATTATTATTATTCCCACTTTCCACATAGGAAATGAAGACACAGAGAGAAGCTAAATCAGTTCTCAAGCTCACACACCTCCTATGCTCTCTTAGTATAGGAGAGACCAGATTTCAAATCCAGGTAAGCTGACTGCTCCTCTTCATCACACTCTGCTACAACTAAAAGCAATATTGATGGTGCCTGATACTGTTGAAGGCAGTTAGTTAAGTTCTAACGGATAGCTGGGGGCCAGCAAAGAGGAAGTCATGACCAGCTGTCTGGAAAGTCAGAGGCCTGTCCTCAGCAGCATTCCACAAGAAGTCGGATCAAATTTGACAGGGCCAAGATGGTGGGTGCCATGACAGGAAACCGCTGACCAAATAAGGAAGAAAAGGCTCAAAACCCTGCTCCCAAGAAACCCCTGTTCCAAGTGATGAATATTCTACCCCCTAGTTAACAACTGTCAATAAAAGATAGAAATGCAAACCCCAGGGTGTGAAGCACTCTCTCAAGCTTACCTGCTCTCACGTCTAGAGAGTTCACAATCTTTCCTGCTTGTGTCGCTTGTAAGCTGTGTGTGTTGTGACTACCCTTAAATTCTTTCTTGTGATGAGACCAAGAGCCTTCCACAACATCTTGGCGATGGGCTGGGTTGAGGCTTCAGGCTTGGGGTCTCCCTAGTTCCCTCGGCAACAGTACAGCATGCTCATCACTGATTGAACAGCAGAGTCTTCGTTATATTTCCAAGTGTTGCATGGCAGCCACACTTCTCAGAATGCTGACTTAGTGTGTTTTATAAACTGTAGTGATCTGCTAATTTAAATTTCTGAATACCAAACCGCAGTCACCTTCAGTAACTCACTCAGTGGCTTATTTTTTTTATTTTTTATTTTTTTTAAGATTTATTTATTTGACAGAGAAAACACAAGCAAGGGGAGTGGCAGAGATAGAGGTAGAGGAAAAAGCAGACTCCCCTCCTAGCTGGGAGCCCGACGTGGGGCTTGACCTGAGCTGAAGGCAGATGCTTAACCGACTGAGCCACCCAGGCGCCCCTCAGTGGATTATTTTTAGGAAGTCCTCTGATGCAAGTAAATATTGGAAGTTTCTTGAATTGAACAGCATTCTGGTATCTAAACAAATGACTTGTATTTTTATATGTGTTTGCAGCCATTAGGAAAGCCCTAGAAGCCCCAGATTGTACTTTGAGAAAAATTGATACATAAGACTGAGTCAGGATTTCTGGAAAGACCATTTCCCTAGTGCCCTTTCTGAGGAAATCCCTAGGGACTGGTAGAAGCAATGCTCTAGAAATTTTACTCCCAGTCGGAAGAATTTTTTCAGCTTATTAAAAAAAGGCAGAGCAATTGTGTTGCTGACTGCAGTTGGTCAGAGGGTCCAGCCATTCCCTCCAGGGAACCTAATTGAGGACTAGGTCTTGTGGAATAGTTTGAGTAACATTTTGAAGCCCAGAAAATCCTCAGTTTGCATGCCTGGACAAGGAGTGGGGGCAATGCCTCACCAATAACTTAATTATATTTTCCCTGATGCCTGGAGAGACCCTTGTGGCATACAATACTTAAATATAGATGGTTTCAGGATCTTGTTAGGAGGGGGTTTCAGTAATTAAAGAAAATAGAAATTTCATTCAGTTTCAACATTTCTCATTTGTAATTATCCTCTTGAAGTCCCTTTGTAATTATTCTTTTTTAAAAAAGATCTTCTGCATTAGCATATTCAATCTAAATTGTTTAATTAGATGATGGTTTGCTCAAATTAAAGATGAATAAGTTTCCTAAGTAACCCTCAAAAAAGATTGTTCTGTACTTTGCTATGTTGATGGAGAGAACACCAAAAACCAAGGGAGAAAGGCAGGATTGTGCAGACATTGCCAGATAATGATGCAAATTTCATATCCATGCTTTAAGCCCCTCTAGCTTTATGTCACAGACAAACATCAAACGGGGCACTTTGCATTTTGCCAGCTGCCCCTAGCAAGGCTGTTCATTGATTTGTTGAGTTCCTACAGTGTGCCAGACACTTACTAGGAGCTGAGCAAGGTGGAACAAAAGTAGCAAGTGTCGACAACTTTCACGAGCTTACGGTTTTATGGAGAGAGATATTCATCAAAAAATCACTGTGAGGTTTACTTCCAAACTGAAAGTAGCATTAAAAGAAGCAAAGTAATATGGTTTCATGAGAGAGTGTGCAAAAGAGTGTTGGGATTCTTCATGGGTCCTTCATGTTTCTGCATGTCTTCTGACAGCTTTTGTGCTGGACTATCTTTTCAAGAATGTTTGTATAGCAAACAGCCTTAGAAGACACAATATCCCCCTCTGGGGCAGAGGGTAGCATTGTTTCCTGTTCGGTATAAGAAAAATGTCTCCTTCTGGGCAAGGGTTGGGCAGGTTTGCTAGCAGCCCCGTTATAAGATTGGGGGTTTTCTAAGATTGGGGTTCCTTAGCTAAGATGCAAACCCACTGCGGGCACAGTAGCCATCTGGGCTATTCTGCATCTCCCTCATGGGACTTGTGGCTTGGGGGTTAAGGGGAGTCAATGCAAACATGGGGCTCATGCTGCTTGCACTGAGTAAGAAAGTCCTTTCTCTCTGACCTACAAATCTTGTGTCTTCTGTTAGCATCCATGAAACGGTGGCAGCCTAACTGGTTAGCTTGCAAGTAGGGTCAATTCCCAGATCTTCTACAACCCGTGGCACAAATGGGATTAGGACTTTTCCTTTCCCCCTTCCTCCTCTTCTTCCTTATTCTCCCCCTCCTCCTTTCTCCTCTTCCTCCTTCCCCTTCTCTTTCTTCTCCTACTCCTTTTTAACATATATGTCTCCAACAGATTTTTTTTTGAAATGAATGAATTTGGGGGAGAGGAAAACACGGGGTCAAGGGAGAAGACAGAATAGAAAATAAACACAAATGTAAGCTGTTTTGATAATTGTTTTATAATCACAACAAACAAGTAGAGAGAATGCCTTGTACAAAACAACACAATAAATGTTTAAAGATGGAGGTATTCCATTAGTAAGGCTGAAGATTTTAGTGTCTGGGATTTTGGACCATAGGCTGAAGTCCTTGTTTTTGGATGGATCAGTGGGTGTGTGGTACTCAATTTGTTGTTGCTGTGGCTTTTTCTAAGAACAAGTGAAAGGCCCTCAGGGCCCAGTCAATGGGACAGTTACAAACTCTATTGATGACATCTCTTCTTTTTCCTTCTGAAGAGACTGCTCAGCCTTCCCATTTTTCTGGTGTGGATGGAGAAGGTCTGCCCTGATTTCTGAAGCTTAGCCACAGAACTTTATGGTTATAACACTGGTTTATGGCTTCTCACCTCTTGGTGGTACAGTTTATAAGTTCCTTTCTCATAGGGTAGAACAGACATTTGATGTTTGCTGGGAAGCACCTATGTGTGGTGGTAAGACTCCTCTAGAGGGAACTCAGGGCATGATGAGAGAGAAAAACAACCAAAGCTGATGCATGGTGTTCTGCAGCTGAAAGCTACCTCTAGGACTTTTCTGTTAAGTCCTTCTGATGTAGAAGCATTGAAGAGCCAGGGACTGGTTTCAGGTCACCAATAGGACATAAGACTTTGGGTAAATCTCTTAAAACTCTCTGAGACTCAGTTTCCAAATCTATGAAGTGGTCCTTTCAACAGGGGCAGATGCAATTAGCCTAAATGTTTGATAATAGACACCAATGATAGGCAGCCCCAAGTTGTCATGGCAATGGGACTGTCTTCAGGGACTTGGGCCCCCTACCTTTCTGCCCTATCTTGTTAGCATGGGGTTAGCATGGGGTTGCCATTCCCAGTGTCATCTCATGGTCTAGGAAAGTTGTTGGAACTCCAGTCCTCTTCTCTGACTTTCAGGGGGTAGGACAGTGGGGAAGAGCAAAAAAGCCATACCCACCATGGAGCCAGCTCCAAGGGAGTGTGGGAAATGTAATCTTTTAGTTAGACCGCACATATTCTGTTACTAAGTAAGGGCAGCATGGTGGGAGGAGACGGATGTTGGGTGGACTCCCAGCACTTTTTGCCACAGGCAACAATCCAGACCTGAATGGGTACAGGGAGTACTGGTCAAGGTGGCGGGGCGGGGGGTAGGGGGGGACATTGTCCAAAAGAAGGTAGGTATTTTTCCTATGGCAACTTGGCATTTTTTTTTTTAATTCTGTCAGTTAGTGGGCATGAACATATTTTGCCCCAGAGGAGGGACTTCTCTGAAGCTCTGTTTGGTCCAGTGTGGGAGATAGAAGGTTTATATGGAAGACAAACAACCCAGCTGTCAGCTGGGCACACATGATAAATTACTGCCAGGCTGTGGGGCTCCGAGCAGTAATTCTCATCTCTTCTCCTCTTGCATGAACACAAAGCCACACAAAGCCCTTCGCAATGACAGTTGTCTTAGTACCACGGTTCAGGGTGCCTGACTTCTGGAGAATATCAGAATAGAATGGTATTTACCATTTCTCTTATTTGGAGGATGCAACTGGACAAGATACTGACATTCTGATGGGAAATACCATATATACGGGCTCAAGATCTTTCCCACCCTCTTCTCTTTTATCCTTCATACCCAGTCAATCAATAATATTGATGTTTTTTGTTTTTTGTTTTTTTTTTCCCTATTTCTTTCAAGTATCTCCTGCCTTCATCCTTTCCTTTCTGGCTGCATTGCTAATGGGTTTGGACCCCTCCCGTCTCCCACCCCGACTAACATTCTACAGGTATCTACTCATCTTAACCAACCTACCCACTGGGCAGAGCAGATAGATCATTAAATATAGTTTTCGTTCTGTTCCCCACCTGGTCAGAACCCTTCTACTACTTCTTCTTTTTACATGAAGTTATCCATTTATTCATAAGCATAACAATGAAAATGGTTGGAGGATGAAGGTACAGATTATGCAGGCAAAGGAGTATTAGATTTCTCTGTAAGATGGCAAGCCTCAGCTTTATTTTTTTTATTTGCTGAGAAAAATTGTTAATTTTAACATTTGCACCCCCCAGTAGAATAATGGCCTATTTTGTCTTTTATATGGATTATTTCATATAGTTTGTATAGCCCTATCAGCTTTCTTATTTTATTTTTATTTTTTATTTTTTTAAAAGATTTTATTTATTTGAGACAGAGAGAGAGAACATGAATGGGGGAAGAGGGGCACGGGAAGAGGAAGAACGAGAAGCAGACTCCCCGCTGGGCAGGGAGCCTGATCTGGGGCTCGATTCCAGGACCCTGGGATCATGACCTGAGCCGAAGGCAGACATTTAATGGACCGAGCCACCCAGGCGCCCACCTATCAGCTTTCTGATGTGTGTATGTGTGTGTCTTTCTTCTTGGCCATTGGGTAGGCATGTACTCCTGCCCCAATGCCACACTCATTTCTTTATTCATTCACTTATTAATTATTCTAACAAGCATTTCCCCCCTGAATTTTCTTTTTTATTTATTTCTATTTATTTTTATTTTTTTAAAAGATTATATTTATTTACTTGTCAGAGAGAAAGAGATTGAGAGAGAGGTGCAGGCAGAGGGAGATGCAGGATCCCTGCTGAGCAAGGACCCCGATGTGGGAATCGATCCCAGGATCTTGGGATCATGACCTGAGCTGAAGGCACATGCTTAACCAACTGAGCCACCTGGGCATCCCTCCCCCCTTGAATTTTCTATTCACGAGGCATTGTGGTAGCTGCTGAATTATTTGTATTACTATCAAGGTGGCATTGCTCGAGTTGATGTACATTGCTCTTGCCCCAATTTACTTATCTAAATTCTATCATCTTTCAAGGCCCAATTCTGCTTTAAATGCTACCAGGAATTAATCCTCCCACCCCTCCAGCATTCACAGATCGATTCTGAATGCCTATAGGAGTGTGATGCAATTAGAGTTCTTTTGAGTGTAAGTGACAGAAACCCAACTCAACTTACTTAAGCCAAAAGGGGTTGTATAGACTCTCATAGCCAAGTTGTGGGAAGGGCAGGAGCCGACCCTTGGAGTTACTTGGAGTAAGGAAGTTGAAAGCTCTCAGGGCTCCCTCTGTTTTCCTCTCTTTATTTCTGGCTTTGCCTCTCTCTGCCAAGCTTGTCTTTCTTCACTCCTAGAGCACACTAATGGGCCATTGGGTAGAGTTGGAATATGACCTATATAAGCTTTGGACTTATACCCTATGGCTTTGTAATCAGAGAAAGAAAAGATCCCAAGGAAGGATTTTGATTGGTTCATTCTGATGATCCCAAGACCATTTCTGTGGCCAGTTACTCTAAGAAAGGTGTATGGTATGTGGGTTAAAAAGAAATAGTAGCCACTACAAAGATTATTCTAAAAAAAATTGACCTAGTCTTGTTTTGGGAAGGATAAGAAAAACCCCCATGTTGGTTATTCTTTCTGTGTTAATTATCACTTGCAGCTCAATGTGCAATCCCTGAGGGAAGCAATCACACCTGTATTCTCCTGTTAGATCAGGTCTGGCCTTAATGTGAGGAAAAGCTAGGATAGGATTCATTAGACCCACCCACTCCCAGGAAAGAGATCGCTAAGGGCCAGTGGGGTCTTTTTTATCTGAGGACCCCAGAGCTCTTGGGAGGCAAAGTCACAGGATTTTCAAAACACTGTCAACAGCAGCATGTACCCTAGGCATCTGGAAGTTGCTGCAGATCCATTCCAGGTTAAGTTGGAATCGGCAAGCATGCATTCCAGCCCTCCTTGGTCAGAGAGACAGCCTGAGCTCTGCATGTGGCCTCAATGAACCCAGACTCATGACAGTTGTTGTGCACCAGCATTTCTGCCCAAAGGCTTCTTGAGGGGGACTGTTCACTTAGCACCTCTCACGGGCATTTCTTCTAGTTAGAGTCACCCGAAAGCCAGTGTGTTTTAGGACAGTCCATGGAACTGGCCACCAGGGCTGATCGAGGTAGGTAAGGAGGGCAATTTGGGGGGGGACCTCTCAGTGAAAGCTTTGTGATGGAGGCCATGAGGGATGGTAGCCCAAGTCTGAGGTGAGACTACTGAGTTCAAATCTTTTTTCTACAGCTTGTTAGCTTTGAAAGCTCTCATAATTTATCTTTGTGGGTCCCAGTTTCCTGAGCAGTAAGCTGGAGATAATCAAGCATACTGTTAAACTTTAATAATCTTTACAGTTACTGAACACTTAGACCAATCACAGTAGACATTGGCCAGAGCTCTGGAGCAAGGATCTGGAGCCCTCTGCTCTGCTAATCCTTTAGTTGCTGAACATGGGGAATCAAGAGGGTCCTAAGTAATGGGCCCACATGATCAGAGTGGCTGCAGACACATGGTTGGGCTCAAGTTTTAAGTTTTTAGCACTAGTAAATATTTCAATATTTTAAGCAACCTGTACTGCTATATTTGTGGCATTGGCTAAATATTAACCCTAGGGATAGGAACTGTACTTCACAGGGTTCTTGTCAGGGCCACCAGTTACTACTGTGTAAGCTGCCGTGCATTGCTCAACCCCAGGGACATCATTCACCTTGGAGCCATTGTAGATGTGTGGAGTTATAATGACAATTTTCTGGCAGACAGCAGTAAAGTATCTCAAGGAAAGAATGCTGTTTTCTAATTTGCAATATGTTGCCAAATGGGTTAGTGGTGGGGCTGGTTGCTGTGAAGATTAAATGAGGTAACCCATCCCATGTGCTTAGAATAATGCAGGTATGTAGAGAAACCTCAATTTAAGTTAGTTATTACTCTCTATAAATGCAGTGATACTGACACAGACAGCATGCAAAGAAATAGTTATTATATAATGAAGTTATCATTAACTTCAAACTTGCGTTACACTCTCTGAACTACAAAATGATTTCATATTAAAAAAATAAATTTGTGATGTGATGAGCACTGGGTGTTATATGCAACAATAAATTACTGAACACTACCTCTGAAACTAATGATGTACTATATGTTGGCTAATTGAATTTAAATTAAAAAATGAAAAAAAGTACTCACGATCAAAAAAAAAAATTCTGCCTTAATCTTTTTTCCCCCCAGAAGTGAAAAATTTCAAATATTCAGAAACATTGAAAGAATTATACATTGGATACTCATGTGCCCACAGTCTAGATTTAAAAACAAACATTTTTTTGTATTTGTTTTGTCATATATCTATTTACCTACCCCTCTATCAATTCATTTCAAAATGCATTTCAAAGGAGATTAAATGTATCAGTATACTTCATTCTTAAACTTTAGCAGGAATATCATTAGCTAGAGTTCACTGTTTGTTTATGGTTCTTTTTTTAAAGTGAAATTTATATGCAGTGAAGTATACAAAGTTTAAGTGTATTGTTTGGTAAGTTTTGACAAATTGTTGGAGGAGGTCTCTGGTTGACCTGCCGGCTGGATGAGGCTCCTTACCCCCTTCCCTTGTCCTTGGAATGTACGCTCCACCCACTCTTTCCACAGTGGGAGCCATGAGAGTCAGGCGTTGCTGAGGTCACCTGTACAGTGACCATGACTGAACCCAGTTAAGGCCTGTACATAAATTTTTAAGATTCTAGCAAGTGGGTGAAGAGATCTACTTCTCTTGTGGCAGCCCAAGACAAGACTCATAAGTAAGTTTCCTTGCTTGTTACACCTGCCACCTACCAATCTGGAGTGGCTCGCCTCTTTCTTTGGTCTCTCCCTGACCTCCATGTCCGGGGGCCAGTTTGTGAACCAACACAAATGCATACAGCTCTATAACCCAAAATCCCCATCACGAAATAGAACATTACCACCCCCCAGAAAATTTCTCATGCCACTCCCTAGTCAATGACCATTGCCGTAACCCCCAGAGGCAACCACTGTTCTGATCTTGTTTTTTCTATAGGTTAATTTTTCCTGCTTTAAAACTTAATATAAATATTTTGATGTATTTTTTATTCTCTTGTACAAGACTTCTTTCACTCAGCATAATGTTTTTGAGATTCATCCATGTTGTTGAGTGTATTAGTAGGTCTGTTCCTTTTCATTTATGAATAGTCTTACCTTATATGACTATAACACTTTGTTTAGCTATTCTCCGGTTGATGAACATCTGAAATGTGTCCAGTCTGGAACCATTGCAAATGAAACTGATGTGAACATTCCAGTGCAGATCTTTTTGTGGCCATATGCTTTCATTTGGGGGGATAAATATGTAGGAGTAAAATTACTGGGTGATAGGATAAGTATATGTTTTGTTTTATAAAAGCTTCAGACCTTTCCACAAGTGGTTGGACATTTTTATGTTCTCACCAACACGTGTTGAGTGTTGTGTATGCACCTGCTCTGCATCCTTGCCATCACTGGGTGTTATCAATCTTTTTCATTTTAGTTATTCTCTTGGTTGTGAACTGGAATTGTGGCTTTAATTTGCCTTTTTTAAACTGGTAATTACTTGAGCACTTTTTCATGTGCTATTGGCCACTCATGTATCTTCTTTTGGGAAGTGTCTGTTCAAATCATTTACCCATTTAAAAAAACTTTTTATTTTGAACTAATTTTAGACTCACAGGAAAGTTGCAAAAATAGTACAGAGTTCCTCTATATGTTTCATCTAGCTGCTTCTTCTGCTGTTAACATCACATGAAATCACTGTGTAATTATCACAACCAGGAAATGAATGGCACAATACTGTTAACTAAGCTATCGAATTGATTCAAATAGACCAGTTTCCCTACTATTGTCCTTTTTTCTGCTCCAGGTTCTATCTAGGATCCTGTACTAAATTTAATCTTTATTTCTTATGCTTCCTCCACTTTGAAAAATTGCGTTGTCTTTTTACTATTAAAGTCTAGGTGTACTTCATATATTCTGAATGTAAATCCTTTGTTAGACATATGCTCTGAAATGATTTTTTTTTCCCAGTCTGTGGCTTGCCTATCCATTTTCATAACATTGACTTTGATGAGCAGACATTTTTAATTTAGATGAAGTCTAACTTATCATTTTTCCTTTATGGCAATTGCTTTCTCTCCTGTTTAAGAAATCTTTGCCTAGCTATGATTTGTGAAGATATTTTCCTGTTTTCTTATAGAAAATTTATAGTTTTAGGATCTGTGTTTAGATTTATCATCTATTTCACATTAAATTTTATGGATGGTGTGTAGAAAGGGTTGAAGCTACTATATTTTTCTCCCATATGGATATCCAATTGTTCCAGGGCCATTTGTTAAAAAAACTTTCTTTCCCCATTGATTGTTTGGTTCTTTGGTTGAAACTCAAATGATTTTATAAGTGTCTGGCATTGATTTATTTTTCTATTCATATGCCAGTTCTATACTGTCTTGATTACTATAGCTTTGGAGTAAATCTTGAAGTTGGTTAGTGTAAATACTCTAAAGTTGTTCCTCTTTGCAAGATTGTCTTGGGGCTATTCTAGGTCCTTTGCATTTCCCTATATAATTTAGAAACAGCTTGTTAATTTTTACAGAAAAGACTGGAATTTTTACTGGGATTTTGGAAGAAATGGCACCATAACAATGTAGTCTTCCAATCGATGAACATGATATATTTTTAACATGTTTTTTTAAATATTATAAAAGTTTCCACATAATTAATGTCTTTCTCCTTAGTTTCTTTCAGCAGTAGTTTGCAGTTTTTATATCTTACGCATCTTTTGATACATTTATTCCATAGTATTTTATGACTTTTGAAGCTAACTTAAATAGAATTTTAAAACTGTTTATTTTCCATTTGTTTGCTACCAACCAATATATGAAAATACAATTGATTTTTGTATATTGACCCTGAAAAATTCTCTTAGTAGTTCTGATGTTGATTTGTAGATTCCATGGAGTTTTCTAAGTGAAGAATGATGTAATCTGTGATTAGAGACAGTTTTACTTCTTCCTTTCTGATCATTATGCCTTTCTGCTTTCTTGCCTACTGCACTAGCTAGGACCTCCAGTACAATACTTGAAAGAAGTAATAAAAATGCCCTTTTCTCGATCTTATGGGTAAAGTATTCAATATTTTATCATTGAGAATAATGATAATGATGTTTTTTTTCTTAGATGCCCTTTATTAGATTGAGGCAGTTCCCTTCTGTTCCTAATTTGCTGAGAGATTCTAGCATAATGGGCATTGAATTTTATCAAATGCTTTTTTTGTGTGTCTGTTGAAGTATTTCTCCCTTAATCTGTTAATATGATGAATTACATTGATTTTCCAATGTTAGACCAATCTTACATATCTGGGATAAGCTCCAATTAATCATGGTATATATTACCATTTTTAAATATTCCTGTATTTATTAATATTTCATTGGAGATTTTTTTGTCTTTGTCTATGAGAGATATTATTTTGTAATTTTTTTTGGAATTTCTTTGTCAAACTTTATATCAAGGTTATGTAAAGCTCATACATGCATTGGGAAGCAATCTATTACTATTTTTTTCTTTTTTTTTAAAGATTTTATTTATTTATTTGACAGAGAGAGAGATAGCGAGAGCAGGAACACAAGCAGGGGAGTGGGAGAGGGAGAAGCAGGCTTCCTGCCGAGCAGGGAGCCTGATGCGGGACTCGATCCTAGGGCCCTGGCATCATGACCTGAGCCAAAGGCAGACGCTTAACGACTGAGCCACCCAGGCGCCCTACTTTCTATTTTCTTAAAGACTTTGTGTTAACATTTATATTAGTTCTTCTATGAATCTTTGATAGAACTCACCAGTAAAATCATTTGGGCCTGGAGGTTTTTTTGTGGGAAAGTTTTTGATAATAGATTTAATTTCTTTAATAGATATGTAGGAGGCTATTCATATTTCTTATTTTGCATCATTTTAGTAAGTTGTATTTCTCAAGGAATTTGTACTTTCAACTAAGTTGTAGAAAATATTTTAACTCGTTCATAATATTCCCTTTTTGTCCTTTTAATGTCTGTAGAATCAGTAATGATATCCCCTCTTTCACCTTCATTCTTTTTTTTTTTTGAGCCATAAATTTTTTTTATTGTTATGTTAATCCCCATACATTACATCATTAGTTTTAGATGTAGTGTTCCATGATTCATTGTTTGTGCATCACACCCAGTGCTCCATGCAGAACGTGCCCTCCTCAATACCCATCACCAGGCTAACCCATCCTCCCACCCCCCTCCCCTCTAGAACCCTCAGTTTGTTTTTCAGAGTCCATCATCTCTCATAGTTCGTGTACCCCTCCAATTTCCCCCCCTTCATTCTTCCCCTCCTGCTATCTTCTTCTTTTTTTTTCTTTAACATATATTGCATTATTTGTTTCAGAGGTACAGATCTGAGATTCAATAGTCTTGCACAATTCACAGCGCTTACCAGAGCACATACCCTCCCCAGTGTCTATCACCCAGTCACCCCATCCCTCCCACCCCACCCCCCACTCCAGCAACCCTCAGTTTGTTTCCTGAGATTAAGAATTCCTCATATCAGTGAGGTCATATGATACATGTCTTTCTCTGTTTGACTTATTTCGCTCAGCATAATACCCTCCAGTTCCATCCACGTCGTTGCAAATGGCAAGATCTCATTCCTTTTGATGGCTGCATAATATTCCATTGTATATATATATACCACATCTTCTTTATCCATTCATCTGTTGATGGACATCTTGGCTCTTTCCACAGTTTGGCTATTGTGGACATTTTTGCTATAAACATCATGGTGCACGTACCCTTTCGGATCCCTACTTTTGTATCTTTGGTCACCTTCATTCTTGAAACTAGTAGTTTCTATTTTCTCTCCTTTTCTCTTAATTGGTCAATTTAGAGATTTATCAATTTTATAATTGTTTTCCAAACAATCAAGTTTTGCTTTTTGGTTTTTCTGGTTTTTTTTTTTTTTTACATTTCATTTACAATTGCTCTTATCTTTATTATTTTCTCCTTTCTACTTCCTTTGGGTTTATTTTGCTTTTCTTTTTCAACTTCTTATGGTGGAATCTTAGGTCATTGATTTTTGTGACAGATTGTATTTTCCCAAAATGGTCATAAGGGTTCTCTTTTCTAGAACTTTACCACACTCCATCAAGTGTGAAGTCTAATTTCCCTCCCCTTGAATTTTGAGGGTTTGTGATTCACTTGTAACCAATATAATGCAGCAAAAGAGATGCCATGTGACTTTTGAGTTAGGTTATGAAAATGAATGCAGCTTCTGTTTTTTAGCTGTAAATTTTATGCTTGGAATCCAAATCTTCATGTAATTAGGCCAATAGCCTTGAGTCCTCAATGCTGTGAGAAAGCCAAGCCATGTAGATGTTATGGAACCTGGACTGGATTGCCCGACGGAAGAACCAAGCGGCACTTGGAGGATAGGAGGTTTATTTAACACTGGCAGGCTCAGAGGAGAGTGATCTCCAAAGGTCTGAGCCCCAAGCACAAACAAAGGGGGTAATTTATACACTTCTACTTCCGCATACTGGGCACTCTTGGCGCATGCACAAAGTGGGGCAAGGAGAGGAACCCGGATCCGTGTGCGCAGGAAGCAGAGCAGAGAGAAGAACCCGGAAGGGCCCTGGGGCAGGGCTGGGGACTCCCTTGCTGGCTTGGTCAGCCATCTTAGGACGCAGATTTTTCCTTATCATAAGGAGATCATGTGAAGGTGTTCCAGTGAGTCCTTTTGAGTCCTCCCAGCCCAGGAGCCAGAGCAGTGAGTGAAAGGAGCATTAAGATGATCCAGCCATTGAGTCCTCTCTAGCCTTCATATCTTCTCACTTGATGCCTCTTCACTTTTCAGATGCTGTAGTAGCCCCAAATTCAGCACCCCAAGTGGTGCTTATGAGCAAGGGACAGGTGAGGCTAGGTAGGGAGAGACAGGTAGAGACATGACTAGGCTCACACAGGGGACTACAAAACCAGGCTCACAGAAGTGAGATGTGAAGAAATCCAAGGGATATTAACTAGAGAGAAAGGAATACCTTGTTTATTCTCATGATACTTACAAGAACACTTTGTTCATTCTACATATAGACAGGATATTCTCATAATACTTACAAATCCATCATGTTATTGACATGAAATTTACCAGTTCCCTGGTCAGATTTCTATATAAGACCAACCATA
Organism: Phoca vitulina; assembly: GCF_004348235.1. Taxonomy (NCBI): domain Eukaryota; kingdom Metazoa; phylum Chordata; class Mammalia; order Carnivora; family Phocidae; genus Phoca; species Phoca vitulina. Next base: position 13,352,776 of record NW_022589770.1, on the reverse strand, counting down.
AGCGCCCACAGTGGCAACCCATTCAGGACCCCTCTCACTCTAGAGAACTTTTTTCTTTCCTGTTTTCACCTTCTCTTAGTAAACTTCCACTTCTCTTCACTCTTTTTTTGGGAGATTCATTCTTTGACTCTGTGAGACAAGAACCCTGCAACCCTGCAACACTTACTGGGGACTGCCTTCTAGTAAAAGACTGTATAAAAAACAGAACTTACCCAGGGCCCGTCCATTCGTCCCAGTGTTAACATCCCTCTAATTTCTGCCAGATTTTGGTGACTTTAACACTTCTGGGTGGTTGGTCTGACAGATAATCCTTAGCCATTCATTACCAGAAGTGGAAACTCAGCATTTATCTTTTTAGTTTCTGAAAATGTATTGTCTATCTTAAAGAGCATTAATCTATTTATTCAAATATTAATACAAATGTATTTGTCATAATTTTAGTGAACTTGTTTAGGAATTTTTTCAAAAATTTTTTCATGGTCCAGGGGTCTTTTTTTTATGCTCATCATGAATTCATAGGAAGGGGTTCCAGCAGCTCAGGCCTCTATCAGTTCTCAGTGTAAAGCAGGTCCATGCTTCACTTGAACCTAAGCACCTTTCTCTTTGGCTCCTTTCTTTTTCTGATCATTTTCCTTCACATGCTGCAGGAAGCTATCTGGGCTCTTAGAGGGCTGAGTTTGCTCAATACATTCACTAATTCTCTTGGCAAGAATCTTGCCCTTGTTTGTTTACAACAATGCCAGCAGCATGATGGGCAACATTGTAGACTCTTCCAGTTTTGCTGTGGTAACATTTTTGGGAAGTTTCTTTCTGAACAGAGCCCATTCTCTTGATATATACAGTATCATGTTTCCTATAGGTTCACATGTATGTGGCAGAAGGAACAAAGCCATGGTTTCTAAAAGGCCTAGAGAATGCACTGTGGGTGCCTCTCCTCTTTCCCTTTGTGTTGGTCATTTTGGTGAATTACTGGAAGATGGTAGTTCTGACCAAAAGGGTGAAGTTCTTCTGTGGAGAACAGGACCTCAACTTCAGCTGCTTTCATTTCTGAGTTTATGTTGGAAGTTCACGTGTCCTGTCCTAGATATGGCCTGGAAATCTTAGCAAAGTTACCTTGCCCTGTGAGTAGAAATTTAGGAGAGTAGATATAGCTTCACAAACCCAATAAACAAAGAAGGAAGAAAAAATTGAAGACTTCTAGGACTCAAGGGAAAGGAGCTCACAGACTCGCCTCTAGCAAGAGATCCTTAAAGCCACAGGCAGGAGGGGCTAGGAACAGTAGAGGAAGACCTTGCATCTGGCCCCAGCTCCTACATCAGGACAGCATTAACCTCCTCATTCCCATCCCTATCCAGGCTGCCTGGGCTTGTGCCAGCCACACTGAGTGCTGTCTGCTTTTCTGTGATGTCTTGTTTTTGCTTGAATTTATTTTTGGCTGGGGTAGAACACTGTGTCCATCTCTTTTCCAGGAGGTGGGAACAAAGATGGCTTTGTGGGAACAAAAAGTGAGGCCTATCCTCAAACTCAATTGGAGCTGATTGTTATAATTTATTAAAAGTGCAATTCTGTTCAGAACATGAAATGGGAATAATGACTTAAAAGGCACAGAAATGAGTGTTAAATCATGCAAAGCTTGAAAAGAGACCCAAGAAAAAAGTGGAGAAGGGGTAACAGTGCAGAGAGAGGATCAAAGTTTCTGGTCCAAATCAACTGTGGAAGTGAGCACCAAGAATTCAGGAAACAGCCTTCTCAGAGGGAGATCTGCAGTGTTAGGTGTGTGTTTATGTATGTGTGTGTGTATGGGGAGGAGTGGGTGTGGAGCTGTGTAAAATGAGAGAACAGGCAAAATATAGAGATTGGGGAAAAAACCAGATGTCTTCCCACTCTGTCACTTCCTTTTCAGTCTCTACACCACTCCTCCTCCCCTTAAACTAAGAGCTCAGATCTAACTTACAGTATGTAGCAAATAATCAAGTTTTGGATTCAAGCAGCCTCACCCTTTACTATCTGTTTGGCCTCAGTTTTCTAATCTACATAATGGGAAAAATGATGAGCAAAGCTGAAGGATTTCTGTGATAATGGGTTGAGATAAGCTACTCCCAAACACCTAATCCAGTGCCTGGGAACAGTAGCTGCTAAAGCTGATTGTTTGCTTCCCACTCACCTTTATCTCCTTACCAGGCCAATTTCCTTGATCCCTCATTCAAGTATTGGCTTGTTACAGTTGTATTTCTGTGTTGCACAGAATTACAGAATCATATAATCTTTAATATGGAAGGGATCATTGAGTTTAAGGGAATTATTCAACATTTTTCAACTTATTATTGAGTCAACAAGTATTTATTTAACACTTTCTGTGTGCCAGTCACTGTGTTAAGAATTGGATATAGCAGTGAACAATAATGACCAGTCTTTGCTATTTGTGCAACTTACAACCTAGAAGGGGAAGGATGCTTCCTTTAAGCAAAGTGTTTCATAGATAACTAATCAGTCATGAGTGTGCTAAGTGGCAAGAAGGAGACTTGGAGAGCTCTGCAGGTGAGTACAGCAGGTGACCTGAAGTAGACGGGAGTGTTGGGGAAGGCAGCCCAGAGAGGTGGCTTTGGTTTGAGACCTGAGCATGAGCTAGAATTAGCTTGGTGAAGGAACTGAAAGGCATCAGTGTAGCTGGATAGGGTTGGGATGGGTGAGGAGGGGTTGAGGGAATTGGGTAAGGTGGGTGGTTGAGAGCTATGGAAAAGAGGGGCTCAAGGGAAGCTGAAAAGGTGAGGTAGGCAGGGGCTAGATTATGCTGTGCAGGCATGGCTAGGGAACTGACAACACAACACAAAGGCAAAACAATGTAAAACATTAGTCTTCCTCTCCATAAGTCTTTTGGATGATTCTCTTCTCTCCATGGCATTCCAGTGCTGATTGAGCTTTTGAAGCTAACACTTCAAAGGAGTCAAGATCACGGAGTCATTTCTTTCCAAATGAAAATGAAATGCCAAACATAAATCTAAGTGGTCTTGAGATGTCTTTCTATTTGGGAACTGGCCAGAGTGGAATGTTGACAGCAAATTGTACAGCTTTTTATTTTCTTTAGAAATAATGTACTTAGAGAATGGTCTCAAAGAATGCTTCTTTAGAATCTCTCTACCCAGTTCACTCTTAACTGCAGGGAATCCCTCACAGAAAACTGTAAATAAGCAACTCTGGAATTAAATTAGCTCCCGGCTATCTTAAGCAAATATCCTACAAGGGAAATTGTGTTATCTAACTGGCCAGTTGATTCTTGGCTTTTTTCAGCTTCTAGAAAGAATTTAAATGGGATTCCTGTGTGTTATTCTCATTTCAAATCCTCTGGAGCAGATAAACATTATCATGAAACTGGCCAAGGATGAAATTTAAATAAGTAGTGATTGGAAAGGATGACAGTAAGAGTTTCCAACTCACAAAAACAGACAAATTAGTTTAATTAACTGAAAAATTTGGAGGACAAAGATATGGGGGGAATTATTTATGTCGATGTATAATGCATGCTCAATATTTTTGTAAACAAACTTATTAGGGGAAAGGAAACACACCAATATAATTATCCCTTAAAAATACACCACCAAAGAGTAATTTGGAGCCAAGAACATATTTTTTTCCTTGTAAATTACTGTCCCTTTATGTGGAAGATGAGAGAGCTCTCCTCACCAAAGTAGGCCTTCCTCTGCTGTGCCATTATGCTGCCAGTCTAACTATGGTTCATCCATCGTGTGTACTGGTGTTGTGATCACAATGGCTGCTCATGTGGTTGAAAGACTATCTGAATAGAGGAAATAGAGGCTGCCTTTATGCTAGAAGCAGCCATCTTTTCCTGATGGCTGAGGGGGAAAGGACTTTGATAGACGGCAGAGCATACTATGGAATGGTGGAAAGACATTGGCCACTAGTTAGCCAGAGATGCTTCCAAAGCAAAGTGGTAGCTGAGGTCTACTGTCTCTCCTCTCCCAACATGAAACAATATATGCACACATAGGCTCTTCTGTTACTCTGGTTGTGTAGACAAGGACTCATCCTGATACAGTAAATTAGAGGTCAGTGTGTTTTAAACCTGGAGATCTTTTAAATCCCTAATTTCAGCCCCTGAAGCTAAGGTACTTATAGCCTGCCTGGCTCCACAGACCTACCTACCTTCCTTGCTTCCTTCCTTTCTCTCTCTAGGTCCTTCCCTCCCTTCTTTTTCTTTATCCTTTCTTTCCTTCCTTCCTTTCATTCAACAATTATTATTGAGAATTGATGATGTTAGAGACACTTTTATAAGGGTGGGCAAAATTATGGGGAATAAGACAAAGTCCTGTTCTTTTGGTTCTTATGTACTAGGGAGAGGAAATAAAAACAGATTAGTAAGCAAATAAATAATCATGATAACTGCAAATAGTATAAGTACTATGAAGAAGTAACGTCGAAGGTGATGTGATAAAGTCTGACTCAAGGTAGAGGAGATAGCTAATTTTGCCTGAGTGTTCAAGGAGGACTTCACCGAGGGGTGATGCTTGAGTTGATGTCTGAAGGACAAGAAAGAACTAACCATGTGGAGATCTGGAGAGCAAGAAGCCCAGCAGAAGAAACAGCCAGAACAAAACCCCTGATGAGAAAAAAGCTTAGGGTGTTAAAGGCAGAAATAAAAGTGATGGTAGAAACAAGGGAAGTAGGAAGGAGAAAGTGCAGTAAGATGAGATTGGAGACTATGTAAAACTTACAGTCCTTGGCCTGGGGATGATTTTTTCTAGGTGCTCAGGGAACACTTTGGAGATTTTAGCATCTGAATGGCATTATTAAACTCGAATTTAGGGATGCCAGGGAGGCCCAATCGGTTAAGCATCTGCCTTCAGCTCAGGTCATGATCTCAGGATCCTGGGATCCAGCCTGGTATCAGGCTCCCTGCTCAGTGAGAAGCCTGCTTCTCCCTCTTTCTCTGCCCTCCCCTCCCCCACTGTGCTCTCTCTCTCTCTCTCTCTCGAATGAATGAATGAATGAATAAATAAATAAATAAAATATCTAAAATATTTGAATTTAAAAAGCACTAGTTTGGCTACTATACAGAGAATAATTATAGGGAGGAAAGAGTAAAAGTCAGGAAGCCAGTTCAGTGTTTTGCTCTTATATTAACTGAGATGATTGTAATGATAACAAAGCCAATAAGAATATGACTGTATCTTTACTATTATTAAAACAGAAGGACACCTGGATGGCTTAGTCAGCTAAGTGTCCAACTCTTGGTTTTGGCTCAGGTCATGATCTCAGGGTTGTGAGATCAAGCCCCACGTTGGGCTCTGTGCTGGGCAAGGAGCCTGCTTAAGATTCTCTCTCTCCCTCTTCCTCTGCCCCTGCCCCCACCTCTTTCCCTCTCATAAACAAACAAACAAACAAACAAACAAGACAGAACAGTTCCAGAATGATTCTCCACCTCACAAATATCAGGATCCAGGTGGAAAGGTAGAATTTTAGCATGTTATGTTTGGCTTATAAACTTGGTTTTTAGGTCACTATTCTCTTTTTTACCAGATGGCTGCCTCAGTTCCAGGCATCTCATATAGCTACCAGTGTCTAGACAATGAAGGGACTGTCCCCTAATGATCTTTTTATTAGCAGGGAGAACTGTTTCCAAACCTCTTCCCACCCCAGAGACCAGGGTTGGATCACATATCAAGGGGGAATAGAATTACCATAATTGTATTAAACCTATAAACCCATTGTGGATCATTCCTTTCTATGAGCACATGGAAAGATAAATGTCTGAACAAAATCTGGACTCACCACTGGGTGTTATACACAACTAATGAATTGTTGAACACTACATCAAAAACTAATGATGTACTATATGTTGGCTAACTGAACATAATAAAAAAATTAAAAAAATAAAATCTTCCTTTAAAAGACTAGAGACAAAAAAAAAGAAAAATCTGGACTCACCAACAAGGAGGAAGGGAGGCAACTTACAGTGTCATGCATGATTGATTTGATTACTCTGAATAATTCAGATAACTTAAATTCCCCACCCCAAGCCCTATCTTTGTCCATGTTACTCTATTTTTTGATAGACGAGACCTTGTGCAGTGATGTTATTCTAAAGACTTTTATCACAGATTGAATTGAACTTTAAAAATCACTAGGAACTATAATTCATGTTAGGTTTTCCTGAATTTGTCATTTATCAACTCTTTTTGACTAATGAGCTCTCTTTTAGTATTATTTGGTCTAATGGGGCCAAAGATGGTGACTGGCAAATCCAGGTAACATTGATGCTATTTGTGGGTTGGTCCTTCTGAGACTGCTATGAGATCGATTCATATCATCACCCTCCTGGCCCATGTCTTTATCCTCTTTGTCATTTTCATGTTGCTCATCAATGTGCCCATCTTCGTTTTTATATAATGGTGACCTGCCTTTTCCTCTTCTCCTGAAATCAGCTGGCATTACTTTCTTCTGACTGCCCTTGCTCTGGATTGCTTTGGTCAAGTTGCCGGCCCTGCAACCTCATCACGAAGCACTGTGCGTCCCCTGTTGTCTCCATTGCTGTGGCTGACCCTCCTCCACACAGTGTTCCTCCTCCCCTTAGCTGAAAGAGGGAGATTTCTTCAAAAGTCCCCGGACAGCAGCTCTAGATTCCTTTCCAATGCCAGATTGCTACTTCTATCCTCTGGGCTATCTCGCTGTCCTCATAACAGAGCCAATATAGTCATTTCTTACTGAAGTTAGTCTGCGTTTGATTTCTGTCATTTGTTACCAATGTTCCTGACTAAATATACTTGCCTCATATAAATTGCATTCTAGATGGGAAGAGGAAGATAAGTATAGATAAGTAAGGCTTAAAAAGGAAGACTGCCTTGTCCTATTTAATCAGCTGAGTCAGGGAGAGTGCCGGGCAGAAGTTTCTTGGCTGTCAGTTTAGTATTCTTTTCACTTTATTGAAGCCTGTGAAATTTCTTTCCCTATCCAGTCTCAGTCATTATTTAAAATCATTCAAGTTAATGTCACCAGGTTCTCCCAGGAGAAGCAGGTGATGGCAAAGTCCACTCTTGCACATAACTCCTGCAACCGTAGTGTCATGCTTTATTGAGTCTCCCACCAGAAACACCTTTTAGCTGGACACTGACTTCATGTACAAATCAGGTAAGTAGCTACCCAAATGGAATGATTCGAGAAGAAATAAGAAGACCACTTGCTTTCCATTTATCTGTAAGCAGCTGAAATTACAACATCCTTAAAGGTAGCAAAATCCAATTGTCATCAGGAGAAGGGATGAAGGACTCTCCCTCCCCACCTCCCTACCTCTCCCTTCTCCTTCCCCTTTCGGAAAGCAGCCAGTTTAGTACCAACTTCTCAAACTGGAATAAGCTGACCCCTGAGGTATGTGAAGGCAGTTGGGAGGCTCTAAGATAAACACAGACCATCTTCCCAGAGTGATACTTTCACTAGTAAATTTGGACAGAAACTTATTTTAATATTTAAGAAAAACCTTCAGATGAAATAATAGAGTAGGCATGTGAAATTTACAGGAATTTGTAAGCTAAAACATGAGGCTTACACACAGCAGCTCCTTTGGAATCTGCCCATTCACCCTGATGCATGATTTCCCTTGTCCTAAGGGACATTAGGGGTACTTTGGTAGAAAAGTTGCAGGGCATAAGTGTATTATAAAGGGTATGGATTATGGAGTAGGAAAGCCTGGGTTCAAAACTTACTTCTACTTCTTATTAGATCTGTGTCTGTGGGAAAATAGTTATAGTTCCTGGAGCCATTATTTCCTTAGCTATAGAGTAAGGACAATAACCCCCCTCACAGAGTGTGGGCTTCAAGGAAATGAGGTCTCAGGGGTGCCTGGCTCACAGTAGGCCTGTTATAAATGGCACTTTCCCCCTCTACTTACACTATGAGCTGAAATCTGCCTCCGGAAAACCGTCTTGTTGGTCTCAGTTTTGTCTTCTGGGGCCTCAGGAGTAAGGAAATCCATCTTTTTTCTTCCTCCATTACAATCCTTCAGTCATATTTTAAAAATTGTAGTAAAATATGCATAACATAAAACTTCATTCTAACCATTTTAAACTGCAAAATTTGGTGGCATTTAGTACCTTCACAATGATGTGCAACTATCACTTCTATTCTAGTTCCAGAACTTTCTCATTACTTCAGACAGAAACCCTGTACCCATTAAACAGTCCCTCCCTATTCTCCTTTTCACCCAGGTCCTGGCAACTTATAACCTGCTTTTGGTCGCTGTGGATTTGCCCATTGTGGATAACTCATGTAAATGGAATCGCACAATAGCTGGCCTTTTGTGTCTGGCTTCTGTTTTCCTGGAGCTCAGGGCAATGAAGAGGCCAAAGGGAGCTCAGGGGAAGGGAAGGCAGGCAGTGCACTTAGGGATTGGGAAGGGCAAAACAAGCATATTTTGCCTCACCCTGCAGCCCCAGGCCCCACTCTGACACCTGGTAGTCGAGGTTCTGCCATGTTGCTGCAAGTCACAGGCCTGGCATGGGCATCTGCACCAGTCATCTGCACGATGAGTCTGAGGCCAGGCGCACTGTCAGATCCAAGGCCGGCTTGGGCAGCAGGTGCTTGGGAAGCAGTCTTGCGAGCTGGCCGAGTCCAGCTGGATGCCATGCGCTGTTTATCCTTATATGGCACAACGGAGGCTTGTTATAGGAGCAGCACTTGGCCAAACATTCACAGGAAAGGCAAACCAGACTGGCCCGGCCGTGGCCTTTGGAAAGGCAGAAAGGCCACTCATGTGTGCAGCCAGCGAGCTGCATGGGCAATTAAATCACTCCCAAGGAAAATCTTGTTTGAGCACTAAAGGTCATGACCATGATTTGTCTGTGATTCTTTGTCAATACGTTTTTCTAACCAAGTACCACATAAAGAGTCCATTATATGGGCTTCAGCATTGCCTGCACACCCAGGGATGGGAACGGAAAAATCTGTGGGTAGGCCTTGTTAAATGCACCATTTAACACCACACAATTGCTCTCCATTCTCAAGTCTGCCTTTTGTTTACTCAAGTCCTAATTCATGTGGGGGGGGGGAAATTAGTGTAACTAGAAGTTTAGGGTCTCATAAAAGGCTTTAACTAGTTTCACAAAGATATTCACAGATGGCTGCACAGTAAACATTGATTTTTTTTTTTTAAAGATTTTATTTATTTATTTGAGAGAGAGAGAATGAGAGAGAGAGCACATGAGAGGGGGGAGGGTCAGAGGGAGGAGCAGACTCCCTGCAGAGCAGGGAGCCCGATGCGGGACTCGATCCCGGGACTCCAGGATCATGACCTGAGCCGAAGGCAGTCGCTTAACCAACTGAGCCACCCAGGCGCCCTGCACAGTAAACATTGAAAAGGCCCAGCGCTGGGTGAGAAGCTGGGGGAATGGCCCTGAAATGTGTTTGTGTTTTGCTTTAACGGTTCCAGGTTGGTTACAGTAAATCACTGAGTTAGACACAGAGATTTCTGCTTTTCCCCTGGGTCCTTCCCTGTCCTTTCTCACAAAGGGGACCTAGAGAAACCACTGCATCAAGCCCAGGCTTAGAACTTGAGAGCTGTGAGCATTTTCACAGTCTCTTTTAGGAAGCTGGTGTTGGAAAATAGCTCAGGCAATCTGGGCGTCTGTGGGAGTGGGAATTCCTCTGCATTACACAGGCTTGATCATGGCAACCCCAACTCCACAGAAAGAGTTGCCAGTTGCTCAAGAAGCCACCCAAGTAGAGAAGCATCTCCCCCTATGAAAACTCAGGCTCAAATCCCACCTCCTCCATGAAGCCCTAAATAGTTTTTGAAGCTTTATTTTTCTCCAAGTAAAGTAAGACCAGGGCAGGTACGTGGAAGCTTAATGTTAGCATCAGAGACCTAGGCCCCTTTGTTCTTTCTGCTCTTCCATTCCTTAGCATGTGGTCCCTGTTTTAGCTGGGGCTACATTTGTTGCTTTTATTTATTTATTTATTTATTTATAAAAAGATTTTATGTATTTATTTGACAGAAAGAGCACGCACAAGTAGCAGAGCGACAAGCAGAGGGAGAGGGAGAAGCAGGCTCTCCACTGAGCAGGGAGCCTGATGCAGGGCTTGGATCCCAGGACCCTGGGATCATGATCTGAGCTGAAGGCAGATGCTTAACCGACTGAGCCACCCGGGTGCCCCTTTTATTTATTTTTAAAAGATTTATTTATATTTGAGAGAGAGAGAGCATGCACAAGTGGGGGGAGGGGCAGAAGGAGAGGGAGAGAGAATCCTCAAGCAGGCTCCCCACTGAGCGTGGAGCCTAACACAGGGCTCGATCCCAAGACCATGAGATCATGACCTGAGCTAAAATCAAGAGTCAGAGGCTTAACTGACTGAGCCACCCAGGAGCGCCTACATTTGTTGCATCTAGTGTAAGAAATGAAAATATGTACTTTAAATTTTTCTTTTACATGAATGAAGTCTGGAAGAGTGAAGTCCAATTTGGTAATTCCTTGGTGTCTTCAGAGACCAGTCTCCTTCTAGATTATCACTCTGGTGTGCCCAGGGTGGGGCCCTCATCCACAGGGTCTAGGATGGCTATCCCAGCCATCAGATTTGAGTTCCAGGCAATACAATGGGAGAAAGAAGAAGGGTACATCCTTAACAAGGTTAGGAAAAAAAAAAAAGAGCCCAGAATTTGAAGGTTGGAGAGATGAGGGTAAAGACTAGTAATGGAGATCAAGCTAAGATAAAGTGGTAATTTTATTGATTTATTCTAAAATGTATATAGAAGAATGAGCTCACAATTTTGGAGCCAGGGTTCATATCTTCCTTGGCATGAATGTGACCTTTGGTCTCAATTTCTTCATTTATGCAACAAAGGAGTTAGACTTTTGAGAACCCAAACTCATGGGCTCCCTTGGTTCAAGGATAGGGAGGTTTTAGGATAAACCAAAGTGGGCTAACTGGCAGGTTAGGAGTGCTGAGAAGATTTGTCCAGAAGGAAAATACTGAGTGGAAGCTAGGAAATGGAACAGAGAAGCTGAGGGCCAACAAGGCAAGACAAATAGCATGTGGGACTGGAGATGGTAGGCTGCAGAGGAAATGGGAGAAGTAAATTTGGAATTGAGGTAGCTAGCAGTCAAAATACCCAAGGACTGAATGAGCTGTGTAAGAAGAAATTCAATGCAGTTGGCCTATTTGCCCAACATCCCTCTTCTGTCTGAACTTTGTGGATCTGGGAGAAGTCCTTGAAGGGTTGGAGCCTCTCTGGATAGGGCTAAAAGGTGTTCACATCTCTTATAGTTCCTAAACTCTGGGATTCTAAGTTGAATGAAGAGGTGATAAAAATCCCTAGGAAATGTAAGTTGGCCTGGGAGCTGCTGCTTCCTATCTGTCTAGTCCTACCTGGTCTTGGGTTGGGCCACAGACTTCACGGACTCTGGAGTAGGAGCAAACAGTACTGGTTTCAAGATATACAAAGAAAAAAGTTCTCTGTCAGGTGGAGATGCATGGGTTAGTCTAACTGAAAGACCGTGGAGACTTTGTTGGAGTAACTGTGCTCATCTGTTTTTTAAGAGCATGAGCCTTGTGTGGTGTTTCTCTCTGGATTTTAGGAAAGGAGATTGGGAGGGAATGAGCAAAGGCAAAGACACCTTGAAGAAAAGTTTAAGTATTGGATTTTAGACTTCCATGCAGGCAAATATCTTTAGTGGGAAAGACAGATGATTTTTTTATCCCTCCTGATGATACCAAGAATTTTTCAGATACTCTCAAGTAAGTGGCAGAGGTCAAGTGCATGCTTCCAGATAGTTTCTTTAGCTGTCCATAAGTTAGGATTTCAAAACTCTCCAGAAATCACTGGGCTCTTTACCCAAATTCTCAGTTAACTACTCTGCATGGAATATGCACTAATTCTTGATACTCTTGTCTTTGATTTGGAGGATAAAACTGAAGGCTATAGTTCTTGCAAAAAACAAGCCCAGCCTCTTGGGTAATGGGGGAAAGATGGGAAAAGAGGACTTCTGAAGGGAACACAGGTCAGTGCACACTGCTGAGCTGAACTGCAGTCAGCTTGGCCAGAAGGAATTTTCTGGTATGATGAGAAAAACTGAGGGTAGTGTTGTGTTTCAGACAAAATGAAAGGGCATTTTTATTGGTTTCTCTCTTGTATGTCTTTTGACTATAAAAAGTGGAATCAGGATGTGCTTTGGCAGTTAGACATTTCTATATTTCCAGGTGAACTCAAATAATTTATTAGAATCTATTTACAACAGGTAAAGCCCCATTTTTTTCGTGTTAGGAGAAGCTCCCTTGTTGACAAGGTAAATAGCAAATGAGTCAAAGGACCCTGAAAAAGAATATTTTTGAAGGGTTGCAATAATATCTTGAAGGTTAAACCATTAAATATTCATGATTTAAGGTATACTAATCCCACCCAAATTATAATTTAAAATATGTAGGGAAGCAATAACATAGATTTCCCCTAATCTGCAAAGCTTAAAATAGAGTTTGAGAAAAACAGCAACCTACAATTTTGGCAACATTCTTTTTAATGAAGAAAAACCAAAGAGCAGCTTGAGGGCTATCTTCCATGGCACATTCTCTGGTATTATAGTGTATACTGGTTATTTTCTTTAAGGTTGTAAGGAAGACACATGAATAAATGAATGAATCAAAGGTGATCTTTGTTTTCAAGAAGGCCAGATATATAAAGAAAAATAGAACACATGGCTGCCTAAAATAAATGCCAAATGACAAGCCGTGGTTCTGTTCAGAGCTTCACCATCTGCCTGATAACCCTGGAATGGAAACCTGGGGTCATTTTTAAACTTCCCTTTTCCCTTGTCCCTCCACATGTGTTCCCAATTCTTGACTTTTTTTTTTAATTTTATTTTATTATGTTATGTTAATCACCATACATTACATCATTAGTTTTTGAAGTAGTGTTCCATGATTCATTGTTTGCGTATAATACCCAATACTCCATTCAATACGTGTCCTCTTTAATACCCATCACCAGGCTAACCCATCCCCCTACCCCCCTCCCCTCTAAAACCCTCAGTTTGTTTCTCAAGAGTCTTGACCTTTTTTTCATGCTGATCCCTCTCCCTGGAATTCCATTTGCCCCTCCTTCCCACCCCTTAAGGCCAAGGTAATTGCCAGCTCCAGCATGGAGGCCTCCTGATGTCCTCAGTACAAAGTAACTCCTGGAGCTTAAACCTACTTGCAAAATTCTAGTGCTCTAGGGTGGACTACATGGTGGCTGGCTTTTGTCTGGGCTAGAGGAAGGAAGCCAGACAGATTTTACTTTTTGACTGTAAGATCAAGAGCTGAACTAACTCAGTTGAACTTCCAGCAGAGGCATTATCAGGCCAGTTGTTGGTACCTTCATACCTCAGCTGCTTGGCAGGAAGAATAAGTGGTGAATGTGCATCTGCTCAGAAGAGTCCTGGGCCTCTGGGAGGCTGGGGGGAGAGACAGAAAGACAGAGAGACAGAAAGACTGGGATGAGCCCTCTCCTGGCAGGGAGCAGGCCCAAACATCCCACTTTTCCATCTTCATGACAGCGACAAATGTGGCTGGAAAATGTAATATTTGAACATATCAACTGCCGTTTCTCATTCAGTTAGCTCTTGTGACCTTGGGTCTCTTCCATTCAGTGCCTAACCTTGCTTCAGAACTGCAGCAGATGAGAACCTCAAAAAGAACAAAGAAGCAGTACTTGGCTTTTTAAAACTCATGACAAAGATAAGAGCCATGAGAGGTGGAGGTGAGAGAAAGCATTAGAGTTTGGGTGTGCCAGAAACAAGAGGCTGGGGAGATGGGCCAGCTTCGTCCACCCATATAGGCTGGAGAAGTGTCCTGGGCATGAGGTACAGAGTTGTAGGGAGTTGGGTAGTTGGGTTTTGGGCAATGACCAGGGCAACTACACTTCAGTGGGGGTCCTAGGACAGAGAGGATCTGTGTCTCGCTTCTTAGGAAAGCCCAGGGAAATGTTAAGCCTTGCAGTTCTCTTGCACCATGAAGCTCAGTATATGGTGTGTCTCTCTGAAAAGAGAACATGAAACGGCCCACTGCCTTTCCCACAGCCACAGGGTGGCATGGGAGAATATCTGGAAGCCCCTCCCTCCAGTGCTACCTTAGAGAAGGCCTCTCACCTATCTGAGTGAAGACCAGTGGGCCAGAAGAGGACTCAGATGTGGTGACCACACAAGGAGCTGTGACATCTCCAGGAATGCTAGGGAAGATAGACACAGGCAACCAGGAATGGGGCTGATGTACAATCATCCCAGTGAGGTGCAGAGGTGATGGTGACTACAGATGAGATAAGTCCTCCTTATCAAAGGAGCTCCGTAACACTCAGGGTGACATAGATAAAAGCTATCTGGATGAAGCCATAGAAAGAAGCTCTGGTTTGCCTGAGTTTACCCAGTCTAAGATGAAGCTTCTGTTACAAACAGGAAGGGGGAGTTTGAGACAGAAACAAAAAAATAAAGATCCATTTGCTCATCTCAGTTTGTGGCCAAAGTAATTCTTATGTGCTATACAAAGTCTAGTAAGATACCATATCCTTGAGTGTTGCAAGTGTTTCATTTATGGGCAGAGTGAAGTGCCCCACCTATTAGTTCAACTGCTAATAAAATGTCCTTATACCTGATCCGCTGTTCTCTTTGGAGGTGAGCTGGGTGGCGGGGGGTGAAGGAGATGAGCTTCCACTAGGGGCCACCAGACACCACAAAGCAGCAGACCAGCCGTGCAGTGCCACAGTAGCCACTTCTGTAGAGCTCCTATAAGCCACCAAGCAGAAAAAACTGTCATACTGAGTTCTAGTCTAAACTTGCACCCAGCCTATACTTGCACTGAAATTTTGGTGTGAGATTAGGAAGGCCTTTGCTTTTAGAGAGCTTTGGTGAAAGATTCCCCTTGAAAGGAGCAAATGCTTCATTTTTAAGATCTTTTTTTTTTTTTTTACAAATTGTTCTTATCTTACAGAGAAGCTACAATTTAAACATCACTTGGCACAATTTCCAGTTTCTTCAGAGATATGAGATGACTGCGTTCTCCATAGGTGCTCAGCAGTAGTACGTTTTCATTGGACTTCTGATTGATTGCACTGAACTCTTACCAGTTATCACAAATTCTAGGATTAGGGAACTGCCAGGAAGATGCTTTACCTTTGCATGGAAACACTTTAAAAGCCATCTCTTTAGCACTTGGGGATCTAATCAGTTGGCTATCTCAGTTTTGCTTTTTAGATATGGTCTCCGAGTTGTAGGTGTTAGATGCAATGGAAGTAATGAACAGCTTGGAAATAACTCTCCTGTCCTGTTGAAACTAGCAGTCAGCATCCTTTTTGCTGCAGACCCAGGCTTGCCACCCTCCTCAACAGTCATCTAATCTTAAAACTAGGTTAAAATCCTTCAGTAGATCCCTTCTGAGTCCTAAATCCTTAGCATGGCACCTGAAGACTGTCTTAGCCTGACTTTTCCTTGATGTCAGCTCTTACTTGAATCCCCTTCCTGTGGTTCATGGAAAACACCCAGCATTTTTCCACACTTTTGTGCTTTTGTGTATACTGCTACCCAGAATATCCTCTCCCTTTGACCATCTGGTGAATACCTACTTGTATTTCAACACTTACCCCTTCCTTGAATCCTTTCCTGAACTTCTAAGAAATCCTAACTCTATATCCCTCATGCCTCTGCTAGACTTGTTTTATAGCCTCTTTAGTGCTTTTTTGGAGGAATCTAATCATGTGGCTGTCACTTCTAGATTGTAAGGACTTTGAAGGCAAGGACTGTGTCCCAGCTAGCTGTTCTTAATGTCTGGTGTCTAGTAGGCCCTCAGGAAAAGTTTATTGAGTAAATTGAATCTGCTTTGATTTTTTGCAAAAATCTTGTTGTGCTGCTCGTTTAACAATGGTGCCTGGAAGTTTTTTCCAGTTCGCTGGATGTAGTTGTGTTGAGAAGAAAGATTCCAGCTCAGGATTGGGAAGAATAGGGTGCTACCCAATCCTGACTTTACGTCCAAGGGACCACTGAATCACAGAAGTATTTCATAAAGCAAAGAATTCACCAACCAAAACTGGGTAAAGGATTTCATTGCAATTTATTATGTATGGTCTCTTTTATGAGAGTTTATTGCCATTAGGGATTTAGTTGACCAAGACCACACCCTCATCTGAGAAGCTCCAAAGAAGCTTTTGCAATTACCTCCTGGAGGAGACTTGCTTAAAGGGCAGGTTCTAAGAAAACTATGACATAGAAGAAATCTGTCTTTACTTAGTAATTTTCCCTCCTGTCTGGTGTTCCCTCTGGTCTCAGATTGTAACTAAGAGATTCAGAGTGCCCCCTTTCACCTATTTTTTAAAATATATGCCAGAAATACAGTTTTCAGTATTTAAAAAAAATGTTATTCAAGTATAATTAACACACAGTGTTATATTAGTTTCAGGTACACAGTACAATGATTCAGTAATTCTACAGATTTCTCAGTGCTCATCAAGATAAGTGTACTCTTTTTTTTATCTTTAATTTTTTTTTTGTTATGTTAATCCCCATACATTACATCATTAG
>NW_022589770.1:13168999-13331235 GCF_004348235.1 Phoca vitulina | reverse complement strand
TTTTTTTTTTTTTTTTTTAACATATATTGCATTATTTGTTTCAGAGGTACCGATCTGAGATTCAACAGTCTTGCACAATTCATAGCATTTACCAGGGCACGTACCCTCCCCAGTGTCTATCACCCAGTTACCCCATACCTCCCACCTCACCCCCGACTCTAGCAACCCTCAGTTTGTTTCCTGAGATTAAGAATTCCTCATATCAGTGAGGTCATATGATACATGTCTTTCTCTTTTTGACTTATTTTGCTCAGCATAACACCCTCCAGTTCCATCCACGTTGTTGCAAATGGCAAGATCTCATTCCTTTTGATGGCTCCATAACTCCATTGTATATATATACCACTTCTTCTTTATCCATTCATCTGTCGATGGACATCTTGGCTCTTTCCACAGTTTGGCTATTGTGGACATTGCTGCTATAAACATCGGGGTGCACGTACCCTTTCGGGTCCCTACTTTTGTATCTTTGGGGTAAATACCCAGTAGTGCAATTGCTGGATCATATGGTAGCTCTATTTTCAACTTTTTGAGGAACCTCCATACTGTTTTCCAGAGTGGCTGCACCAGCTTGCATTCCCACCAACAGTGTAGGAGGGTTCCCCTTTCTCCGCATCCCCGCCAACATCTGTCATTTCCTGACTTGTTAATTTTAGCCATTCTGACTGGTGTGAGGTGGTATCTCATTGAGGTTTTGATTTGGATTTCCCTGATGCCGAGCGATATTGAACACTTTTTCATGTGTCTGTTGGCCATTTGGATGTCTTCTTTGGAGAAATGTCTGTTCATGTCTTCTGCCCATTTCTTGATTGGATTCTTTGTTCTTTTGGTGTTGAGTTTGATGAGTTCTTTATAGATTTTGGATACTAGCCCTTTATCTGATATGTCATTTGCAAATATCTTCTCCCATTCTGTCAGTTGTCTTTTGGTTTTGTTGACTGTTTCCTTTGCTTTGCAAAAGCTTTTTATCTTGATGAAGTCCCAATAGTTCATTTTTGCCCTTGCTTCCCTTGCCTTTGGCGATGTTTCTAGGAAGAAGTTGCTGCGGCTGAGGTCGAAGAGGTTGCTGCCTGTGTTCTCCTTTAGGATTTTGATGGACTCCTGTCTCACATTGAGGTCTTTCAACCGTTTGGAGTCTATTTTTGTGTGTGGTGTAAGGAAATGGTCCAGTTTCATTCTTCTGCATGTGGCTGTCCAATTTTCCCAACACCATTTGTTGAAGAGACTGTCTTTTTTCCATTGGACATTCTTTCCTGCTTTGTCAAAGATGAGTTGACCATAGAGTTGAGGGTCCATTTCTGGGCTCTCTATTCTGTTCCATTGATCTATGTGTCTGTTTTTGTGCCAGTACCATACTGTCTTGATGATGACAGCTTTGTAGTAGAGCTGGAAGTCCGGAATTGCGATGGCGCCCCCTTTGCTTTTCTTTTTCAACATTCCTCTGGCTATGCGGGGTCTTTTCTGGTTCCATACAAATTTTAGGATTATTTGTTCCATTTCTTTGAAGAAAGTGGATGGTATTTTGATGGGGATTGCATTGAATGTGTAGATTGCTCTAGGTAGGATTGACATCTTCACAATATTTGTTCTTCCAATCCATGAGCATGGCACGTTTTTCCATTTCTTTGTGTCTTCCTCAATTTCTTTCATGAGTATTTTATAGTTTTCTGAGTACAGATCCTTTGCCTCTTTGGTTAGATTTATTCCTAGGTATCTTATGGTTTTGGGTGCAATTGTAAATGGGATCGACTCCTTAATTTCTCTTTCTTCTGACTTGTTGTTGGTGTATAGGAATGCCACTGACTTCTGTGCATTGATTTTATATCCTGCCACTTGACTGAATTCCTGTATGAGTTCTAGCAGTTTTGGGGTGGAGTCTTTGGGATTTTCCACATAAAGTATCATATCATCTGCAAAGAGTGAGAGTTTGACTTCTTCTTTGCCAATTTGGATGCCTTTGATTTCTTTTTGTTGTCTGATTGCTGTGGCTAGGACTTCCAATACTGTGTTGAATAGCAGTGGTGATAGTGGACATCCCTGCCGCGTTCCTGACCTTAGGGGGAAAGCTCTCAGTTTTTCCCCATTGAGAATGATATTCGCTGTAGGTTTTTCATAGATGGCTTTTATGATATTGAGGTATGTACCCTCTATCCCTATACTCTGAAGAGTTTTGATCAAGAAAGGATGCTGTACTTTGTCAAATGCTTTTTCTGCATCTATTGAGAGGATCATATGATTCTTGTTCTTTCTTTTGTGAATGTATTGTATCACGTTGATTGATTTGCGGATGTTGAACCAACCTTGCAGCCCAGGGATAAATCCGACTTGGTCGTGGTGAATAATCCTTTTAATGTACTGTTGGATCCTATTGGCTAGTATTTTGGTGAGAATTTTTGCATCCATGTTCATTAGGGATATTGGTCTGTAATTCTCCTTTTTGATGGGGTCTTTGTCTGGTTTTGGGATCAAGGTAATGCTGGCCTCATAAAATGAGTTTGGAAGTTTTCCTTCCATTTCTATTTTTGGGAACAGTTTCAGAAGGATAGGTATTAATTCTTCTTGAAATGTTTGGTAGAATTCCCCTGGGAAGCCATCTGGCCCTGGGCTTTTGTGTTTTGGGAGATTTTTGATGACTGCTTCTATTTCCTTAGTGGTTATAGGTCTGTTCAGGTTTTCTATTTCTTCCTGGTTCAGTTTTGGTAGTTGATACCTCTCTAGGAATGCATCCATTACTTCCAGGTTACCTAATTTGCTGGCATAGAGTTGCTCATAATATGTTCTTATAATTGTTTGTATTTCTTTGGTGTTGGTTGTGATCTCTCCTCTTTCATTCATGATTTTGTTGATTTGGGTCATTTCTCTTTTCTTTTTGAGAAGTCTGGCCAGGGGCTTATCAATCTTGTTAATTCTTTCAAAGAACCAGCTCCTAGTTTCGTTGATCTGTTCTACTGTTCTTTTGGTTTCTATTTCATTGATTTCTGCTCTGATCTTTATTATTTCTCTTCTCCTGCTGGGTTTAGGCTTTATTTGCTGTTCTTTCTCCAGCTCCTTTAGGTTTAGGGTTATGTTGTGTACTTGAGACCTTTCTTGTTTCTTGAGAAAGGCTTGTATTGCTGTATACTTTCCTCTTAGGACTGCCTTTGCTGTATCCCAAAGATTTTGAATAGTTGTGTTTTCATTTTCATTGGTTTCCATGAATTTTTTTAATTCTTCTTTAATTTCCTGGTTGACCCATTCATTCTTCAGTAGGATGCTCTTTAGCCTCCATGTATTTGAGTTCTTTCCGACTTTCCTCTTGTGATTGAGTTCTAGTTTCAAAGCATTGTGGTCTGAAAATAGGCAGGGGATGATCCCAATCTTCTGGTACCGGTTGAGACCTGATTTATGACCTAGGATGTGATCTATTCTGGAGAATGTTCCATGGGCACTAGAGAAGAATGTGTATTCCATTGCTTTGGGATGGAATGTTCTGAATATGTCTGTGAAGTCCATTTGGTCCAGTGTGTCATTTAAAGTCTTTATTTCCTTGTTGATCTTTTGCTTAGACGATCTGTCCATTTCAGTGAGGGGGGTGTTAAAGTCCCCCACTATTATTGTATTGTTGTCGATGTGTTTCTTTGCTTTTGTTATCAATTGCCTTATATAATTGGCTGCTCCCATGTTAGGGGCATAGATATTTACAATTGTTAGATCTTCTTGTTGGATAGACCCTTTAAGTATGATATAGTGTCCTTCCTCATCTCTTATTACTGTCTTTGGTTTAAAATCTAATTTGTCTGATATAAGGATTGCCACCCCAGCTTTCTTTTGGTGTCCATTAGCATGGTAAATGGTTTTCCACCCCCTCACTTTCAATCTGGGGGTGTCTTTGGGTCTAAAATGAGTCTCTTGCAGACAGCATATCGATGGGTCTTGTTTTTTAATCCAATCTGATAGCCTGTGTCTTTTGATTGGGGCATTTAGCCCATTTACATTCAGGGTAACTATTGAAAGATAGGAATTCAGTGCCATTGTATTGCCTGTAAAGTTACTGTTATTGTATATTGTTTGTGTTCCTTTCTGGTCTATGTTGCTTTTAGGCTCTCTCTTTGCTTAGAGGACCCCTTTCAATATTTGTTGTAGGGCTGGTTTCGTGTTTGCAAATTCCTTTAGTTTTTGTTTGTCCTGGAAGCTTTTTATCTCTCCTTCAATTTTCAATGACAGCCTAGCTGGATATAGTATTCTTGGCTGCATATTTTTCCCATTTAGTGCTCTGAATATGTCCTGCCAGTCCTTTCTGGCCTGCCAGGTCTCTGTGGATAAGTCTGTTGCCAATCTAATGTTTCTACCATTGTAGGTTACATATCTCTTCTCCCGAGCTGCTTTCAGGATTTTCTCTTTGTCTCTGAGACTCGTAAGTTTTACTATTAGATGTCGGGGTGTTGACCTATTTTTATTGATTTTGAGAGGGGTTCTCTGTGCTTCCTGGATTTTGATGCCTGTTTCCTTCCCCAAATTAGGGAAGTTCTCTGCTATAATTTGCTCCATTATACCTTCTGCCCCTCTCTCTCTTTCTTCTTCTTCTGGGATCCCAATTATTCTAATGTTGTTTCGTCTTATGGTATCGTTTATCTCTCGAATTCTGCCCTCGTGATCCAGTAGTTGTTTATCTCTCTTTTTCTCAGCTTCTTTATTTTCCATCATTTGGTCTTCTATCTCACTGATTCTTTCTTCTGCCTCATTTATCCTAGCAGTTAGCGCCCCCATATTTGATTGCACCTCATTGATAGCCTTTTTGATTTCTACTTGGTTCGATTTTAGTTCTTTTACTTCTCCAGAAAGGGTTTCTCTAATAACTTCCATGTTTTTTTCAAGCCCAGCTAGTATCTTTAAAGTGATGATTCTGAACTCTAGATCTGACATTGTACTAATGTCCGTATTGAGTAGGTCCCTGGCAGTCGGTACTACCTCTTGTTCTTTTTGTTGAGGTGATTTTTTCCGTCTTGTCATTTTGTGCAGAGGAGAATAGATTAATGAGAGAACAAAATGCTAGCAGGGTAACAACGTCCCCAGAAAATATACTCTAAACAATCAGAAAAGACCTGAAGCAGTGGGAAAAGAAAGGGAAAGAGAGAAAAAAGAAAAGGAAAGAAAAAAAGAAAAAAGAAAAAGATAAAGATAAAAACAAACAAAAGCAGAACAAAACAAAACAAAACAAAAACAGAATGTGATCAAATATGATCAGGCTGGATTATAGATCAGTGCCACACACTAGATTTTGGGTGTATTTTGGTCTGTTAAAAGAAAGTCCCTCCCAAAATTTTAAAGAAAGAAAAACTTATATATGTACAAAAATAAGGGTTGATGTGATGAAGGGATGGAATATGAATGTAAAGATGGAAATTATAAAAAATTTTAAAAAAGGATTTGATAAGTTGTTTGAAAAAAGAAAGAAGAGGATTAAAAAAAAAAAAGAAAGAAAGAAAAAAGGGAGAGAATGTGATCAGGCAGGGGAGTAGAAAAAAACCATACACTAGAGATTTAGAGTATATTTTGATCTGTTAGAAGAAACTATCTCAAGATTTTAAAGAGAGAACAACTTATATATATATGCCAAAAATACGGGTAACTACTATGAAGGGATAGAATATGACTTTAAAAATGAAAAATAAAAATGTTTTTTTTTTTTAAAAAGGGATTGATAAGATGTTGGTTGAAAAAGGGAAAAAGAAAAATTCAAAAAAAAAGAAAAAAGGAAAAAAGAAAAAAAGACAGTTAAAAAAAATAATTAACTTTGAAAGACTAAAGAATCATGGTAAAAAAGCCATGAATTCTATGTGCAGTATTCCCCTAGCGCTGGAGTTCTGCCGTTCTCATTGATCGGTAACCTTGGTCTTGGCTGGCTGTTCTCGCTGATCTTCTGGGGAGGGGCCTGTTGCCGTGGTTCTCAAATGTCTTTGCCGGAGGCAAAATTGCCCCGCCCTTGCCGGTCCGGGCTAAGTAATCTGCTCGGGTTTGCTCTCCGGAGCTTTTGTTCCCTGCAAGCTTTCCGTACAGCTTTGGAGGCGGAGAGTGAAAATGGCGGCCTCCCAGTCTCCGCCCCAGCGGAGCCGAGAACTCGGGGTCCGCTCCTCAGCGAGCCCCCAGAGAAAAGCAGTCAGTCACTCCCGTCTCCCCGGTCTCCAGCCACACTCCGTGCTCACCCGGCCTGTGACCGCGCGCTTCTATCTCTGGCACCCGACCCCGGGTGGAGTCTCCAAACCCAGCAGATCCCTGCGGTGCGCTCCCGCACCTCTCCTCCCGGGGGAAGAAGGTGAGTCTCCCCGGATCTGCCGCTTGTTGGGTCCCTGCTGGAGGAGCAGTGGCCCGACTGTGCTGCGGATCACGGTTTATGGCAACCCCGAGCTGAGAGCCCGCGCCTGGGGTCCGTCTCTGCAGCCGGCTTCCTTGCTCCGATACCTGGGAGCTCTGCCGCACTCAGGCACCCCCGGTCTTTCTGTGACCCCGAGGGTCCTGAGACCACACTGTCCCGCGAGGGTTCCACCCCCCACTTCGCCACCAGAGTGACGTCCTTCAGCGGAGCCGAGTTCTAAAAGTTCCGATTCTGTGCTCCGCGGCTCTATCACTTGCCAGAAGCGGCCGACGGAGGCCCCTCCCCCGCCGTCTATCCTCCCGAAGATCGCCTCGGATTCACTTCTCTGCACATCCTACCTTCCAGAAAGTGGTCGCTTTTCTGTTCAGAGAGTTGTTGCTATTCTTTTCTTCGATCTCCTGTTGAGTTTGTAGGTGTTCAGAATGGTTTGATCCCTATCCAGCTGAATTCCTGAGAGGAGACGAAATCCAGGTCTCCTACTCCTCTGCCATCTTGCTCCGCCCAAGATAAGTGTACTCTTAATCCCTTTATTTATTTCCCCCACCCCCCACCCACCTCTCCTCTGGCAACCACTAGTTTGTTGTCTATTTTTCATCTGTCTCTTTTTTTTTCTTTGTTCATTTGTTTTGTTTCTTAAATTACACATGTGAGTGAAATCATATGCTATTTGTCTTTCTCTATTCATTTATTTTACTTATCATTATACCTTCTAGGTCCATTCATGTTGTTGCAAATGGCAAGATTTCATTCCTTTTTTTATGGCTGAGTAATATTCCATTGTGTATATATACATACCCCACACCTTTATGCATTCATCTATCAATGGGCACTAGGGCCGCTTCCATATCTTGGCTGTTGTAAATAGTGCTGCTACAAACGTAGGGATGCACGTATCTTTTCAAATTCCCTTTCACCAACTATCTGAACACCTTTGATTATTAATATACCTCACAGTGTATTTTAATCACATGTTTGTGTGGTTTTAGCCCCTATGAGACCCTGGGCTTCTGGAGGTCAGGAAAGTGTATTGTATTTACCTTTATATCCTTGGGCTCTAATTAGTGCTACAATTGTCAGCACTTGATAAATGTTAGTTGAATGAAAGTGTACAGCCTTCCTACCTCCTACTGTGTTTTTGAGGTTTCCTTTAACGGAGGAGCTCACATTTTCCTGGAAAAGACAATGCTCCTATAATTTTTAGACTAAATAGATGCACACAAAAACAGCACATATCTCAAGATCGTCCCAGTTCAGTAGTGGAACTGGAAGAGTACATATTCTCAGTCCGCAGAGTACTTGGTAGTTTAAAGCAGTTTTTCTCTTATTTGATCTTTCTAATCATAACCCTGTGAGATGAATGTTACTCTCAACTGTTTACCGATGAGAAAACTGGTGTTCAGAGAGGTTAGAGACACCCCAGAGTTGCTCAGCCAGCAATTTCCTGAGCCAGACTTACAGCTTCAGTCAAGTTCTTTTGAAGATAACTTTTGAAGATTTCAGTCAGTCTTTTGAAGATCACTCAATGTTCTTTTCATTATTATACACAGCCCCTCCAGCTCGGTCACCTCTGGACCTAGTGAGGTGTCTGATGGTAATGCAATGCTAATTTTGGATGCAAACTTAATTGAAATGTCTTAAAACATGAGACTTGTGTTAATGTTTTCCATTGTTCTAAGAATTTTGCGGTAAACCATTGAAAAAGGTGTGCCTATATATCAGACATTATGTTAATAGTACACATACTGCAAAACAGATTCACTAAAATACTCTTAGCTCTCTGCTGGTACAGTATATGCACAATATGCTGTGTACTCGAAACATTTCGCTTAAGCCAACATAAGAGCAATAGAAAAATTCCATAAGTGAAGGCATCTGCAGCCTCTTCAATTTGTGTATTTGCTCTATCCACAGTATTAGGCAAAAATGAAGCTTAGTCATATCTATGCAGTGTTTCACAATGAAATGCTTGGGAAAATTGCAAACCAAATGCATGCTATGCAGTAAGTTTGAAAATTTGATTTTTTTATAACCTTGAGCATTGTTAGATTCACTACATAGTGCTTCTAAATCCCTTTGCTTTATGGTTTTCATATATCTGAAAAGATAAATATATGCAAAATTGGATATTTTCCAAGCAATGTGCCTTTCATTTGTAGTTCCTGAAGAGCTCAGCTATATGCAGTAATGTATTTATGTTTTAGAATGCTGACTATGGAATAAAGTACTTTGCTTAAATATACAATGGCTCTACCAACAGTCCCTAAAATATTTGGATAAATGTGGTTATGATTTTTATATAATTTATTGTGTTCTGTCAAATCATACTCATAACTCCCACTTTGTATTTTAGGAATTTGAAAACATATCTTATTTCTACCACTAGAATATGGGTTCCTTGAGGGCGACATGTATAACACTCAGTATTGTGTTTAGCTACCAGTAGAAGAAAGCTTTACTAAGGGACTGAAACGAATAGGAGTTGAATGACTTCATAGACTAAGAAGTCCAGAGGCAGGCAGCTGCTGGGTTTGGCTTGGTGGCTTAATGATATCAGAACAAATTTTGTTGTAGCTCTCTGGTCTTTTCCTAATGCTTGAGGCCTCATGTTGCCTCATGGTTGAAAACAGGTTGCTATCCCTCCAGTCACTGAGTCAACAGTAGGGACAGGAAAGAAGAGGAAGACAGTGGTAGTTATTTCTATCTCTTTTGTTTCTCAGAAACCTGCTAGTAGACTTTCGACTTACTGACTTCTTGGCCAGAGCCATGACTCGGCCACACAACTGTAACAAAGCCTGGGAAAGTGGGTATTTAACTCTACTAGCTTTTATTGGGCAAACAGAGAAGGCAGAAGTGGTTGGGAGCAGTCCTTAGCTCAGCCAGACAGCAGTATTTGCCACAGAGTCCTTTTTCATTTCCCTGAATCTCCTGTAGTCCTAACACAGTGCACAGATATTTCAAATGGATAAAATCCCTTCAGTATATTCCAATTTATAAATTATTGCGTTAGCCTTGCTGATGTAGGTTTTCAAGGGAAAGGAACTAATGTGAGTGCCTGTGAGTTCCACATGCTCTGAATTATTTACTCCTGAGAACAATCCCCATTTTACAGATGAGAAAACTGGAGCTCATATGTTTAAGATGCTTGAGGTTGCAGCTAAAGAATTGAAAAGATTGTTTTCAAACACAGATCTGTCTCCACTCTATTACCCTGACTATTAAATAATTCAAATCACTTTGATATGAAGATCATTCTAGTAGACTGGCACAGTCTTGATATTCCTTATAATTGTGAAATGGAAGGTCTGACTCAATACTGTCAATGTTCTTTTGTGATAATATTTTGTTTTTCATTATGGGCTGTGACATCATTAGATAGATGTTCTAAACTGCAGTTGTTTTTTTAAAGGTATGTCTGTTTAAGCAAAGGTTATGTGGGGGTGCCTGGGGTGGCTGAGTGAGAGGTAAGGCTTGTGCTAACCTCTGCTATGTCTAGGGGTAGAGACAGTGTATCACATTTTGGATTTGACTTTCTTTGTTCAGGTAAGAGTCATTTGCTGGGGGCCTCATAGCTGTGCAAACTGAAGATGAGGAAACACTCCTTGCCCAAGGAGGGCACAAGGACCTTTTGTACCTCGTTTGGACTGCCAGGTATGCAGAACTGATTACTGGGGAGAGTTTGCATGAGTCCAGAGTCTTCAGGAAGGAGGGGCTGAGAACTTAACTCCTGCTTCCTGAGATTCACCTTAAGGAAACTAATTGGTTCCACTGGCAGAAGACACCAAGGGATCAAAAAGAACCCCAACAAGGGAAGTATGAGATAGTGAGCAGAGCTGATGCAGCATGTGGCAGATTCAGGAGATCTCTGGTAGGGCATCCTAATCTGGGGAACAGAGGGAATAAATGAGTGTAGACTAGAGCACTAGGCATCAGCATAGTATGCAAAGCACTGACAGAACTGGGTGGACTCATTCTCGTCTGTAACATCCCGAGGCTGTTGGAGACAACAGCAGAAGTGGACTGTCAAACTCTTCAGTTCTCTGCTGGCCTGGGGTTTGGTCAAGACAATTCTTCTGGGGACTGAGTGAGCCCAGGAGCTCTGGGGTGGGCTATGAGAATCCAAGAAGGAAATCCCAATTTGCAGCTCCAAAGAGCTAATATCAGGTCTGGAGTCATGCTTAGGAGAAGCGAATGACTATTTTATGGGAAGTACCTAGGTTATACCATCTTCATTTCTGTCTTGTCTATCTATATCAGGAATGACTAATTAAAGATATGTCTTCACCATGAAGATTATAGAAGAACCACCTGGGGATCATGGTGTATGTACACACAGAGAGCCTCGAGTGACTAAATTGATAGGAAACAAAGGATGGGAGAGCTAGTAGCAGAGATTAACAGAATATAATTTTTTTTTGAATAGGTAATATGCTCAATTGTTCAAATCCAAAAGTTTTGAAAGTATATAATAAAAATGCCTCCAGTGCTGTCCCCATCCACTCAGTTTTCTGCCTTAGAGACAACCAAGGTTATGAGGCCCTGCTCTTACATAGTTCTTGAGAGATATTCTATGCATATATAAGCAAGTGTGTGTGTATATGTATGTATGTGGAGCTGCACTTTTTTATACAACTGGTTTTATATCATATGTACCCTTTTACATCTTGCTTTTTTTTTTTTTAAAGATTTTATTTATTTATTTGACAGAGAGACACAGCGAGAGAGGGAATGCAAGCAGGGGGAGTGGGAGAGGGAGAAGCAGGCTTCCTGCGGAGCAGGGAGCCCGATGCGGGGCTCGATCCCAGGACCCTGGGATCATGACCTGAGCCGAAGGCAGACGCTTAACCATCTGAGCCACCCAGGCGCCCCGACATCTTGCTTTTTTTAAAAAAAAACTTGACAATATAATTTGGAGATCATTTCCTATTAATATAGAGAGAGTTGCCATTTGTTTTTCTTATTTTTATAGCTGCTAAAATCCCATTGCTGGATGCACTATACTTTAACCAGTCCTCTCTTTGTGGATATTTTTGATTGCTTCCTATGTGTTGCAATGATTAATCTTGTATATACACCATTTGTGTGTGTGTGTGTGTGTGTGTGAGAGAGAGAGAGAGAGAGAGTGTATTGCTAGAATAAATTTCTAGACAACACATATTCCAATATGTGAAGATCTATTTATAAGGGTCTGATCATTTGTGCCCTACAGCTACTAAAGAGAACTCTTGTTCTAGGGCTCCAGATTTGGTTAGTAGGTTCAATTGAATCTAACAATCTCCACTGATATGAACAAGAAGTTCCAGAAAGCCATGTATGTTTCCCACCTTGCCCCCAGGAGACTGCTGATTTTTCTTCACAGCCTTGGGGATGGATGACACTATTATTTTCAGACTGTAGCGAGACATCAGCTAAATAGATCCCTTTAGATCCTCTAAGATTGGTGCCTCTCACTCTCCTGTAGTCTCTGTGGGTAAAGGGCATAGTTAAATGTTTGGTTTTAAATGTTCCTAATCCAAGGCACCCCTTTCATCCTCCTATACATGGTCTAAGAAAGTTGAGATAGAATCAAAGAAGAGATTTTGGCAACAAAGGGCTTTGGGCTGACAGAGCAGATAATCAGGCCACTGAGGAGCTGAAATTAAGATTTGTTGTGGCAGATCTACTTGTAGATATTTGAGACTTGGCTGTAATTGAATTTTTATTGTTCAATCGGAATGCAATACATCCACTGGCCTTTTAAATTTTTAATTGAGGAGACATATTTAAAGTTTTAAATTACTAGATCTATTTTGCTTTGATTGGCTACTATGTAAAACCAGACAGAGCCCATCTATAGTAGTACCATCAATCAAAGTGTGTTTCTTCATTTTATTTCCTGCCTCTACTATTAACTTGTCACTACCAACCTGCTTTTCCTCTTTCACATGGTGTGTGATGGATTAAACTAGTTAGCTAGCCAAATAGATTATATAGGGTACATTAACACTTAGTGTTTTTGATGGAGCACTGAACAAAACAAAAGCCATTCCTTACAGAAGACAATTAAGCCTACTGCTTGCTGTTTTGGACTTTGTGGTTCTCACTTTCTCTGAGTGGGCAGATAATAGCCACGCAATCGTTTTAGTGCAGGAGCATTTAATTGGTTTCTTTCATAAGAGGCTCCTAATACAGCATAATGGTCAGTCCTCTGAGTAGCCAGCATCCTTGCATCAGGCTTCCCTCCCCTGCCTCTGTGTCTGTTTTTGGCAGAATGACTGAGAAACTCCTGAAGTGAACTAACTCCATAGGGTCTTTGTTTCTAAGAAATGGGGCCTTTGAGTTTCTGAGCACACAGCTCAAGAGGTTTACTCCAATTTTTAGTGTTTAGTTGACCCAAGTTCCTGATGTTTTATTTTCTGGTATTTGGAGGCAGGATTGGACCAGCCTGGTGCTACTCAGATGCCCCGACACCTGCGTGGTGGCCCGGAGCCTGGCTTGTCTTTGCCTTACCAAGTGAGACCGGTGGCCCCATGGTTGGCCCCTAGCTGAGCCACCTTGCTGCTCAGGGCCCACACCAGAGCACACCTGATGCTGTTACCCACTTGTTCTTAGCACCTTTGAATTTGTAAATCTCCATGGAATTGCCATAAACATTCTCTCAGCACTTCCAAGGGAAGGACAGAAAACATCTTTCTCTGACCCTGGGCCCCTGTGGCTCAGTCATTGCTCCTGAGTGATTCTAACACCTTTGGGCAACTTGACCTACGTCTTTGGGAATGTTTAGTGACTGGGGTCAGGGCTCAGCAGTATTTTCTAGTTGTCTCACTTCCATGTCCATTCTAAACTCCTCGGGCAGCTGGGGAGCTTGCTGGGTGACTTGCGCCTAGAAAAGACATGGGGAAGAGCTGAGGGAAGGATTGGTCTCTGTTTCCTTATTATCCCTGTATCTCTGGGAAGCTGTCCTGCCCAGGGGTCTTATGCTGTAAACTTCTGCTGACTCACTCACTGTGGCGGGTGGCAATTGTTTGGATGAAAGCTGATCCCCAGCAAACTCTCCCAGAGGCTGGCTTGGTTCCTGCTGGTGTGCAAGGTGGGAGGCAGGGGGTGGGAGTGAGCAGTGTGAGACCTGAGGCTTTTCCTTCTTGCTTGCACCTGTGGGCAGAGGCTGGCTCATATCTCCACCTCCCCTCAGAACAGGAACACGGAACCCGGCTTAGGCCGCTGCTCGGCCATGGCTCCACATTCCTGCTACTCCTGATAATAGCACTAACTAGAGTAATGACAATAACAAATGATGTCTTCTGTTGGGGTGAACATGGGACCTCTTAAGAAACACCAGCTGCCTCAGTCCTCCATCTACAACGTTTTCATAACCTCCCTGAGAGTGAAATGATAAGATCTCACGTCATTGATCTCCTGCCTCCGGCAGGAACTTTACATACGCTGTTACTGATCTTGTCAGCATAAGAGCCTGACTTTATTAGTCCCTACATCCCAGGTGCTGTTTCAGGTTGTACACATCATTCAGGCCTCACAATAACCCTGTCTTGTAGGGGCTCTTCTCTATCCCATGGAATCATGTCCAAATAATCTTTTTAGATCAAAGATGTCTGCTCAAATACCAACACAAGCAGCAGAAGCTGTAACATGTCTCGAGTACTTACTATGCACCAGGCGCTGTTCAAAGCCCCTTATATATATTCACTCATTTAATCGCCTCAACAACCCTGTGAGTATGAGGTAGTTATTATCATTTATCTTCATTTTACAGGTGAGAAAAATGAGGCACAGGGAGATTAAATGATCGTTCTAAGCTCACTTACTGACAAAGCTTTCTAGCAGTGCTATAAGATGGGTGTCATTATTCCCATTTTAAGTGTTAATAATAAGAAAATCAATGATTGTTTCTAGTTAGCTGAATTTGAGAGGATTGACCCAAGAGGAAAGTAAAATTAATTCCTCTTTCAGAGCCAGAATTATTCTTTTATTTAGGAAAATGCCTTTATGAGCCTATTTGTTGCTGAAAGCAAGGTGGAATTGAAGAAGTTTAAACAAACAGAGGGTAAGTGCTCTGCACAGTAAAATAACAGGAAGTTTGGAGCTGTCCGCTGGTGCATTGAGATGGTTGAAGAATCTGGAAGAGAAGAAGGTAGGAATGGTAGAGAGAGAAGGGAGTGGCTCGGTAACATGGTGAGAGGTTAGGATCCTTGAAGGAGTGCAGTCAGTGAGAAACTCCCCTGCGGAGGGAATGACCAGTGAATTTCTTGGAACTGGGATTGCTGACAGTCAGTGTGAAGTTGTTTCTCCATTTGTCATACTGCTCTCTGTTCAGCCTAAACCTTCAATAAAGTTTTGCTACTTAAGCAACCTAGTACTGGTGCATTGTAGGAGTGAAGGATGAGGACATGGGCCAGATTTTCTAGGCAGTGACTAACCGTAAAACAGTTCAGATGCTCAGGCCAGAGCTGGGAGTGAGTCTGAGCAGAGAACCAAGCTGAAGTTAGACTCACTTGGAAGTAGGTGGAAGAGCCCCCCACAAACTCCCTTCCCCAAATGTGCTCAAGGGAAGTGAACCATATAAAGGCATGGGGGAAGAGGGAACAATGGGTAACTTGTGTAATAATCAATTATTTTCTAAAGTAGAGGATGTGTTTCCTTTAGGGACTCAGCCTCAAGTAACAGAAAGCATGGTTCCAAATGGAAGTACACAGTAAGGAGATTTCTTTTTCTTTCTTTTTTAAGATTTTATTTATTTATTTGAGAGAGAGAGAGAGAGAGACAGAGATAGCGAGAAGAGTGAGAAGAGAGCATGAGCGGGGAGGAGAGGGAGAAGCAGGCTCCTGCTGAGCAGGAAGCCCACCATGGGGCTCGATCCCAGGACCCTGGGACCAGGACCTGAGCCGAAGGCAGATGCTCAACCCACTGAGCCACCCAGGTGCCCCAAGGAGATTTCTTATTGCACCCAGCGGGAGGTCCAGAAGTAGGGTGACTTCCAGGTTGGTTGATTCCAGGTTGACTCAACCATGTCATCAAGGATGTAATTCTTTTCACTCTCCTCTGCTATCTTCAGGATTTGGGTCGTCTCTAGGGTGGTAGCAGTATAGCTGCCAGAGCTGCCTCCCAGCCTTGGAGCGTGGATTCCTATGGAATTGACTTCTGCTGGACACAAGTGCTTTCAGTGTCAGACCTACCTACCTGTCATCACCACATGGCTGCCAATTCGTCCTTGTAGCACTTCCTTCTTCCTTCATCAGGTTTTCTGGTGGAATAAGGAGAAGCAGGAGGTGGAGAGAGGTAAAAACATAGCCTTTTCTAAAAGAAACAACAACAACCCCCACCCCCTGCCAGGTTTGTGCAGAAATAGTGAATTCTAGGTTTGGGAGAATAAATATATAAAGTAAGCCTGAAACATCTTTTCATACTGGAGAGCAAGAAAACCATTAAAGACTTTGGGGATTGTGTTAAAATATTTAGGAGCCAACTTGAAGGACTTTCACTGGCCAAAGATGGGACAATTTGAGAATCATAAAAAATTATAACTACAAATAGATTGAAGTACGTAAGATATGATATATTAATATACATAACTTATAATGATAAGAAACACAATTGGTTACCTTTGTGAGATGGTAGGGAATGAATCCATTATTCTAAAAATGGGTAAATAAGAGCAAAGAACTCAATCTATCACTTGTTTTTCCTGTATGACTTACATCTCAGAGCAACCAAATATTTGTGGAGAGAAAGTGTTTCCTTATAGAAAAATTCCAGTTTTTATTAACTGGATTGAAATGGAGAACATTAGATTTAAAATATCAACATTTCAATCTTTAATGAGATAATTGATCTAAGCAATTAGCATCAATGCCTGCTAGAGCAGTCATTGAAAAGCTGATAGCGAACTTTATAATCAGTGAATCAGGCTGGCAACACCTGGACTCGTTGATCAATAGTAACATCAGGCGTTATGTACCTCCTGATGGGATGCAATAGGAAGTACACAGCACCACCTATGAAGCGTTCTTGCCAAAAAAATTGAACCTAAACATAATCAAGTTTACAGGAAATATTGGGGCATAGGAATAGATATAATATATGGACATTTTTGTGGATTGTGATTTAAACAAACCAAATACTAAAAAATATATGAGGCAATAGGAGAAATTTGAACACTAACTGAATATTTGATGATATTGAGGAATTACTAACTTTTTCAAATGTGAATATGGTATTATGGTTATATTTTTTAAAGCTATATATTTTTTATTGATACATAATGAAATATTCACCTTTGAAATAATATAAAGTCTGGGATTTGTTTCACAATAATGTAGTGTATGTGTGGGGCAAGTGAGCAGGGGTATAGGTGGACAAGTTTGGCCATGTATTGACAATTGTTGAAGCTGGGTGATGGGTATATGTAGTTGACTCTAATATTCTATTTGGCATATGTTTGATCTTTTCCATAATAAAATGTGGAAAAGAAAAGAATTAGCGTTTGTCAACCACTTTTGAATCATTGCAATTCTGGCTTCTGCCACCTTGGTATAGGGCAGAGACAAGCAATGGCTGTGTGAAGTCTGGGCGGAGGTTGCCTTGGGAATGATGATTGCATACATAGGACCTGGCCTTAAAGATCTCAGCCACAATGCTGTATTGATCTTGTTTCTGCTGATCCTCCTCCCATTTCTGCCCTATTCTGGGCTGGACAGGATTCAGTGGAACAAACTGGGTGAGACAAACTGTGGAGGATTTTTTCTTAGGAGTTGTGGCATTGGCTTTAATCGGCATACCTCTTATCGCTGATGCTGTGATTCTGGGAGTTACCACAGACCACAAGTCAAAGAAACTATTCTCTTCTAGTGGCTAACTTGGTGTCACGTCACTGCCAAACATAAAGTCTTGGATACTGTTAAAAGGCAAAGACTGCAAAAAATGGCAGACCCTGTCACCTATAAGTTTTCATGTTAAGGTTCCAAGAAAAAACTCATTCTGCGAGCGTTCTGCTATTCATCTGGATATGGCCATTTTCATCAACTCTAGTAAAACTGTTAGCTCAAAGGATGGGATTTTATCAACTGTAAATTTTTCTCCATTTAATTCTTTTTATACTCAGAGTATGTTTTGGTTTGTATGTACTAGAATCTAAGATGGTATCTGATTTAATATAGAATTGTATGATTGATGTTAATTTTTATATGGCAATTTTTCAGGATATTCCAGGAAGGACACCCTGATTTTCAGGGACTTTGCTACTTGGTCAAATTTGAGAACAGAGCACTGAGGTATAATTATTTACATTTTGGTGTGAATGAAGGATCTGGTGAGTTTGATGGGATGCAGAATAGCTTTATTCTGGGTGAGAACTGAGAACAGAAAACCCTAACTCAGCCCTTGTCTAGTTTAAGAAGGTATTTCCCTGACAGCACTATTTAGGTGACATGACTTAAGTGAAGCTCCTAAACCTTAGCATCCCTAAGGCTCGGAGAGATATTTAAGTCTATCCCAAGCTCCAAGTTTCCTGGGCGATAGTGACTGAACCTGCCAGGTCATGGACGTGAGATTTATTTCTTGCTTTAAAGGATTCAGCTAGTTGTAATGACATAAAAAATGGAAATTAACCAGCAAGCTTTCCTTTCATTCCTTCTCATCTTCATTTAAGTAGCTCAAGATCATAGCCAAGGAATGGAGGCAATTGTTGGCAAGAAAGGGGGCTTTAAGCCTGGGTGTGGACCTTGAGTGGAAAGGGACACATTTAATTTCATTCACATGTTTAATCTGGCATATTGGAAGGAGGGCAGGAAGTACTTAGGCCATCAGCTAATTAACTGTGATTGTCTCATGCCCCTCCCTTAGCTCTAGGTGCTCAATGTTGCTAGGGGACATCAGGTTAAAACGGAGTAACTAGACCCCTGAAGCCTGTGAATCTTAATAGTAGGTGGTGTCTGTCCATTGTGTACAACTATGCTCAGTAGAATTTGTCATTTATCACTACAAGGGTGAAAGAAAACAAGTATAAAAAAATACTTTAGATTTGTGTGATTCTTCCTGTTCTAGCTGGATCTAATCTTTGTATTATTATCATCTCCCTAAAATCAGTTTTCTTAATATCTTAACTCTCTTATGCACCAGAATTGTGCTGTTAACCTGTCACATGTAGCTATTGAGCACTGGGCATGTGGCCAGTCCAAATTGAGATGTGAGGATTAAATAAATATCAGATTTAGAAGACGAAGTATGGAGAAAAGGATAAAGTATCTCACCAGTAGTTTTTCTTTAATGTTGATTACACAGAGAAATGAAAATGATTTGGATATGTTAGGTGAAATAAAGTATTATAAAAATTAACTTCATGTGTATACAATGTATATATTACTTTATTTTAACTTTTTTTTTTTTTACTTTTTAGTAGCCATGAGAACACTTAAAGTTACTATGTGGCTCACATTATTTCTATTGGACAGTGTTGTGCTAGAAAATACTTGTGACATGTCTATTTTCTGATATCTTGAGATCAGTGGTGTGAGATCCAGAGCTAGAGTCCTAGGCTGGAATTCTGGTTCTCCACTTTATATGTGTGGAGATGGGTTCTATTCCCCTCCAAGCCTCAATGACCTAGACTGTAAAATGGAGAGAGTAAGAGTTGCAGCTGCATTGGATGCTTATGAGATTGCCTGAGATATGCCTGGTTCAAAGGAAGTTACGAACTTCTTTTCCTTCTGCTGATGCTCCTGCTCTGTTGCTCTACCCCTGAGCAGCGAATCCCTTCTCTTGCTGAGGATCACAGACTCTATGGAAAGGGGGCATAGGCATCAGCCTTCCCAATCCCTCCTTTCTGCAGTGCAGGCAGTCTTTCCCACCATTTACTCATTTACACTGTTCTCACTTGCACACCTGTGTGCCACTTGAGCATTTGAGGAGGGGAATTACACATTCAATTTTCTTGTTTCACCCACAGTGTTCTATATATCAGAAAACACATGATAAATAATTATTTAAGTCACCAAGAAAGGGAGAAAATGACTTATCTGGGAAACACAGGTGATTGTATCAAGTTTAAGGGATGCCTTTGGAAACATTCAGAGACCCTATGACAGATGTAATGTCTTTTGTTTCTCATGGCAACCTGTGGGGTTATGAGGCTGACTATGGAGTACAACTTTAAAGTGATATACAGCAAGAATTCTCTCCCAGAGAGAAAGCCATACTTTTTTTTTTTTTTAATGAAGAGAATGTGTATTGTCTGAAAATCTTTGTTAAACATCATTTTTTGTTCCCAAATTATGCTTGCCTGCTTGCTTTTCTGTTTCTATTTATGTTTCTGTAAAAACATGCTCTTTCATGTCTCAAATGAGCTAAGAGAGTGGTGGTAGGATGTCATCCTTCAACCTGCTTTGGGGAGGAAAGGTGTTCCGATTAGGTGGCCCGGCAACCCGTAATCCTCGCTCTGAGGAGACGAGGGGAATGCACACAATGAGCTAAGAGAGTGGTGGTAGGATGTCATCCTTCAACCTGCTTTGGGGAGGAAAGGTGTTCCGATGAGGTGGCCCGCCAACCCATAATCCTTGCTCTGAGGAGACAAGGGGAACGCACACAATGAGCTAAGAGAGTGGTGGTAGGATGTCATCCTTCAACCTGCTTTGGGGAAGAAAGGTGTTCCGATGAGGTGGCCCGCCAACCCGTAATCCTCTCTCTGAGGAGACGAGGGGAACGCACACCTTCCTCTGCGGTGTTTATAGAGGCTCAGCTGTAGGTACTGGGGGCTTCCTCTTTTCGCTGTTCCCAAAGGTCAAGTGAACTGCTTGCAGGGTGGAGTCTAGTCCCATCTGGATAAAATGAAGACCACAACTTCAGATGGGCGGACAGAAACAGAGGAGGGACTGTCCTGTGGCTTGGCCCTGCATTCTCTAGGGAATGAAAGAACAGTAAAATCCCCTTGGTCAGTCTCTGTTATAACATCCCTCTCTTTAAGATTAACTTAATCTGGGTGTGTGCTGGTCTAAACTGGGGTGGCCTCCCTGATTTGGCAGCTTTTAAAACTGGCCATCATAACACTGATAAAATGTTGTTCATCCAGTATTATGGGCCACAAGAGAACTATGTTTCAATCATTTTACCTAGATATAACTTACATGTATCCTACTGGAATAAGGTATTTGGTGGAGCATCAGAATGGTCCCAGTCCTAACTCAGAAAAGCCTCACCATAAGGCATATTCAGAAAATGTATAGATAAACCCTAAATATTAATTAAGATTTCATTTATTTGTGGTCTCTATACTATTAGGAATTCTGCTTTCTGGATAATGGAGCTAATAAAAATACTCCATTCCTCTTGGCAAAATGCAGAGAACAAATAATTTTACACAAACCTCAGAAAGCCTTACTGCACAAAGGAACAGTGACCAGAAGGCCACTTGCTTCTGGCAATTTCCTCAAATTTGTAAAGCAAGTAACAGTTGACTCAACAACCATAGGATTTGGTCTTGTTTCAATTCCTTCTCTGGAACTGGCCTTTTTCCTAAGGTTCTCTTTGGACCTATACTATTTTGTGTTTCTATTTTCTTCTTGGGGGTGAAGAACACCCATTTGCTCTTCAGATAAAAAGTGCTCTTGTGAGAATGAAACTAATAAAGCTTTAGTGACCTTCAGAGGCTTCCTGGCTCCCACCACATCAATTTCAAACTCCTTTGTCAAGCTTCCAGGACCCTCCTGCTATTGTCAAACACACATCTTTTTCCCATGAGTGCACTCTATTCCTTTTGTTCGTCTAATCTAAAATTGCCTTCCCACTCCTTGTGTTCTGGCTGACATTTAAGGCTTCATTTAAGTTCTACCTCCTCTGTGAAGACTTCATTGTTTCTTTCAGCTTTTCTTAGTATATTTAATCAGTACCCACACCATGAATATACTAGCCTGTACTTTTCACCATTGCTTCAGGTGTGCAAATCATATATGGCCAAGCACCACTTGACACTTTACTTTTCACCCCCGAAATCTAGATGTTGATGAGGATACTTGGCTCTTACTACAGGGGAGATGTTTCTGACAATTAAAACTGCACCAAATGGAATGAGGTTCCTCAAGACATAGTGAATTCCTTGTCACTGGAGGGTATCAACTAGAGACTACTTGCAAGGGTTTTCCCTCGGGTGTAGATCGTTGTTGGTATTTTATACATTTTTGATGTATAAATGGGCTTTGGAATAGATCAAATATCCAGGTGGGAGGGTCTGACAAAATTCTTTAACACTGAACTTCTGTTACCCTATAAAATGGTTGCTCACTAAAAAAGAAGCCTTTGTTGCATTCATGGAAATCTTTTCTTATTTGAAAATAATTCCCCATTCATTACTGCATTGGATTTTAGCAAACTTATGAGAGGCATGAACCTCCCCTATTATCTAAGTATGACACATGATCCAAATGATGGAATATAACAAGGGTGTGTAGGAAGTGAATGAGAGAAGGGGGACACAAAAAGAATCAGAACACATTGCTCTCCATGCTCTGGTTTCAGGGCAGTTAGTGGTGGAGGGCTTGGGAGAGAGGTCAGGGATAGTAATGGGCAAAGTAATCCATGGTTGAACTTACTGCTCTGGTATAGCTCTGACCTCCCCATTAGTGCTTGGGTCTGTTGAACTACCTATTAAATGAGGACTCTATGCAAAAGCTGCTGATTTTACTCTTGAACAGAGAAGTTAGAATTGCAATTTGGGTGAACGTTTTAACTGAGTCATAGTTGCTATTTTGTTATCTAGTGGTAGAGTCCAAAAAACTCAGAAAATTTGAAAATATCAAACCATGTGTCTTCAAAGGATATATATGGAATTTATTTCCCATGTTGAAAATAATATTTTAACAGAGTAGTATTTAAAAAGTCATTATACAACAAAGAATGCTTATTTTAAGAGTAGAATATGTTAAAAGGCTGAGGTAAACCATAGTATTATTTTGCTAATACTGTCTTGTAAATCATGACAGTATAATATCAATTCAGCAACAAAGTTATCAATCATATATTATGTGCAAATCATGGTGCTGAGCACCTGTCGAAAGCTTTGGTTATGCTTCTTCTTGAAGGAGGCATCATAAAAAGACTTGGGCAGCACTATAAGTGGGAAGCAGGAGAAGGACAAATTGATCAGTGTGTGTGAAATATGAGTGCATTTGTTTCCTATTGATGCGTTACAAATTATCACAAACTTAGCAGGTTGAAACAACAAATATTTGTGATCCCACAGTTTCCATGGGTCAGGGGTCTAGGCACATCTTAGCTGGGTCCTCTTTTTAGGATCTGGCAAGACGGCAATAAAAGGATTAGCTGGGCTGTGTTGAGTCCTAGAGCCCAGGGCCCTCTTTTGAGCTCCCTCAGGTTGTTGACAGAATACAGTTCCTTGTGGTTATAGGATGGATTGAAGTCCTGTTCTACTGCTATCACCTGGGGTCTACTCTCAGCCCCTGAGGCCACTCAGTTCCTTGACGTGTGGTCTGTTCATAGAGCTTCTCCCAACATGGCAGCTTATGTCTTCAGTGCCAGCAGGAGAATCTCGGAATTCCTCCGTCTCTGACTTATAGACCCTCCTTTATTTTTTTTAAATTTATTAGGTCAGGCCTGTCCAGCATAATCTCCCTTTTGATTAACTCAAAATGAACTGATTGGGGACCTTAGTTATATTTACAAAAATCCTTCACCATTGCCACACAACAAAACTTAATCACAGAAGTAAAACCCTAACAAATTCATGGGTCCTGCCCCCACCTAAGGAGAGGGAATTATACAAGGCATGCCACTACGGGTGAGAATTTTGGGACCATCTTAGAATTGTACCTACTACACTGGGCAGTCAGAAGGCAAAAACATCATTCTGTTTGTTAGGTGTTAGGACGGGTCATGGGAGGGTATGTTTTTTTCTAATATCAATCTCCGACTGGTGTCCTATAATTCAGTTCAATTCTGACACTTATTACCTGGAGTTAGTGTTTAGATCTCATGGGTTAAGGGTTCAGTCTTATCAGACTGCCTTTATTTTGGGTGTCAGCTATAAGTCCAGGGGCCGCCTACATTTCTGCATGGAAAATTACAAATTTAGGGGTTCCCATGACCATCCCTCAGGTTCAATAATTTGCTAGAATAACTCACAGGACTCAGAAAAGCACTATATGTACAACTCCTGGTTTATTATAAAGGATACAAATGAACTGCCAAGTGAAGAAAGAAATAGGGTGGCAAGGTCTGGGGGAAGTGCAGGCATAACGCTCCACACTCTCTTCCTGGGCAGAACCCTCCCAGCACATCACTATGGTCACCAACTCCAAAACTTCTTGAACCCTGTTGTTCCAGACCTTTTATATAGGGTTTCATTATGTAGGTGTAATGGACCGAATGTTTGTGTCCCTTCCAAATTCATACCACTAAAGTGATGGTACTTGGGATGGGGCCTTTGGGAGTTAATTAGGGTCAGATTAGGTCATGAGGGTGGGGCCCTAATGATGGGATTAGTGGCCTTCTAAGAAGAGGAAGAGGGCGCCTGGGTGGCTCAGTTGGTTAAGCGACTGCCTTCGGCTCAGGTCATGATCCTGGAGTCCTGGGATCGAGTCCCACATCGGGCTCCCTGCTCAGCAGGGAGTCTGCTTCTCCCTCTGACCCTCCCCCGTCTCATGCTCTATCTCATTCTCTCAAATAAATAAATAAAATCTTTAAAAAAAAAAAAAAAAAAAAGAAGAGGAAGAGAAAGATTTTTCTTTCTCTCTCTTTCTCTGTGTGTATGCACCAAGCAAAGGCCATGTGAGGATATAGAGAGAGGGTGGACATCTGCAAGCCAGGAAGAGGGCCCTTAGCAGGGACTGAATCATCTGGCACTGAATCAGCTGGCACCTTCATCTTGGGTTTTTAGCCTCCAGAACTGTGAGATCTGTTCTTTAGGCCACGCACTCTGTGGTATGGTGTTATGGTAGCCCGAATAGGCTTCAAGACAGTGGGTATGATTGATTAAATTATTGATCCCCTGACTGAACTCAGTCTTCAGTCCCTGTCCCCTCCTGGAGACTTGTTGGTGGAGTAAGGCTGAAAGTTCCAACCATGCAATCAGACAGTGGTTTCCTGTGGTGACCAGCCCTGACGCTGATACTATCTAGGCCCCTCCTTCATGAGTCATCTCATTAGCATAAACTCAGGTACAGTCAAGGAAGCTCCTTATGATTAACAAAAGACACTCCTATTCTTTATATATTGTTTATTGCACCGCAAAGGTAAGTACCAGTTTTGTATAACAGAATCTTGATAGAAAGTGTCAATTAGGCCCAACCAATTCAGGAACTTCCTAGATACTGAAAAACGATGTAAACCGATTCATATGTATAGATCTATTAAAAAAAAAAAAAATATATATATATATATTTGACACTAAGCTGCTATATAATATATATGGTATACATGATATCTCAATATCTGTGGATTTTGTTTTATTTCTCATTTTTTTTCCTACAGGAAATGCTTGACCAATGTTACTAAGGGGATATCCTTTTCTTTTTTTGTTCTATATTTTTTTCCCCTCAGTACGTTCATGGTTATTCCTGATATCCTGCCAATCTACCCTTGACATGGATCCATGGTAATTTGGAAGTCTCATTTGGGCACCAGGACTGATAAAGGATTTCTGGAGAATTGTTAGTCTTCCTGGATAGATGTGCATTATGTTTAAGCTTTGTGGAGGCTTTGTCACGAGCTGGGTGTCTACGGGTGTGGTTTGTTCTGTTCATATTTGTAATTGTGTTCCTTGCTAGTGCTGGAACTCAGGCACATTGCCCTCTGCTGTTGCCTGATACTTAATAAGAGCTGCTTTCCCCCCTGTTATTTTAGTGGGGTTTTGTAATCTATTTTTGCTTTGAGGACAAGAAGAGTAATCTTCTTGCAGAGAAATGCTTCCAAAAGTTTTTGCCATTTTTCTTCAGATGTGTCCAATCTTGCACTCTTAAATGTATCCCTTAGCTATAGCTGTGTGTGTCACCACTTCATTTCCATGTATGCTTATGCTATAGATATAAACTGCTTTAAACGGTTCCTCATCTCTTCCTTGGTGATTTTACACAACTTTGAACTGTCACTGGGTATAGAATGACAAGTGTCCTCTTTATCCTTGACTGTCACCAGGCAACTAAGCAATGTCTGTCAAAGAGTGTCACAGACAGGTCCAGGTAATTGTCAGGAATCAGAAAGGAGAAGAAGAAGGGAGAAGAAAAAGACATGGGAAGAAAAAGATGGAAGAAGGTATAGAGGAAGAGGACAGAAAAAGAAGTTATTCCACCTTATAGCAGAGGACCAGAAAAAAAACACACCCCCAAATTGCCCAAATAAACCCAAATCTACTTCAGGTGACAATAATGAAATATATTTAAAACATAGTTTTAAAAGTAATTAAGATTTAAAAAAAAATTTATTTTATTTAAATTCAATTAATTAACATATAGTATATTATTAGTTCCAGAGGTAGAGTTCAGTGATTTATCAGTTGTATACAATACCCAGTGCTCACTGCATCACAGCCCTCCTTAATGCCCATCACCCAGTTACCCCATACCCCCACCCACCTCCCATCCAAAAGCAATTTAGATTTTTGAGGTGTTCTCTTGCAGAAGTAGCTTATACCAGGCTCCGAATGTGCTAAATGAAGAACAGGAACCTAGATGCAGGACCAAATGGGGCAGAAAAGCAAGGAGTGAGGAGGTGGAGTGTGGGTGAGCCTGGAAGAAATTCCAAGGTGGCGTGCAAGACAACCAGTGTTGTTTATGGGGCAACTTGCTTCAGGTCTCCAAGTTAGTGGGGGTCAGAGCAGGACCTAGGAGAGGGTCTCCTGACCCTACTGTGAAGCGCACTGACCTCTGAGGCCCAGACCATGAAGAAGGGCAGTACATGTGATTATGTGACTTTGACAAAATGTCAGAGAAATGAAAACAAATGGCTGAGCAGTCCCTGGAGGGATAAAGAGTTCAGTTATTAAGCTCTTCGACCAGAAACACTGCGATTCAGTCATCTAGGATGATTTTATTCCATCTTCTATTATGGGCTGCACCACATAAATCTGTGTTTTATTGCTGGAGTGAGATGCTGGAGAATTTCAAGATTACTTTTGGCACTGTCTGAGTTGGCTCACTGCTGTGCTGACAAGTGCTTGTGGAAAATTAGCAGCAATGATATTAATCACCGTTTCCAGGGTTTTCCTTCCCACCCTTTGTTTTGTCTTTATTCTTTTGAAAACAAAAAACAACTCCCCTCCAAGTCTTCTAAAATACAAGTGTCTCCAGTGGAGTTAGAGAGTAGGGTGGTCAAGAAGAAGGGGTGGTGCTCTTAACCTGGGGCCCTTGTGGGCGGCATCATGAGGAGTCAGATGTGATGCTGTTGCCATGTCATGTATCTCATGCCTGGAATTCTCTGGGTGGTGGCTGCTGGGAAAGGGAAGGGAAACAAGGAAAAGTGGTTTGAAGTACCTGAAAGTATGTCTGATTTTCTTTTTTGATCGACACATTCAACTGGTGCAATACAGGAACAGCAGGGCAGGTGAGAAGTAGGAGGTGGATGGGTGGACAGGTGAGGGATCTAAACACACACAGATACATACACCCATACACATACATGCACTCATGGGGCTATGACAAAGGCAATTTATTTGGGGGCCACAGGCCTTAACAATGGATGCCCTCATTCTCTGACCCACAATGTCAAACGCTCTCCCATCACAAGTGGATATCATTTCTTCCCTCTCTACTGCTGATTCCTGGTCTTCTTTGCATAGTCCCAGTTTTACTCCTGTTTTCTAAATTATCTCCCCAAGGTTTGCCCATTCCTGCCTCTGCGTTTGGACAAATGCATCTATTCACTTGATTTCCAATGTCATCTCTCTGTTGATAACTTCCAAATTTATATCTCAAGCTTCGCTCTTTCTCAAGCAGGAATAGGGTTGCCTGCAATTCAGCCTCTGTTGAGATAAAGGGAGCTAAGACAAAGCATAGCTTGTCCTTGCAATTGCACACCTGGGTCGATGGGGGCAGGGTGCTCTTATGTGTAAGGCTGGGAAGGACTCGGAGTGAGGGCCATCTTGGAATTCTGTGCTTGGGAAACCAGTTCAGTGTAGTGATTAATGAGAGGCTGGGAGCCAGAATGCTGGGATTCAAATCCTGACTCCACCACGTACTCGCTGTGTGCTCCTACATTTCTGTTTCCTTGTGTGTGAAAGAGGGTAATAATCGGATCTCTCCCCTAGGGTCGTCATGAGGATTAAGTGAGATAATGCATATAAAATGTTGAGCCCTGCACATAGTAAGGACTCAGTAAATCTTAACTTATCCAAACCATTTGTCTTGTTTCTCTCCCCAAAGAGAGAAGGATGTCTTTTCCAAGAAGCCTATGACAGAAAAGCAAAAGGCATTAATGTGGAAAGCTCTCACTTTTGTGAAGTAAAATCCTGCACCAAGGTCTGGGGTTTTGTGACGGGGCTTCATTTATTAATCATTATGAATAGGTTGATGAGAAGTAGGTGGGTTAAAGATGAGTGAAAAGCTT
This sequence comes from Phoca vitulina, assembly GCF_004348235.1. Classification (NCBI taxonomy): domain Eukaryota; kingdom Metazoa; phylum Chordata; class Mammalia; order Carnivora; family Phocidae; genus Phoca; species Phoca vitulina. The sequence continues at coordinate 13,303,349 of NW_022589770.1, read as the reverse complement.
TATGACTGAGTTTATCCTGTTTTCTGGGCCTAGCTTCAGCAAGCTGATTAAGCGAGGCTGGGGCTGCACAGGGCTGCCCTACTTAAGGCTTTGTCAGCATTTCCTTTGTAGATTCTAAGTTCCAGAGCTTGGAAATGGCTGTGTTGAAAATATTCTCTGAGGGCTTGAGCTTGGTGGAAGATCTTTATCAGGCACCAGATAATCTTGTCACGTTTTGAAAGACGAATAGAGAAAGAAAGAAAAAAATGTTGGAAGGGGACAATGCAGAGCAAAAGAGAGAGAAGAGGAGAGATGTGGAAAGGTGAGGGAGAAGGAGAGAGAAGAATTCTTTTTGGAGTTTCTCAGACATGCACTTTAAAATAGCTCCTCTATGTCAGGCATTTCTCCAACATCCTTGTCCAGGCCCTGTGCTGTTATAATAATTGGAGAGAGCTATACCAAAGAGCTTCCTGCTGTCCCTGAGATGTGTTCCCACAAGCTGAGTGCACTGTTGGTGGCCTGCCTTTGTTCTGCCAACATGGAGTTTACCATTCTCCTTTTCCATGAAACAGTGACACCAACTTGATTTTTGGCATCTTGCAAAGTTTGGGCCAGTGTTGTTGGTTCCCTGGAAAGATCTTTGATTCTCATCTTGGAGGGTGCCAAGTGGGCTCAGAACTAAAGACAAGACATGGGCAAGGAGCTACAAAGGAAAATAAGGCCACAGTTAGGTCTGTCTGAATACTCACCAGAGAAATTCGGGAATGTTGGGTGCTCTTGACACAAGGAGTCCCAATCCTTATGGCAGAGTCTGTGGTGATGACCAGAGAGAGTGTAGGGTTGGGTTCACCATGGTGGGGCAGACATGCATGAAAGAGATGGGACCAATAGTGCCTCATTCCCCATGGGGAAGAAGGGGGTTCTTACCATGTGTTAAAGGAGAGTCACTGGGGATGCCCTCTCCTGTTCTGCTCTGAGGACTCTGGATATGGAAACTGGTAATAAGAGCCACATTCTGGAGTTCCCTGTTTCCTTCAACATTCGGTCTAGTTCTCTCCGCACTGGAGGGGTAACTGATGAGAGACAGAAGAATGTTCACCTTTAGCCCAGAAAACTGACTGTATAGTTTCAATAAGGCTCAACTATGTGCTGGTTGCTACATTCTTAAAGGGTCTCATGACTGTCTGCACATCTCACCGATAGTTAATAATGAACTGAATGAAAAGCACCAGAGAAGTCTTGTGAAAGTAGTTTTACAAGTAGAAATTCGAAGAAAACATTTATGATCTAATACTCCCTGCACGTCCCCTCTCCCTTGAACACTAAGCATATAACCACCAGCTTCACACAGCAAAAGTGTAGCTCTTTCTGCCCACGGGTCCTGTCCCTGTGCTATAATAAAAGCATCTTTTTGCACTGAGAACATCTCAAGAATTCTTTCTTGACCATTCGCTTGTGGCCCCACATCAGTAACCATGAAGAAGCTTGGAAGATGGACAGCCATGCAACAACTTTTCTTTTCCTTTCCAAACCCCACCAAGACAATTGTAGAGGAGTAAGATAGATACAAACCCACAAGTACAGAGAGGAGAGCCAAGGAGACAACTGAAGATGGAAACTTTCCACAGGTTTAGGAAGCTGGAGAGTGGACTGGTAGCTAATTTAATAGTTTGGAGGCAGTGGCAATTTAGTGTCCTCGGAAGGGGGAGGAAATACTCTGTTGTGTAGAGCTTCAGCAAGTCCCGGAACTTGGTGGGAGGGGTGAAGTATAAAGCTGAAACCAGGGGCATTGGCTGAAAGCCTGAGTACAGAGTTGCTGCAGGTACCCTGCTCCCCTCACACAGCCAGGCCAGCACTCCTCTGAGTACGGGCTACAGAGAGGTAGGGTGTTAGTGATGAAACTCAAGCTGAAAATGGGAGAAATTTAATAAAGGTGCATACCTTGAATAAACACCCTCACCCCTACTGTTTTCTACAGAGCTTCCAGAAATCCTACATATAGGTGTAGTGATAGGCAGTGGATTAGGTGAGTCTTCTCTGGAAGAATTTAGGGTCCCACCAAATAAAAAGAACCAGTTTACAGATATTTACCCTGTGGTGAGAGTCACAAGTTGACAAGCCTCATTCAGTATTTCCAATCAGCGTTTAGTAATTTATTTCTAAATATGAATGGCCAAGCAAGGAACGCAAGATATTTGAGGAACTCTTCCAATCTCTAGGAAAGAAACCCAAACAAAGAACATGGAGTCTCCCCTCCTCCCAATAAAAAGAAACATTGCAGGAAGCAAAATAAAATCTAAAACATTTAATTATATCCTAAGAGAGAGGGGGTAAATATTATTGGCTGGTGCTCAGGCTTTAAAGCACGTATTAAAGGCTTCCCCTGCAGTGTCAGCTGGCCAGAACCTCGGAGGGCGAGGAGGGATGAGCACCTGCATCTAATCCCTGACCTTTGGCTCCAGGGCTTAGGTAGGCCTTAGAGAACTGATAGAGAAGCTGGATTAAAGCAGTAGCTTTCTTAATGGGGGTCCCTTAGTTGCCAAAGACCAGGGTAAAGCTGGCCAGAGAATGCAGAGGGACCTATGGCCGCTTCAGGAGTGTGAGCAGTGGCTCCCACCGGTGGGTGAGCCAGCATTGCTGAGCAGACTCTGACAGCTGTGGACAATGGCTGTAAGCAGGAGCACAGCCTGCCCCACAAAGCCTGGGACTGGCACAGTGGAGGGCACAGCGAGGCTGGGAAGGCAGTGAAGGTCTTCTGGGTACTTACCACTTCTGGAAAACTAGAAAATCTTACCTCTGCATGTAGGAGGCCATATGAAAGAAGTGGTGGAGGTGGTTTTCCACTCTTGTTCCCCCTCTCCCCCCACCAGCATGTGATTTGATGGGTTGGGCTCTGCAATGGACAAATACCTTCTCCTATAGGGAGGTGTGGGTGAAGGGAGGAGATAGGAACCATGACAGTCTGTTTGAATATTACTGTCTGCCATGGAGGGGGGTGTATAAATTGGTTCCTATGGAGACCTAGAAATGATGGAACAAAAGTCTCTCCAAAAAGGAAGGTGGGGTATTTTTCCTCTCCTATGGACAGATAATTATATGTAAAGGGAATATTATGACCAATCCTTGGCAGGAGAGCTGGGAAGAGAAGCCTCTGGGGATTTTGACCCCAATAATCTGAGTGAGCAGGCCAACTCTGGGTCTCTTTACTGAGGCAGGTAACATCAACCATGCCACATCAGTGTTAACAGGATAAACTACCAGAGTCAGGAACCAGCAAGGGTTCCTAAAGAGTCAGAAAAACTTATTTCAACTCCCCTCAACCTTAAATAGCTTCATGACCATGAGGAAGTCTATAGCGCTCTGGGCCTTAGTTTCCCCAGGTGTAAATTGTTAACTTGGAGTTGTTGCAAGAATTAAATGGGAATTCATTCACCCAATTCATTCGACGAGTCTTATTTAAGCTTCAGACTTTTTGGCATCTACCATGTGTCAGGTGCTATGCTATGGATGTAATTAAAGAACTTGGCACCATGTAGAAGGTAACAAATGTTAGCTTCTCCTCTCAGATTGTTTCAGCTCTTTTGGTATTCAGGAGTCCCAGTCAGGGACTTCATGAATTCAGAGCTTTGATGTAGGGGAGTAGGGCTGCCTGTTTGGAAAGCAGGAGAAAGTCATCGTAGATCATCATTTACGCTCCGGCTAGGCTTGCATTAAGAATGTTCTGGCATTATTTCCATCCGTTGGAGCCGTCTGCTTTGGTTTAACTGTTGTGAACTCTGAAGCCTTCTACCATGCAACAGCTGTCTCCTCTGGGCCTGCACAGCCCAGGCACCTCTAAGCAGGGCTCAGCTCCTTCTTGGGGACCCCGTAGTGCGAGAGGCCCTTCAGTGTTTGTGGCTTTTGCAGTGTGGACAGCTGGAGCTGAGGTCACCTCCTTTCCCCAGAGAAGGAAATGGTCTGATGAGGTACTCTGGGTCATGGGGTATGCTGCTGTCTGCTTAGAACTTGACAGAAAGCCACTGAGTAAGGATGACTAGCCACTTAATGGACATTAATTACTGCTCACAACATCCCTGTGGGTCAGAGGACAGGAGGGTTCTGATGTCAGGGCTGACATGCTGTGGCTGGCGGCAGGCCGGCACTTATATTTGATTAGGGCTGTGGCTAGTTTAGCACAGCTGGAGGGACCCTGATGGAAAGTCTGAGACTCGTCTAACATCCAGAGTGACAGTTCGCAGTTAACTTTCTTCTTCAATGACATTTCCACAATGAGCTTCAGTCTTTGTTTCCTCTGTTCCACACCTGCATATCCTCTATGGATTGAAACTGGGGTCCCCAAGGAGCAGAGCCTGTTTTCCACGCTCTACCTTCCTTGATTGAATTGGAACCAGTAGTTCCAGAGAGTGTGGGTTTATCCCAAGTCCTCATTGAGGGAATCCTTGCTTTGTAGATGTGCAGTGCTTCTGTTTTAGAGGCAGATTAAAAAAACACATGAGTCATGAGAGACGATGGACTCTGAGAAACAAACTGAGGGTTCTGGAGGGGAGGGGGTGGGGGCATGGGTCAGCCTGGTGGTGGGTATTAAAGAGGGCACGTTCTGCATGGAACACTGGGTGTTATATGCAAGCAATGAATCGTGGAACACTACATCAAAAACTAATGATGTAATGTATGGTGATTAACATAACATAATAAAATTAAAAAACACATGAGTAATTAATGGTGTTACAAATTGGAGAAGCAAATGGCAGTCCTCTTAATGCTAACCTCTGCTTTTTGCAGTAAAGCAGAGATTTGTATAGGTTTCTATGCAGTGCATCATTTTAAAACATCATCTCCTAAGCGCTCATTAGTTCTGTTTTAGCCTGGGTGGCATATGGAAGGTGTCAGTTGTGAATATTTATTGGGATTGAAATGGACTCTTAAGAGGTGAATGCTGAAGGGAAGCATCTTGTGATATTAACAGAGCCCATATAAGTCACCCAGAGGATGACTGATAGGCTGGTCCTTCCCTTCTCTGTAGCTGGGGAACAGTTCCTTCTGGGGGTGGTGCAGAACAATGCGGGTTACAACAGCCCCGTATCATCTTCAGCTGTGTGGACTACAGATACTTGAATTCAGGTACAGGTGGGGGAAAAGTTACCCAGCAGAAAAAATAAGAGGCACGTTTTCCCTCTCATTTACGTGAAGAGTTTAACATGACAAAGAGAGACTTCAGCTTTGGGAGTGCCCATGGGACATGCTTGGCCTCTCTCCATTTCTGTGGTAAATCCATCAAGACAAAAAGGGTCTCAGAAAGAGTGCTCTGGAGGTGAACACAGTCGATCTAAAGGAAGAGCTTTCTCTTTGATTTCACAAATGCATGGAAGCAGCCAAAGACACTATTGTTCAGTGAGAATCTCGAAAGTGGACACGAGTGTAGTTAAAGAGAAATTAATACATAATACGCTGTATCTGTTGATAAATGTGTATTTTTTCTTTTTAATTAAGGTATAATTTACATACAATAAAATCCACCCTTTTTAAGTGTGGAGTTCTGTAAGTTTTGACAAATGCGTATAGTCATATAACCCACACTCAAACCAAATATACAATAGTCCTATCACTCCCACAAATTGTGTGCCCCTTTGTAGTTAATCCCTCAGCCTCTAACAATCACTGATTTGTTTTCTGTCTATGGTTTTGCCTTCTCCAGAATGTCTTTTAAATGGAACTATATAATTTGTAGCCTAATTAGTCTGGCTGCTTTTACTTAACATCGGAACATTCTTTCACTTAATATTGCATATAAGATCCATCCATTTTGTTGTATGTATCAATAATTTGTTTCTTTTTTATTGCTAGGTATTCTATTCTATTTAGATGTACCACAGTTTGTTTATCTATCTCCTAGTAGGGGGTTATTTGGATTATTTCCAGTTTTTGGTAGTTATGCAAAAAACCACCTCTGTAATGTTTTCAAGTGAACTGTAAGTTTTTATTTCACTTGGGTCAATACTTAGCAGTGGGATAGCTGAGTTGTAGGTAAGTTCATGTTTTACTTTATAAGAAGTGCCACACGGTTTTCCAAAGTGGGTGCACATTTTGTATTTCCAGTGCTTCATATCTTTGATGTCACTTAATATTATCAATTTTTTAACTTAATGATTCTAATAGGCATTTAGTGGTATCTATTCATGGATTTAATTTGTATTTCTGTTATGACTAATGATGTTGAGAATCTTTTTACATTTTTATTTGCAATCTGTATATATTCTTTGGTAGAATGTTTATCTTTTACCCATTTGAAACCAAATTGTATTTTGTTAGAAAAAATGGCATTTGGTTTTGTTTAAATTTTTTTTTTTTTTGCTTAGGTTGAAATTTCAAATAGTAGTCTGACTAGATAAACTCACCCCCTTCCTCTCAGCCTTTAGCCACCAAAAAGACAGTGATATCAATGGTTAGCGTAGATAGAGCCACATTTTCTCTAAGTGAGACAGCAGAAGACTATATAGAGAGCATTTTCCTGGCTGGTTTTGGAAATAAAAAATAACTGCTTCCATTTTCTCTAGAGGAGCCCCCCCACCCAGTGACATGGGGTCATTAAGCCAAGTTCCCCTTACAGGAGAAGAAACAACCATAGACAGTTCTTTTAAGAGGGTAACTTGTTTTTCCTGGAGCTATAAGACACGAGAGGATTATAGGATTCTGGTTTTTAAAATAGCCCTAAGATTTTCTCAGGGCAAATATTGATTATTTGTGACTTGAAGTTTTAAGTCAAGAAAGGCAACATGCTTCAGATGTCACTTTAAAAAATGAGAAGTTGATGCATCTGTAAGATTGACTTAGTTCTTTCAGATGTAAGATAAAACCAAAAGCCACAGCAACCTATACTACTTACCCAACTGAAGAAAACATAAACATGAAAATTTTCTTGTTTTGGTGGAATCTATTTTTAGAGGACTTCTTTTAGGATTTTTTTCCAGCTCCCTTCTTGAGAACTACCTTCCTTCTCGCGTCGTTTCTCATCTTCCACAGGCATGGGCCCTCAGCAGCCGTGTTTGTAGTCCCTAACCCCACACACCTCCATGGCCGGAATTGATGGGACCAGAGGCAGTCACCTGATCCAGTCTGGGCCAACCAGGGCTTCTCTATTGTCACTGAGTCTGACATGATGTCAGTTTAGGTTGCATGGCATTTCTTGCCATGTGGACTTGGAATTAGGGAAACCCGTTCTATAAAAACAAATAAAAATGAGGCTGATTCTTGGAAAGATCAAGATTAACGACAGAGAAAGGGCACTGCTGAGATTCTGGATGGTCCTGACTTTAGTTTCTGCCCCTTCCCTAAGCCCCTCTACACTTGCAAACTGTGAGATACTTTAATGTGCTTCCACTGAATTCCCTGTTAGACTGACAGTAGTTTGAGTTGGCTTCTGGTATTATGATTGAGAGAGTCTGAAGCAGCATTGATTGATCTCGGCTAGGAAACCCTTCTATCCGACCTGGCATCCTGTGAAGAATCCTGAGTCACACGTGACACAGATGGTGGACTTAATAATGCCAGATAAATAACCAGAATTGAGAGTGGACAGTCAAATTGAAGGAAGGTCTCAGTGAAGAATTCAAAGTTCTTTATTGTAAACTCTAGTCAGATTCCTAGGATCTTAGCTTTGGAATGGATCTTAGAGGTTTTCAGTTCGTTTGCCCAACCTTTCACATAAAGCAGGCCTCTCCCTTGAATTCTGCAGATGGTCATGTGACCTCTAATTATATCAGTTGGCCAAATTCAGGGCCTCTACAGAACTAGAAAGATAAAGAATACTTTGTTTTAAAATTCACATTTCTTTCCCCAGACCCTCTTCAAATATTTTAAGACAGTTATTGCTCTTAATACTCTCGTGGGATTCCTCTTCTCATTCACTCCTAAGGCCATCAGTAGAGAATGAAAAGTTTTTGCCAGCAGGCGTTCCAGTTTGGATTCAGAAACACTGATCAAACTTACTTTTTGCCTCTTGGCTGTGTGTTGATGACTCACACTTCCAATGCCTTAGCTCATACCTCGTGCACTGTGGACCACTCACAGAAAACTCTGTGCTTGTGGCGAGGGCATTTTTGACAGTATGAAAAAGACTCACCTTTGCTTATATTAAAAGAGTCAGCCCCAGACTAATGGTGGGGAGGAGAAAAAGACGACACCCGTAAGGTGCCTCTGCTCAACCCACTTAGTGAGCCAAGTGAGTTCCTGGAGACCAAGTCAGAGCTGTTCTGTATACAGAGGATTTGTTTACACCCTTTACCCTAAATTGGAAAGAAAGTAACCTTGAAGATTGTGATTAGATTTCTCTCCCCTCACTTCAGAACAACAGCTAATGTAGGGCCTACAAGAATAGCACCCTTTTGTGTTTTGCAGCTAGTTTTAAAGTGTCACAGACCAGCTGGGATTGGAAGTTCCCGGAACTCCAGAGGTGTTGCGCTGTGTCAGACTGATGAATTATGTAAAACCTGTTTTCCCTGAGTATTATTAATCATCCTCAAGCAAATGAAGACATGCTAATTAATTTGTGGTGGTTTTTACCTGCAAATGCCAAAGGAACTAAACCAAATTAAATCTATTCTCTTCAAGACCAGCACCTTGTTAAATACTCTATGACTTATCCAATTCAATTTGAAAGATGTGGTTCTTTGGAAACTTAGTTTGCTTGTGGTTTTAGAATCCTAAAGGCTCCTTCTTGAAAGTGTAGCCCAAAGTTTTGTGCATATGACTTGAAAAATGAATGAATGGAATTCATTGCTGTGATTCGCAGAGGACCCAGCATACACCAGACTGTATGAGATAGTTTACCCGTGTTATCTCATGGGGAGGGATTACCAAAGCCGAGAGGTGGGTATTGTCATTCTAATTGTACAAGTAAGGAGTTTATATAGACTTAGAGACTTTATATATAGACTTAGAGACTTTATATAAACTTTCAAAGTCATACAAGTAATATTGAGCTAAAATGCAAACTCAGGTCTGTCGGACTCCATGCTTTTTTGACTGTATCATGCTTCTCTCAAGGAGACAATCCACTGTGCATGTGAACTTTCCAACAGGCAGATCGCCTGTGTGCTGTACATTGTACGCTTTGCACTGTATTTGAAGAATTAGGCCTTCCCATTTTATTTCCCCTACTGGGGAAATCCTGCTTCTCAGGATGATATGAAAACCACCTTCACTTTTAGTTATTTCACTTGTTTTGTCCTCCCCAAATTATAGAAACACTAGTGCTTTCAATAGAGATTTCAGACTTGGGCACCTCTCCTCTTCACCATTTCAAGCAACAGATATCCCTATTTTGTCAAAGAGCTAGTGAGACATACAAGAGCATGTACTCCTGAATCTGTCACTGTCTTAGTAAGGCACATTCTTTCTGAACCACTTTTTTTTTTCTCCTGTGACATGGGATGATTTTGCCTGCCTTAGAGGGCTGTTCTGAATGAAGATTAAATGCGAATGAGATTAGCTCAGAGTCTGGCATACAGAAGAAGCTAAAAAATGTTTATTTTCTTTTGCTCAAATGAAGACCATTGCTTTTTTATTTCTAAAAGTCCCTAGAGCCCTCCCTTATCATTCCTACATATCATACATACACACACACCACTTTCATGTGTTCTCCAGGCAAACATCTCAATATTATATGGTAGTGCTTGCAAGTTGCAGTTGGCATTAATAAGTTAAAATTTTCCTCCACAGTGGGGCACCTGGGTGGCTCAGTCGTTAAGCGTCTGCCTTCGGCTTGGGTCATGATCCCAGGGTCCTGGGATCGAGGCCCACATCGGGCTCCCTGCTCGGCGGGAAGCCTGCTTCTCCCTTTCCCACTCTCCCTGCTTGTGTTCCCTCTCTAGCTGTCTCTCTCTCTCTCTGTTAAATGAATAAAATCTTTAGAAAAAAACAATTTTTCCTCCACAGTGAAGAACAAGAGAATATGAATTAAAATTGCATTGTATATTGCTAAATTTTTTCCTGACTCCTATTTAGAACCTGCTTGCATGCCCACATACGCATGCACATACTGCCCCTTTACATTCTATGCTCCTTCTTCCTTTTCAGATGTCCTCACTGTACATGTTTTTCACTGTTGGATGTACTTCTGCTGGAATCAGAAATAGTGAAAGTGTCCACTCTGCAGTGGTGCAGGAATGCACGTATTGGGTGGCATTGTCAAACACTCATAAAAAAATGAGAAAAATGCTTCCACTGTCTCATGGGCTAGCCAAATGGGAACATGGCAGGGTGGTGACAAAGGAAAAAAATATTGTTGCTTTCTCCAGAAGAATGGAGATGGGTAGCAATGGGTGACTCTTTCTTTTCCTAGAGACTGAATTGAGTATGTCATCTGTCTCAGAAAGAAAATGAAAACAAATCCCTCTGAGCTTTACTGCTCTTCATGGGGAAAGGGTACTAAACTCCCTCACTTTTCACTAGACCCTTTCCAGAGGTTTCTCTTCTTGCTGAAATAATCTCTTTCTGAAGCCAGTTCTAAAATTCAAGCCTTTGTTTTACCTTTTTTTTTTTTTTTTTTTTTCCCTAGGCATTATTTCATCAGTTCTACGTGCCCCTGGCTTGAAAGCATCTGGTAGGACTCAGGCCTAGCTTAGGTTGGAGCGTGGTTAGTTTTGAGGCAGTCCAGATGGGGACGCTACCAGAACGAAAAGATATTCCACTATGGGTGAAAGCTCCTGAAGACTTGAAAGATCCCGAGGTGTTGCAGGTCCAGACGCAGCTCTTGGAAGCTATGTTTGGCCCAGCTGGATCTCAAATCCCGTACATCGAGCAAGTGAGCAAAGTCATGCTTGAGCTAAAAGTTCTGGAATCCTCGGACCTCATGGAGATCGTGGTTTATGGCTCTTACTTGTATAAGCTCAGAGCCAGGTGGATGCTCCAGTCCATGGCTGAATGGCACCGCCAGCGACAGGAACGAGGGATGCTCAAACTTGAGGATGCCATGAAAGCCCTGGAGCTAAGAACTTGGATGAAGTGAAGCCAGTTTGCAACCAAAGTACCTGGATTAGGATTTAAAGAGTAAACGGTCTCCAGAGTTGGAATGGATGTGGTCTGGTTGAAATTCTGCTCCAGCCTGACAAGGAAAAACCAGCTGATTTTTGGGTCTCCACCTTTGTCTCTGAGTCCTAATGTGGCTCCCCCCCCGCCCCAGGTTTGCTAATTAAAATAAAATTTTAAATAAATAAATAATAATTAAAAAAAAGCGTCTGGTAATGCCAGCCAGATTCTGTGTGTGTGAGTGAGGTGCTCACCTGACAACAGAAGACAGCCCAAATAATTCCTGTCTCATGATATTCACACCCTTGTGCAGTTGTCTCCCACAGCGTGCTGTGGTTGAACTTTGTATCCAACAGAGTATGGCAGAGTAATGGTATATTATTTCTGATACTAGATTATAAGAGATGCTACGGTTTCCATTTTGGCCACACTCATTCTCTCTTGGATCATTTGCTCTGGGGGGAAGCCAGCTGCCATGTTTTGAGGATCCTCCAGAAGCTCTGTGGAGAAGCCCGTGTGGTGAGGAACTGAGGCCTCCAGCCAACAGCCATGAGTCTGCCTTCTTGACACTGTATCTTTCAGCCCCAGTCAAGCCTTCAGATGACTTCAGCAGCCCCTGCTGGTAGCTTCACAGTAATCTCATGAGAGACCCTCAACCAGAATCATCCAGGTAAGCCAATTCCAGATTCCTACTCTCAGAAACTATGAGAAAATAAATGTTTGTTGTTTGAAACCACTGTCAAAAACCGAGAAAGATCTGAGATCTTACCCTTTTTGTAAGCTAACAAATGAGTCTACCACAGTTTTATGGATACTAGTAGAAGTCATTGGACTCCTGAGTAAGAGACAAAAGACTTGCATATTTATAGCAAAGCAGTCAGTGTGAGCACATGTTTGCACTGGTTCCTCTTGCTCCCTAAGTCCTACGGGGGGTGAGGCAGTGATAGGCATGTAGATACTGCACACACAGTGGGTTTGCCTCATAGCTGAGGGACCCTCAGCTTAGAAAACCCCAACCTTTTATACGAGGGCTACAAGAAAATCTGCTCAAACTTTGCCCTGGAGAGCTATGTTATTTTTATTATATTGGACAGCAGACAATTCTGGCCTCTGGCCCAGGGGGATACACAGTCTCCACCTTCCAAGGTTGTTTGCTATACAAATATCCTGGAAAAGAAAATCTGGGCCAAAAGCTGTCAGTGCTTCTGCTCACAAGAAACACAAGGGGCCTGATGGAGACTTGTCTGCCAACAGCCACAGAATTTTGGAATAATTTTCCATGCAGCAGTAGATAACTAATGCAGTGGGGACACCTGTGTCTGAACCTCACCTGTCAGAGCCACTGCACTGATGGCATGTGTGGTGGGGTTGTGTCTGTGACAGATAATGCGTGCACCTATTTAGTAACAGGTGAAGGTGCAAGGAAGGTACAAGGTGCTGGTGTGGAAGGTGACAGAGTGAGAAGAGGAAAGAGAGATGTAGGGAAGCGGTCAACAGATGGAATTGACTAGATTTGACATGCTTAGCTTCCTCTAGAAACAAAGGTTTAGGGCGCCTGGGTGGCTCAGTTGGTTGAGCGACTGCCTTCGGCTCATGTCATGATCCTGGAGTCCCGGGATCGAGTCCCGCATCGGGCTCCCTGTTGAACAGGGAGCCTGCTTCTCCCTCTGACCCTCCCCCCTCTCATGCTCTCTCTATGTCATTCTCTCTCTCAAATAAATAAATAAAATCTTTAAAAAAAAAAAAAAGAAACAAAGGTTTACCTAGGGAATAGTTAGATTTGTTGAAAGAGAGAATTCATTACTTAGCATCTTGCTCTGTTAAAAAAAATCTCTTTTCATCTTTACTAGTAAACTGCCCTTTTGCAAAGCACAGTGATGTTTTTCGTGGTTATTTTTCACACTTTTCTTCTCTAGTGAAGGAAAATGAGGTACAGTTAATGTTGAGCCAATCCATAGAGAATCAAACTTAGATAATTCTCTTTGAAAGGTATAAGAAAGAAATTACTTAAAAGATTATTTTTTTGTTCATTTGTTTTATTCTGTGAAAATGAGGGATCAAATAAGATATCTTAGGTTTTCTGCCATTAGGCAATATCTTCATTTTCCTCATGAAATCAGAGGAGACACACCCTTAGTCTCAGACCCAACACCGTGAGGCCCCGGGGATATGAAGGCCTGCTCAGCATCTTGCTCACAGCATCTTGTGAGTGGTTTTAATTTGAAATGATATTTGGTCTTATGTTTCATTCAGTTTTAGGAATATAAAGTTTTAAGAATAGTAAATGATATCCTTGGATTATCCAAACGTGTGAATGAGCTTCCACTGGCCCATAAGAAAGAGGACCTAAGATACTCAATAGATGTTATTACTCCAGGCTTCTCCCAGGGACCCACTGATTGGACAGGGCCAAGGGATGATTTATTAGTCCTGCAATACATAATTCTATAGCTAGTTGTGCAGATTTTCATCAGGATCGCTCTATACAGGTACCCAGGGCAAGTTATACACTTGATTATCACTTGGAAATTTAAAAGTATAGGTTAAATGCCAGTTCTTTAATCTAATTGAAGTCTTAGTTTCTTCATCTTTTTTTTTTTTTTTAAAGATTTTATTTATTTATTTGAGAGAGAGAGAGACACAGCGAGAGAGGGAACACAAGCAGGGGGAGTGGGAGAGGAAGAAGCAGGCTTCCCTTGGAGCAGGGAGCCTGATGCGGGGCTCGATCCCAGGACCCTGGGATCATGACCTGAGCCGAAGGCAGACGCTTAATGACTGAGCCACCCAGGTGCCCCAGTTTCTTCATCTTTTACATGAGAACTGCAATACTTATCTCTCAATGCTGTTGTGAAGTTTAAAAGTGCTACTCTAGATAAAGGGTTTATTATTGTGTTTGGCTTATAATAAATGCTCAATAAATTAAGGCTGGTATTATTAATCTAAAGATATTGAAAATGCCCCACCATGGGTTACATCATGTCATTCCAAATGCAGTACAGTCCTCTTAGATGACAGCTCTCTCTATCATGTCCTGCTTGATTATATTACAGGTCAGTTCATAGTTCCCATTTGTACAGAAGTCTCATTTATATGATGTTAGCTATGTGCTTCCCTTCCCTGGCATATGGTAAAAATCTCTCAGTAAGTGTTGGCTTTTTGATACTAGCAAAATAATAAATCCCACCCACTGACCAAACTTAGCAAAGCCTGGCTATTCTTAAAGCATATTGATTTTAACTTTTTCTTAAACAGGAAGGCTGTTTACAGAAAATTTCCCTAGAGACTAGATTTCTAATAAGTTCAACCTGTTTTGTGTCTAAACCCCACAAACTTGGTCCAAGAGGAGGCCAGGACTGTGCGTTATCCTGTAGGTGTGAGGAGGAATGTAGTACCCAGAGCCTCTGCCCTTTTGCTAAGGTCTTCCCAGGGGCCCTAGCAGTGTGGCCAGAGGCATCATCACTCACACACACTATTCCTAGGGGTTGTCACAGTCTGGAGAAAATCATGTTGCAGTTCTGGCAATGAGAGCAGGCCTTCATATCCCCAGGGCCTCACGGTGTTGGGTCCGAGACTAAGGGTGTGGCAGATGCTGTGCCCCAGCCACATTGTCTTGGCACCTACCATTTCAAAGCATGCCTATCCTATGGCTTCTGCTGCTGGGACCTGCACATCTTTGCTTAGGGCTCTCTCTGGCTGTGAGATCCCTGTCAGTCCAAGTCTGGGGCAGACTGTAAGTATGGAAGGAGTTAGCCCTTAGGACTCAGGACTTGATGAATAAATGCTAAGCTCCTTTGCCCCTCAGGTGGGAAAACTCCAAGATATCTTCTGCATTGTCTTCCAAAATTTCCCAATGTGAGTGAGGCCCCACTTGCCCATAGTGGTGCCATGCTTGGTAATATTCTCTTTATCTGCTTCCTTCTCTCTCCTCTTTCACTTCTCTATTCTCTTTACAGTGTTTGCTAGGATCATCTCCCAGAAAAGCTCAAATCCTTGTCTCAGAGGAACCCAGCCTAAAAAAAGAATCTCCTCACATTGCTTCATATTCTCCATTAGCAATTATAACTTGCCATGTAGGTGCTCATTCTCCAGAATCCCCCTTCTCTGTATCTCACAGGAAGGAGGGAAAGAAAGAGGGGATGTGACATCCTAACCACCCACTATATGGGTGGTTTTAAATCCTTCATCTCATTTATATCTCATCTCAGTGCTATGATGTAGTATTTCCATTTACAGGTAATGAAACTGAGGCCAGAGGATTAAGTATTTTGAGGTAATACAGTTTCTAGATGGAAGAGATAAGACTTGATCCCAGGTTTTCTGACTTTTTGTCTAAAATGTTCTTGTTTCCCATTTATTTCTAAAGCTAAGAACTGGTCAGAGGAGGAATAATGTATCTTTCTGCATTCTGTGTTATACATTTTTAAAAGAAGCATAAATCATATCAGATCACTCCAAAGGTTTCATATAGCAAGTAGAATAAAATCTAACTCCATCTGATGGCCTGTGCAGTCCTGCACGATCTGGCTGCTACTTTAGATCTCTGTAGGGCTACCCCCTTGTCAGCATTCTAGTCTTTTGTGAATGTGATTTCCTTAGAGAAGTCCCTGACCATCGTAGCCACCTGCTTCCTGCTCCCCTGTCCTGGACTTGCCCCAGGCATTCTCTATCCTTTTTTTTTTTTTAATTATATTTAATGCACTTATTTCCTTCTTGCTTGTTTCCTAACCTTACTGGCATGTAAGCTGATCAAGGGCAGGGACCTCTTGTCTTGTTCATTACCATTTCCCTGGGGCCTAGAACAGTGCCTAGCACAATTTTTGTCCATTGAATTCATAAATAAATGAAGGTAAGGCAGTAAAGAAGGAAAATTCTGACCATGTATGAGAAAGGACCTTAAAACAAATTTTGTCAAAAACTAAGATTTATTTACCCAGCTCTTTGTAATCAGTGGAATTAATATAACTTGAAAGCAAATGCATCTTGCTGACATTTTGGAACCTGTATGCATGCATTAATACCAATCAATTTAAGTGTGTGTTTCACAGCATGCCATTCGGGTGAGAAATGCTGGAAAGAGAGAAGGTGGACAGCTTTTTAGCTTCCTTTTTTTCTGGCACATTTAACATCATTCCAGTAAACTTAGCTCTGGGTTTAATTAAAGATTGTTTGCGGTGTGGAGTACGGGTATGGAGAAAGTCTTAATCTTTTACATGTGGGCTTTACTTAAAAAAAACAAAGGTATTATAGTGATTAAAAGGCCCACAATTTAAGTCTTCTGAAATATAGGTTTTTTTTGGCTTTCTTATCCCTTTTATTTTGGATATTTGTAGCTTTGATCAATGAGCTTTTTAGGGGAAGTGAGAGGTAGAAAATGATATGCCTGTGCTCATGTATTTATTTCAATAACATTGCTTGCTTTTCCTGATTATGAGATTTATCTATATTTATTAAAATATTTTGAAAGTAAATGTAAAGAAGAAAGTAAAAATTATCTGTAAGTCTTTTCAACGACTGCTAACATTTTGATGTGCTTCATGCCAGTTGTTTTTCTAGGATTGTGGATATCTATGTGTACTATAGTTCTTTAATTCTAAGATACACTGTTATAAAATGCAATTTGGTTTAGTTACTGTATTTCAAGACAAATAATGATACCTTTCTTTTTTACTTAAAAATTGGCAATTACATACCATTTTCTTCTCACAAAATTGAGACCAAGTTTCCTTCTCATTTTGAGTCTAAAGTTAATTTAAAATCACTTTTGGCCAACCATAACTGTACAGATTATCCCTATTATGTGCTGCTTCCCATTTTATGTGCTTCAAATGTTGACCCCTATGACATCTTTATCTACAGTCTAATGTCAAAATACATTAAAAAATAATGGGATTTTATCTGCATTTCCTATTTGGTTAAACTTATAATTTTTTCTTTATTGAATTACACATCACAAGTTTCTCTTGAAATTCAGCCAGAAGCTTTTACTGATGGATTTTCAGTGCCCAAATAATAGTCCTTCATAATGCAGGAATCAGTCACACCAAATTCTCCCAGCTTTAAAGATTGCATGATATATTTGGAGAGACTGGGCACTGTTCCCATATGCATTGCAAGAAATGACAAGTATGTCACAATTTATTTGGCAGCTTATAAGTTCTTTTTGATATAAATTATTAAATGCATCCTAATTTTAAAAATATCAAGCTGTGAAAAAACATGCACGATAGAATCAAAGATGTATGGTATATGTGTAACAATATGAGTGTCTTTATTCCAGCATGGTGGTTTTCAACTCTGCTGTACATTAGAATCATACGGATATTAAAAATAAATCTATGCCAAAATCACACCGTCAGACTTTCCAGAGAGGCCCAGGGAGTAATATTTATTTAAAAAGCCACACACACAAAATGACACTTCTCAGAAATTCTAAGGAGTAGCCAGGATTGAGACCACCATTTTAATAGCTGATAGACCAAGATTATTCTTAGGGTAGGAACTGTCCTTATTTGGGAAAGAACTGGGATAGGAGGCAGGACCCAGAAAGGACTGTTGTCCAGCTTGCATGGAAAATGGTAAAATTTATTTTATTATTCTTGAAGGAGGAGAGGTAGAGAGAAGGGAAGGTGAGGAAAGATGGGCCCATGAAATGTGCAGCTCGGTGATCTAACAGGCAAATAGCCAGTGGGCTGGCTAAAAATAATTTTTTAAAAATGGTAATACTTCATGATCAATTTGGAATGGTTTGCATATTGTTAAATGAACTTCTCCATCTTCCAAATGCTTAATTCTATTATACTCTTAAATGCTTTGTGTGATTTTTTTTTCCCCATTGGTGGAAATTTAAGAAGGATCTAAGCTAAAAACTTAAACTCTGGGTTGATGTAGGACAGAACAGAGTAGGATTCTGGAGTTGAGGTGACTGAATATATCACCCTTCAGGAAATCTTAGAAGGGATTTTGCTTTTTCATAGGGCATGGAATTAGTTGTTTAAGCCAATTTAGTTCAATATGTAAATCCAGGGAATCTTCACTTGGTATGCAATTCAATACACACAAACATGCCTCGATATCTCTGTATTCATATTTTAAAATAAATTGGACCATACTGCATACCCAGTTTTGTATCCTGATTTCTTCACGTAATATAATGCCATAAACATTTCCCGTATCATTAATTATTCTGAGAGAATTTGAATTTTAATTAATACTCCATCTTATAATCATACTATGATTTATTTAAACGTTATCTTACGAGATATAGTGTAGGATGATGTAAGAACTAAGATTCTGCAGCGAGATTCTGTGTCCTCACTCTACCGGCTGTGTTTTGGGCAAGCATCCCCGCATTACTACCTCCATTGCTGACACAATATTATCCTTCACAAAAGGTTTCGTAGTTTCAACGGCTAAAAATTGTGCGCAATTGTTTTAAATTTGTTTCTTTGATAATTAGTGAGTTTGAACCCCACTTCACCCACTATTAGCGTTTTACCAATTTATTCTCAGATCCATTTTTCCAGATTAAAATGTTAATTTGATGGATATATGTTCATGTTGCTCTGTTGACAATGAAAAGTTATGAATCATTGGAGAGAAAGCAGATCTGCCTCAAAGAAATGATACTGGTTTGTCAAATAAATTACATACCTACTTCTCTGAGAGCAAGTATTCCAAAGTTACTCACAAGTGGGATCAAACCCACCTGAAGATATCTTGATGAAAAATCTAGCCAAGAATAAAGTAGGGAAATACAAATACATGTGAGAAGAAAAGCAGAAAACCAGTGAGCCGCCAGTTGCTCAGAGGGTCATATTAGGATCTTATTAGGGAGTGAATAACTGAGCATCATCAGCTTCATATTAGTGATGAGCACAGCACGGGAGGTGCTGGGTACCCAACCTGCCAGACAATTTGGCCAAGTTTACTAGGCTGTGTGTGGAAACCATGGAAAATAGCTTATACTCAGTCTAATGGCTGCTTCTCAGCAGATCATTTCATTAACAAAATCGTCATAACAATTATAATTGATGTATTTTTGAGTGGAGGAGGGGAGAGTTTATTAAAAAGAGAAGGTTATGCTCCTCACTTTCACTCTTTAAAAGAAAAGCAAGATGATATTTTCTAAGTGCTTTGAAAGGTCCTTTATAGAGAAGGTTTGCTGATCCCTGGCCATCCCAAGATAGCTGTACTCCTGTCAGGCTGCAGAATATTCCTGTGGCTCTCTTCCATCTCTCTGTCCATGAGGCACCTGTTCACCCACAACATGTCTGAAGAGATGTCCTGATGAGAAAGGGTCACATTTGGTGCATCTGTGAGCCTGAGAATGAGAAAAGGTTGAGAGGAAAACGGGAATTTACAGCTACATTTAGGTGAGAGGGAGCGATGGAGGAGGGCAATCTGAGGATGGGGAATTTATGAGAGGTTAGAAGAAAAATCCTCTCTGACTTAGCTGGCCAGGCAGCCAGGGCTGTGAGCTAAAGGAGGAAAAGATTGTGAATGGATTTTCAGTTCAAAAGGGAGGGCTGAGGCAGAATGGGAAGCTTTTTAAAGAGGAGGTGGATGGTCCCAGAGAGACCTAGATACCATTTGACTCTGTGAAAGATACTTGGAGAATATAGATTATACTTAAAAATAGCCAAGCTGTACAGGTCAGGCTTCGGCTCAGGGGAGAGGAAAGAGAAGGGCATGGCAGAGATCAACAGCCTTGGAAACAGATGCTTTCCTGCCAGCCAGAAGGCATGATCAGAGAATAAGAAATAAGGAGCTGCAACGGGTGCAACTTCTGAAAGGGAAGAAACCACAGCATCCAGCAAGAAGTCTGGAGATGGGGGTTGCGGCTGTGCACTCTTGGGGTTTAGCAAAAATAATTAATTTTTATTTTGAAATCTCTCAAATCCACAGGAAAGATCCCTTCCTTTCTGTTTATACACTCTCACTTTTGACAAAGTATCCAAAAGAAGGTTGCAGCCATTACAGGTTACCCCTAAATATATCAGCATGTACCTCCCAAGTACAGGGCCAGTTTCTATGAAACCACAGCCCTATCACTGCACCTGAGGAAAAAACATTAATTCAATACCATTATCAACAGAGTGCAAGCTTTTCCCCAGCAGAGTTCCCCAGCTGTCCCTAAAAGGTCTTTTGTAGTTCTTTCTCCCCATCCCCTAAAAGCCAGGATCCAATCGAGGTTCACCAGAGCATTTGGCAGTACTGTCCTTTTTAGTCTACCCCAGTCTAGGAGGGTTCATTACCTTCCTCCGGTTTGTTGTTGTTGTTGCTTTGCTTGTTTCTTAAAGCCAGGCTTCTTGAGGTATAATTTACATAATTATCAAGATATTTTACAAGTTTACTCCTTGTGGTGTACAGCTCTATGAGTTTTGACGAACACGTACAATTATGTTACTACCACCACAGTCTAGATAAAGAATGGTTTCATGCCCCTCCAAAATTCCTTCCTGTCCTTTCGCTGTCAACCCCTCCCCTCCCTGAGTCCCCAACAACGATTCATCTGTTTTTTTTGGTCCTATCATTTTGCCTTTGCCAGAATTGTGACCATCTTAGCTCTCCTTTGTAAAGACTCATTTTTTTTCTTTTGTAATTAATAAGTGAGTTGGATAGGAGATTACTTTGAGTTCATGTGAATATTTTATTCTCCAAGAAATTTTCGTTCTATTCGCTTGAACGTTTACTGATGATTTTGCCTGAATCAGTTCTTATATTGGCTTTCAGAGTGGTGATTTTACATTTTATCATTCGTTCCTCATTTTTTAGCTGGTATTCTTCCTAAGAGAGGAGTTTTTCTTTTTCCCCCTCCACTTTATTTTGAATCTCATCATGGACTTACATTTTCCATGTGTTTTAATTCATTACTATCATTGTTCTTTTTTGACTATCAATTATGACCAGTGGCTGTCCGCCAGCTTCTGGACTCACTAATTTTTAAGTATTTCCTATTGGTCCTTAAGTACTTCCAGGATCATCTTGTATTTTACCTGTCTCAGACCTGGAATCAGCCATTTCTCCTAGGAGTACTGGTAACTTTTTCTTAGGGAATAGTACAAGAGCTAGGCGCTAATTGTGCCTCATTGTTACTGAGATTTATTTCTCCTAGTGCCTTTTCAGTGTACAGTTAGGATTATTTTTTTGTTGACACCTCAAATTCAAAATCAAATAGACCCTTACCAGCTCCTATTTTATATTTTTTCTCTTTCTCTTTCTTTAAGCAAATACCCTGCTTCCCAACATAATAAATGTTTTCTAATTTTCTATCCTAGAAAATACAAAATAGTTTCAGAATTACAATATTATTCCACTGTCAAGAATAATCCTACTAAATAAAATTTAAGACTTCATTACATTTTCCTTGTCTTTAGGGAATATCCAGGGTAAGGACTCTTTTTCTAGGGGGCTCAGGTGAACCTCGGTGCAGGTTCTAGATTGTACTGAGTTTATAAGCAGGATAGGATTTGGGAGGACCTCCAGTCTTCTCAGATAGAGAAGGATCTGTAATTGATTTTATAAATTATCTGTAAATGATTCATTGAAATATATATACTTTCAATATTCTGATCAAGTTTTACACTCCAATAAAGTGAATATTATAATTTGAGACATGATTTACCTATTAATATTTCTTGTTTTAGAGTTATTTTGATATTAGTATAGCAACACCAGGTTTTATTTTTGCATCCTTTTACTGTTAGACTTTCTATCTCCTGCTATTTAATGTGTCTCCTATAGGTGATGGATATGTCTATGCTTTGGTGATGGTGATGGTTTCATGGGTGTATACTTATCTCCAAACTCATCAAGTTGTATACATTAAATATGTTGAGCTTTTTACATGTCAATAATACCTCAATTAAGTGGCTTAGAAAATGTATCTCCTATAAGTGGCTTCTATATTTTTAAAAGGATTTAGTTAATTTATTTATTTGAGAGGGGGAGAGACAAAGAGAGAGCGTGTGCGAGTGCACATGGTGGGGAGGAGCAAAGGTGGAGGAGAGGGAGAGAATGTCTAGCAAACTCCGCGCTGAGCAGAACTGGGTAGGGGGCTCTCTCTCATGACCCTGAGATCTTGACCTGAACCAAAACCAAGAGTCGCATGCTTAACTGACTGAGCACCCAGGTGCCCCAGCATATAGTTATTTTTTAAATCTATTATCCTTAATCTTTAACCTTTAAGGGTTTAGTTCATTTCCATTTAATGCAATTACTAATACATTTGAGCTTAAATCTATCATTTGACTATCTTCTATCTGTTCAACTGGTTCTAATGTGTTGTTATGGCTGTTTCTGTTGCTTTTTTTCTCTCGTCTTTGTTGTGTTGATGTAATGTTGTCTCCTGCAATGCCTAGTTTTTCAGTTGATGTCAGTCATTATGAATAAAAATTGTAGAGGTAATTTGAGGCTCTGAATGATATATTTCTCCAGAGAATTACTTTTGTTTCTGGTAGCAGTTAAAATAGGGATAGATCACCTTACTATAACCAGGAAATGAGCTGATCCAAAGCTGGGCTTTGGTCTTGTAAGTGCTGCTCTACTTTTGGTTCACCTTTACTTCAAGGGTATATACTTTGGGGACCCCAAATTAAAACTTAGGGTTTACCAGGACCTCTTTCTTTTTGGTGGATCCTGAACTCCAGTTTTTTGCATTCTTAGCTCCTTGAAGTGGCTCCACTTCTCAGCCTCTCAAATGCAGCTTTCAGATCAACAAATTACTTAAGGATTACAGAAGATAGGGGGGTGGGGGGCTGGGGTAATGGGATGATGGGGTGTTATATGCAACTAATGAATCGTTGAAAACTACATTAAAAATTAATGATGTGCTATATACTGGCTAATTGAACATAAAAAACCCCCAAAACTCCAAAACAAAAAAAACCCCAAACAAACAAACAAACAAAAACAAATGACTTAAGGGGAAAACTGGTGTCAAGTGTTGGACTCACCCTCCTGCCAAACCTTTGTCTCTGCCCTTCCCTTTTACTGAATTGATTCTGTAGTTCTTTGATGACTTACATTGTTAATAGCCCCATGCCCAGATTTTTCGGTTGGAGAAATCTGCAACAAGGTATTTGTTTTATTATGGACTAATTATCAAATTCCAGGGAATGGAGAGAGAAGTGAGTTTTTTCTTCCATGTAAGTAGTTTGTCATATTTTTGGATGTTTGGCCTGAGAGTGTTTTCTTAGCTTTAGTCTCTCTTCATCTTATGTGACAGTGTTCACTTCTTTTAAAGTTAGAATTTTGGCTTGTGAGCAGAGGTGATGGAGGCAGAACTGGAGGTCACTATGTAAGTATCTAGAGGAACCGCTAATTATTTTAGCAACAGAGCCCAAAGTCAAATCAGTGGTATCAGCAGGGCAAACTGGTATCAGTGCCCAGCAGTGGTGGTAGTGTTTTGTTTTGTTTTTGTTTTTGTGAGAGCAGCCTTAGAATATACTTTGAGGTGTTATTCCTGGCTGTAGGGCCTCCAAATCTAATTTTCAGCCTTGTTGGTAATTCCTTGAATGATATAAATTGTTCAAACAAATTCCTTTTATACATAAAGTAGGTAGGATTGGTTATTTGCAACTAAGAATCCTGACTTGATATATGAACTTTAGACAGAGAGACAGATTCACAAGGTGTAAGTATAAGGAGCTTTAATGACACTTATTACCCTCTGAGAACCAGAGGCAAAGGAGAGGCAGCCTTCCTAGCAAGATGGTGATTTAGGTCAATAGTTTTTTACCTCTCTAGACAGGAAGTGGGGTATGCTGACATTAAAGAAGTAATGGAGTAATATTAACATCCCATGGGGCTTCAGGAAAAACCAGGTTTTTCCTTATGTGGCAGGGGAGGAAGATCTGTTCCATTGATGAATCTTAGCAGATACAGCGGTGTTACTTTGGGTCCTCCAGGAAGCAGATGGCAAGAAAGAATTAGAAGTGCATGAAATTTGTTGGGGGAAGTGCCTGTGAAGGATGAGTGGGAAGAGTAGGTGGGGAGAGCCTCAGAATATGACGCACATCTGACACCTGTCAAAGGAAAGAAGGAAGGACAACTGGTGAGGAAGTCAGACTGTAGTGCAGTTCTGAGGAAGTCTCAACTAGATTTATTAGGAACTCTAGTGCAAGGACTGTCCATTAATGGAGTCCTATGTTGGTCAAGAATGGCTGCCTTTTATAACCCATTGTGCACAGTGATTGGTTAGGAGCAACTTAGGGATAGCATGAGCTTGGCATGAACCTTGCAATAGATCCTGATGGTGTGATAGCTGGAGGCTGTCAGCCTACTACTTTTCTAAGAGTAGGTTCTCTCTTGAAGGGAGATCTGGGTAGTGCAGTCCCATATGTGTGGCTGTCACACATTACTAGCAATTTTTGAGGGAGTGTGTTCAATTGCCTTAGATGATCCAGGGGATGTACTGTTCAGACACAAGTAATTCACCAATCCTTTGAAATACATACGAAAAGGCAATCAAACTCTGGCATTTCAAATATAATTAAGTTCAGACTGCTATATCAAGTTTCTAACCTTCAATTTAGGGCATAAAGCTTCAACTACATCAGGGGACTCTTCAGTAATGAAAAAAAGGAAGGGCTATTACAGAATGACTTTACCTTGTAATTAGGGTAGAAAGGGAGAACATGTTCCAAACTCCAGGGAATGGGCATCCAAAATCTTATTAAATGCATTTGATGAGTTTTGACAAATGCATATACCTATGTTTATATCCTCTCCAGCACTTGGAATTGTCAGCGTTTTTAATTTTAGTCATTCAAATGAGTAGGCAATGATGTTTCTTTGTTGGTTTAATTTGCATTTCCCTGATGAATAATAATGATAAGCATCTTTTTATGGGTTTATTGCTCTTCGTATATCTTCTCTGGTGAAGTGTCTTTTCATATCTTTTGCCCACCTTTTATTGGATTGTCTTCTTATTTAGTTGTAAGAATTATTTATATTCCAGATACAAATCCTTTGTCAGATATATGTTTTGTGAATTTCTCTCATTGTGTGATTTCATTTTTCATTATTTTATCAACTATGTCTTTGTTTTTCAAGGAGGAAAATTTTTTAGTTATGATAAAGTCCAATTTATCAATATTTTTTGACTCATGTGTTTTACATCCAATCTAAGGAATCTTTGTGCTCGCCCGTAGTCAAAAGATTTTCGTCCTATGTTTTCTTTTGGAAGTATTATTTTTTAGCTTTTACATTTAAGTCTAAGATCCATTTTGAGTTAATTTTTATATATGTTATAAAATGAGGGTTGATGTTTATTTTTTCTAAAATGGATATCTATTATTCCAGCATTAGTTTTTGAATAAACTTTCCTTTCCTCATTGAATTGCCTTAGAATCTTTGTAAAAAATCAATTGACCATGTAAGTGTTGGTTTTTATTCCCTTCCCTTGATCTGTATGTCTGTCCTTACACCAATACCACCCATGTGGGTTTCTGTTACTTAAAATCAGCTATGGAGAGTCCTCTTTGTTCTTCTTTTTTAAAATTGCTTACTTCTAGAATCAGCTTTTCAATTTCACTAAAACAGCATTCTGGAATTTTGATTGGGATGACACTTGGTTCCATTGGTCATACTGGGAAGAACTGATCCTTAAACAATATTGAGTCTTTAAATCCACATTTGTTGTATATCTCTCTACTTGCTTAGGTCTTCTTTAATATCCCTCAGCAATGTTCTGCAGTTTTCAAAGAAGAGCCTTGCATAATTTTTGTTAAATGTATTCCTAAGTATTCTATTTTTTGTGATATTATAAATTATTTAAAGATTCCACTTAATGATTATTTGCTGCTATATATAAAATATAATTTATTTTAAAATATTAATCCTTTATGCTGCATCTTACCAACTTAGTTATTAGTTATAGTGAGTTTTATATAGATTTAAGATTTTCAATATAAGCAGTTATGTCACCAGCAAATGGAGACAGTCATTCTCCCTTAATAATCTTTATTCCTCTTATTTCTTTTTCTTGTTTTACTGCTGCCTAGGAAGTGGTAAGAACAGGTATCCTTACATTTTTCCCAATATTAAGGGGAAAGTATTCAAATTTTGTACTAAATGTACTGTTAGCTGTGTTTTTTGTAGATGTCCTTTGTTAGATTAAGAAAATTCCCTTATATTCCAAATTTGTGAGAATTTAAAAAAAATCATTGTTGGATATTGAACATTGTCATATGATTTTACTGAATATTTTTATTTATTTTTATTTTTTATTTTTTATTTTTATTTTCCTATTTTTTAATTTTATTATGTTATGTTAGTCACCATACAATACATCATTAGTTTTTGATGTGGTGATCCATGATCCATTGTTTTCGTATAACACCCAGTGCTCCATGCAGTATGTGCCCTCCTTAATACCCATCACTGGACTAACCCATTCCCCTACCCCCCTCCCCTCTAAAACTCTATTTGTTTCTCAGAGTACATAGTCTGTCATGGTTCATCTCTCCCTCTGATTTCCCTCTCTTCATTTTTCCCTTCCTTCTCCTAATGTCCTCCATGCTATTCCTTATGTTCCACAAATAAGTGAAACCATATGATAATTGACTTTCTCTGCTTGACTTATTTCACTTAGCATAATCTCCTCCAGTCCCATCCATGTTGATGCAAAAGTTGGGTATTCATCATTTCTGATGGCTGAGTAATATTCCATTGTATATATGGACCACATCTTTATCCATTCATCTGGTGAAGGGCATCTCGGCTCTTTCCACAGTTTGGCTATTATGGACATTGCTGCTATGAACATTGGGGTGCATATGGCCCTTCTTTTCACTACATCTGTGTCTTTGGGATAAGTACCCAGGAGTGCAATTGCTGGGTCATAGGGTAGCTCTATTTTTAAATTTTTGAAGAACCTCCACACTGTTTTCCAAAGTGGTTGTACCAACTTGCATTCCCACCAACAGTGTAAGAGGGTTCCCCTTTCTCCATAACCTCTCCAACATTTGTTGTTTCTTTCCCTGTCCATTTTTGCCATTCTAAATGGTATAAAGTGGTATCTCAACTCCTCTGCTCAAGAATGTTTGGGTCAACCAGGCAATCAAAGAAGAGCTTAAACAACTTATGGAAACCAATGAGAAGAAAAACACATTGGTCCAAAACCTATGGGATACTGCAAAGGCCATCCTAAGGGGGAAATACATAGCCATCCAAGCCTCACTCAAAAAAATAGAAAAATCCTGAATTCACCAACTAACTCTACACCTTAAAGAACTAGAGAAAAAGCAACAAACGACGCCTAAGCCATGCATTAGAAGAGAAATAATTAAGATTAGAGCAGAGATCAATGAATTAGAAACCAGAAACACAGTAGATCATATCAACAAAACTAGAAGCTGGTTCTTTGAAAGAATTCATAAGATCGATAAACCACTGGCCAGACTTATCCAAAAGAAAAGAGAAAGGACCCAAATTAATAAAATGATGAATGAAAGGGGAGAGATCATGACTAACACCAAGGAAATAGAAACAATTATTAGAAATTATTATCAACAACTATATGCCAATAAAACTGAGCAATTTGGATGAAACAGATGCCTTCCTGGAAACCTTTAAGCTGCCAAGACTGAAACAGGAGGAAATTGACAACCTGAACAGGCCAATAACCAGTAATGAGATTGAAGCAGTGATCACAAACCTCCCAAAAAACAAGAGTCCAGGGCCTGATGGATTCCCTGGGGAATTCTCCCAAACATTCAAAGAAGAAATAATACCTATTGTCCTGAAGCTGTTTCAAAAAATAGAAACAGAAGGAAAGCTTCCAGACTCATTCTTTGAGGCCAGCATTACCTTAATCCCCAAACCAGGCAAAGACCCCATCAAAAAGGAGAATTTCAGACCGATATCCCTGATGAATATGGATTGAAAATCCTCACAAAATCCTAGCTAATAGAATCCAACAATACATTAAAAGGATCATCCACCACGACCAAGTGGGATTTATTTTTTATTTTTTTTTAAAGATTTTATTTATTTATTTGACAGAGAGAGACACAGCGAGAGAGGGAACACAAGCAGGGGGAGTGGGAGAGGGAGAAGCAGGCTTCCCACGGAATAGGGAGCCTGATGTGGGGCTTGATCCCCGGACCCTGGGATCATGACCTGAGCCGAAGGCAGATGCTTAACGACTGAGCCACCCAGGCACCCCTTACTGAATATTTTTAAATGATTGTATACTTTTTGTACTTTTTCCTTTTAGTATGGTAAATTGTTTTTTAAATGTTTTATCAACTTTGCATTTTTGGGACAAACACTACTTGGATTATATGGTCTTTTACTATATCTGGATTAACAGATTTTAGTCTTTCATTGATTGCTAGGATTTTGGCCTTCCTACTTTCTGGTGAGACATTGGTAGTCATTTGAATAATTGTTCCCCTGTCTATAATGTGTCATTTTTTCTCTGGATATTTTCAAGTGCTTGTTTTTTGCTATGATTTATAGCACCTTGATTATACCTAGGCATGGTTTTCTTTGTATCTATTCAGGGTGGCACTCATTCATCTATCAATCTCTATCTCTAAGTCTTTGCCAAATTTGGGAAGATTTTGTCCATTTTTTCAGATACATGTTCTAACCTATTTTTCCTCTCTCCCCTCAAGCTGGGTTTCCAGTTATATATGTGGTAGACTTTTTGATAGTCCACAGATCTTTAACACTTTGTTTAACTTTTTTCAATTTCATTTTTTCTTTTTTTCCGGATTGGGTAATTTCTATTTATCTATCTTTGATTTCACTGATTCTTCCCATTGTCATTTCCATTCTGGAATTGTGTCCGTCCACCGAATTTTTAATTTCAGGTATTGTACATTTCAGTAATTTTTAGTTGGTTCTTTTGTATGTTTTCTCTTTCACAGATTTCCTCTCTTTTATTCATTATTATTACATTTTCCTTTATTTAGAACAGTTATAGTAAGTGATTTAAAGCCTTGCCTCTTAATTGTAACATCTGGATCATCTTGGTGTTGGCCTCTGTGAATTGTATTTTCTCACAAAC
Organism: Phoca vitulina; assembly: GCF_004348235.1. Lineage (NCBI taxonomy): Eukaryota > Metazoa > Chordata > Mammalia > Carnivora > Phocidae > Phoca > Phoca vitulina. Next base: position 13,274,326 of record NW_022589770.1, on the reverse strand, counting down.
ATGGAACACACATTCTTGGTTCTTTTCAGTTTTTTAATGAGTGGCTATGGATTATATCTTGGGAATTTTGGAATATTATATTGGGAACATTCTGGATTCTGCTACATTCCTCCAAAGAATATTGATGTTTTTGTTTTAGCAGGCAATTAATTTTGCTTGACTCAAATTGCAAACTCTCTCTTATGTTGTGACAGCTTAAATGTCAGTTCAGTTCTTTTAGCTTTAACTACAAACTTCCCAAGTGTGCATGGTTGAAGTGTCCTCCAGAGACTTGGGCAGAGTTTATACCCACAATCTGTGGTTCATGATTTATATTTTCTTGCTTTTTTTCCCCCTGAGATTTTCCTTCACTTTCAGGTGGCTGTAGTTACCCATGCTCTGTCTTGCGGTTTTTCAGTACAGAAGTATGGAAGGTTTTCTGTTGAGTCTGGTTCTTTATGTTGCATACTGTGATCTGCTTTCAGTATAAAGCCCTCAAATGAAAAACACATCATGTCATAGTCTTTTCTTCCAAGTTTTTTTTTTATGGTACAAAAATATATTTATTGAAAAAAGTCTACATATAAGTGGACCTGTGCAGTTCAAACCTATATCTTTTTTTTGTTTGTTTTTGTTTTTTTATTTTAATACTTTTTAAAATTTTTTTATTGTTATGTTAATCACCATACATTACATCATTAGTTTTTGATGGAGTGTTCCATGATTCATTGTTTGTGCATAACACCCAGTGCTCCATGCAGAACATGACCTCTTTAATACCCATCACCAGGCTGACCCATCCTCCCACTCCCCTCCCCTCTAGAACCCTCAGTTTGTTTTTCAGAGTCCATCGTCTCTCATGGTTGGTCTCCCCCTCTGATTTCCCCCCCTTCATTCTTCCCCTCCTGCTATCTTCTTTTTTTTTTTTTTTTTTTAACATATATTGCATTATTTGTTTCAGAGGTACCGATCTGAGATTCAACAGTCTTGCACAATTCATAGCATTTACCAGGGCACGTACCCTCCCCAGTGTCTATCACCCAGTTACCCCATACCTCCCACCTCACCCCCGACTCTAGCAACCCTCAGTTTGTTTCCTGAGATTAAGAATTCCTCATATCAGTGAGGTCATATGATACATGTCTTTCTCTTTTTGACTTATTTTGCTCAGCATAACACCCTCCAGTTCCATCCACGTTGTTGCAAATGGCAAGATCTCATTCCTTTTGATGGCTCCATAACTCCATTGTATATATATACCACTTCTTCTTTATCCATTCATCTGTCGATGGACATCTTGGCTCTTTCCACAGTTTGGCTACTGTGGATATTTCTGCTATAAACATCGGGGTGCATGTACCCCTTCGGATACCTACATTTGTATCTTTGGGGTAAATACCCAGTAGTGCAATTGCTGGATCGTATGGTAGCTCTATTTTCAACTTTTTGAGGAACCTCCATACTGTTTTCCAGAGTGATTGCACCAGCTTACATTCCCACCAACAGTGTAGGAGGGTTCCCCTTTCTCCGCATCCCCACCAACATCTGTCCTTTCCTGACTTGTTAATTTTAGCCATTCTGACTGGTGTGAGGTGGTATCTCATTGAGGTTTTGATTTGGATTTCCCTGATGCCAAGCGATGTTGAGCACTTTTTCATGTGTCTGTTGGCCATTTGGATATCTTCTTTGGAAAAATGTCTGTTCATGTCTTCTGCCCATTTCTTGATTGGATTCTTTGTTCTTTGGGTGTTGAGTTTGATAAGTTCTTTATAGATTTTGGATACTAGCCCTTTATCTGATATGTCATTTGCAAATATCTTCTCCCATTCTGTCAGTTGTCTCTTGGTTTTGTTGACTGTTTCTTTTGCTGTGCAAAAGCTTTTTATCTGGATGAAGTCCCAATAGTTCATTTTTGCCCTTGCTTCCCTTGCCTTTGGCGATGTTTCTAGGAAGAAGTTGCTGCGGCTGAGGTCAAAGAGGTTGCTGCCTGTGTTCTCCTCTAGGATTTTGATGGACTCCTGTCTCACATTGAGGTCTTTCAACCATTTGGAGTCTATTTTTGTGTGTGGTGTAAGGAAATGGTCCAGTTTCATTCTTCTGCATGTGGCTGTCCAATTTTCCCAACACCATTTGTTGAAGAGACTGTCTTTTTTCCATTGGACATTCTTTCCTGCTTTGTCAAAGATGAGTTGACCATAGAGTTGAGGGTCCATTTCTGGGCTCTCTATTCTGTTCCATTGATCTATGTGTCTGTTTTTGTGCCAGTACCATACTGTCTTGATGATGACAGCTTTGTAGTAGAGCTGGAAGTCCGGAATTGCGATGGCGCCCCCTTTGCTTTTCTTTTTCAACATTCCTCTGGCTATGCGGGGTCTTTTCTGGTTCCATACAAATTTTAGGATTATTTGTTCCATTTCTTTGAAGAAAGTGGATGGTATTTTGATGGGGATTGCATTGAATGTGTAGATTGCTCTAGGTAGGATTGACATCTTCACAATATTTGTTCTTCCAATCCATGAGCATGGCACGTTTTTCCATTTCTTTGTGTCTTCCTCAATTTCTTTCATGAGTATTTTATAGTTTTCTGAGTACAGATCCTTTGCCTCTTTGGTTAGATTTATTCCTAGGTATCTTATGGTTTTGGGTGCAATTGTAAATGGGATCGACTCCTTAATTTCCCTTTCTTCTGTCTTGTTGTTGGTGTATAGGAATGCCACTGATTTCCGTGCATTGATTTTATATCCTGCCACTTTACTGAATTCCTGTATGAGTTCTAGTAGTTTTGGGGTGGAGTCTTTTGGGTTTTCCACATAAAGTATCACATCATCTGCAAAGAGTGAGAGTTTGACTTCTTCTTTGCCGATTTGGATGCTTTTGATTTCTTTTTGTTGTCTGATTGCTGTGGCTAGGACTTCTAATACTATGTTGAATGGCAGTGGTGATAATGGACATCCCTGACATGTTCCTGACCTTAGGGGGAAAGCTCTGAGTTTTTCCCCATTGAGAATGATATTCGCTGTAGGTTTTTCATAGATGGCTCTTATGATATTGAGGTATGTACCCTCTATCCCTATACTCTGAAGAGTTTTGATCAAGAAAGGATGCTGTACTTTGTCAAATGCTTTTTCTGCATCTATTGAGAGGATTATATGATTCTTGTTCTTTCTTTTGTGAATGTATTTATCACGTTGATTGATTTGTGGATGTTGAACCAACCTTGCAGCCCAGGGATAGATCCCACTTGGTCGTGGTGAATAATCCTTTTAATGTACTGTTGGATCCTATTGGCTAGTATTTTGGTGAGAATTTTTGCATCCATCTTCATCAGGGATATTGTTCTGTAATTCTCCTTTTTGATGGGGTCTTTGTCTGGTTTGAGGATCAAGGTAATGGTGGCCTCATAAAACGAGTTTGGAAGTTTTCCTTCCATTTCTATTTTTTGGAACAGTTTCAGAAGAATGGGTATTAATTCTTCTTTAAATGTTTGGTAGAATTCCCCTGGGAAGCCATCTGGCCCTGGGCTTTTGTTTATTGGGAGATTTTTGATGACTGCTTCAATTTCCTTAGTGGTTATAGGCCTGTTCAGGTTTTCTATTTCTTCCTGGTTCAGTTTTGGTAGTGATACATCTCTAGGAAGGCATCCATTTCTTCCAGGTTATCTAATTTGCTGGCATAGAGTTGCTCATAATATGTTCTTAAAATTTTTGTATTTCTTTGGTGTTGGTTGTAATCTCTCCTCTTTCATTCATGATTTTGTTGATTTGGGTCATTTCTCTTTTCTTTTTGATAAGTCTGGCCAGGGGTTTATCAATCTTGTTAATTCTTTCAAAGAACCAGCTTCTAGTTTCGTTGATCTGTTCTACTGTTCTTTTAGTTTCTATTTCATTGATTTCTGCTCTGATCTTTATTATTTCACTTCTCCTGCTGGGTTTAGGCTTTATTTGCTGTTCTTTCTCCAGCTCCTTTAGGTGTAGGGTTAGGTTGTGTACTTGAGACCTTTCTTGTTTCTTGAGAAAGGCTTGTATTGCTATATACTTTCCTCTTAGGACTGCCTTTGCTCCATCCCAAAGATTTTGAATAGTTGTGTTTTCGTTTTCATTGGTTTCCATGAATTTTTTTTAATTCTTCTTTAATTTCTTGGTTGACCCATTCATTTTTTAGTAGGATGCTCTTTAGTCTCCATGTATTTGGGTTCTTTCCAACTTTCGTCTTGTGATTGAGTTCTAGTTTCAAAGCACTGTGGTCTGAAAATAGGCAGGGAATGATCCCAATCTTTTGGTACCGTTTGAGACCTGTTTTATGACCTAGGATGTGATCTATTCTGGAGAATGTTCCATGGGCACTAGAGAAGAATGTGTATTCCGTTGCTTTGGGATGGAATGTTCTGAATATGTCTGTGAAGTCCATTTGGTCCAGTGTGTCATTTAAAGTCTTTATTTCCTTGTTGATCTTTTGCTTAGATGATCTGTCCATTTCAGTGAGGGGGGTGTTAAAGTCCCCCACTATTATTGTATTGTTGTCGATGTGTTTCTTTGCTTTTGTTATCAATTGCCTTATATAATTGGCTGCTCCCATGTTAGGGCCATAGATATTTACAATTGTTAGATCTTCTTGTTGGATAGACCCTTTAAGTAGGATATAGTGTCCTTCCTCATCTCTTATTACAGTCTTTGGTTTAAAATCTAATTTGTCTGATATAAGGATTGCCACCCCAGCTTTCTTTTGGTGTCCATTATCATGGTAAATGGTTTTCCACCCCCTCACTTTCTATCTGGGGTGTCTTTGGGTCTTAAATGAGTCTCTTGCAGACAGCATATTGATGGGTCTTGTTTTTTAATCCAATCTGATAGCCTGTGTCTTTTGATTGGGGCATTTAGCCCATTTACATTCAGGGTAACTATCGAAAGATAGGAATTTAGTGCCATTGTATTGCCTGTAAGGTGACTGTTACTGTATCTTGTCTGTGTTCCTTTCTGGTCTATGTTGCTTTTAGGCTCTCTCTTTGCTTAGAGGACCCCTTTCAATATTTCTTGTAGGGCTGGTTTCGTGTTTGCAAATTCCTTTAGTTTTTGTTTGTCCTGGAAGATTTTTTATCTCTCCTTCTATTTTCAATGACAGCCTAGCTGGATATAGTATTCTTGGCTGCATATTTTTCTCATGTAGTGCTCTGAATATATCCTGCCAGTCCTTTCTGGCCTGCCATGTCTCTGTGGATAGGTCTGTTGCCAATCTAATGTTTCTACCATTGTAGGTTACATATCTCTTCTCCTGAGCTGCTTTCATGATTTTCTCTTTGTCTCTGAGACTTGTAAGTTTTACTATTAGATGTCGGGGTGTTGACCTATTTTTATTGATTTTGAGAGGGGTTCTCTGTGCTTCCTGGATTTTGATGCCTGTTTCCTTCCCCAAATTAGGGAAGTTCTCTGCTCTAATTTGCTCCAATATACCTTCTGTCCCTCTCTCTCTTTCTTCTTCTTCTGGGATCCCAATAATTCTAATGTTGTTTCATCTTATGGTATCGGTTATCTCTCGAATTCTGCCCTCGTGATCCAGTAGTTGTTTATCTCTCTTTTTCTCAGCTTCTTTACTTTCCATCATTTGGTCTTCTATATCACTGATTCTCTCTTCTGCCTCATTTATCCTAGCAGTTAGCGCCCCCATTTTTGATTGCACCTCATTAATAGCCTTTTTGATTTTGAGTTGGTTAGATTTTAGTTCTTTTATTTCTCCAGAAAGGATTTCTCTAAGAACTTCCATGCTTTTTCCAAGCCCAGCTAGTATCTTTAAATCATGATTCTGAACTCTAGATCCAACATCGTACTAATGTCCATATTGAGTAGGTCCCTGGCAGACGGTACTACCTCTTGTTCTTTTTGTTTGGGTGATTTTTTCCGTCTTGTCATTTTGTCCATAGGAGAATAGATGAATGAGAGAACAAAATGCTAATAGGGTAACAACGTCCCCAGAAAATATACTCTAAACAAATAAGAAAAGACCTGAAGCAGGGGGAAAAGAAAGGGAAAAAGAGAAAAAAGAAAAAAAAAAAGATAAATATAAAAAGAAGCAAAAACAGAACAAAACAAAAAAACCAGAATATGATCAAATATGATCAGGCTGGTACATAAATCAGTGCCACACACTAGATTTTGGGTGTATTTTGTTCTGTTAGAAGAAAGTGCCTCCCAAAATTTTAAAGAAAGAAAAACTTATATATGTACAAAAGTAAGGGTTGATATGATGAAGGGATGGAATATGACTGTAAAGATGAAAATTATAAAAAATTTTATAAAAGGAATTGATAAGAAGTTGTTTGAAAAAAGAAAGAAGAGGATTTAAAAAAAAAAAAAGAAAATAAGGGAGAGAATGTGATCAGACAGGAGAGTAGAAAAAAACCATATACTAGAGATTTGGGGTATATTTTGATCTGTTAGAGTAAACTATTAAAATTTTAAAGAGAGAACAACTTATATATATATGCCAAAAATACGGGTAACTACTATGAAGGGTTAGAATATGACTCTAAAAATGAAAAATAAAAATGTTTTTTAAAAAAGGGATTGATAAGATGTTGGTTGAAAAAGGGAAAAAGAAAAATTAAAAAAAAAAGATAGTTAAAAAAAAAAAAACTTTGAAAGACTAAAGAATCACGGCAAAAAAGGCATGGATTCTATGTGCGTATTCCCCTAGCGCTGGAGTTCTGCTGTTCTCATTGATCAGTAAACTTGGTCTTGGCTGGCTGTTCTCGCTGATCTTCTGGGGGAGGGGCCTGTTGCAGTGGTTCCCAAATGTCTTTGCCAGAGGCGGAATTGCCCCGCCCTTGCCCGGTCCGGGCTAAGTAATCTGCTTCGGTTTGCTCTCGGGAGCTTTTGTTCCCTGCAAGCTTTCCATACAGCTTTGGAGGCCGAGAGTGAAATGGTGGCCTCCCAATCTCCACCCCAGAGTAGCCGAGAACTCAGGACCCCGCTCCTCAGTGCGCCCCCAGAGAAAAGCAGTCAGTCACTCCCATCTCCCGGTCTCCGGCCGTACTCCATGCTCACCCGGCCTGTGACCAGCGTTTCTATCTCTGTCAGCCGACCCCGTGTGGAGTCTCCAAACCCAGCAGATCCCTGCAGTGCGCTCCCATGCAGCTCTTCCCTGGGGAGGAAGGGGAGTCTCCCTGCATCTGCTGCTTGTTGGGTCCCAGCTGGAAGAGCAGTGGCCCGAATGTTCCGCGGATCATGGTTTATGGCAACCCTGAGCTGAGAGCCCGTTCCTCTGCTCCGTCTCTGCAGCCGGCTTCCTCGCTCTGATATCTGGGAGCTCTGCTGCTCTCAGGCACCCCCGGTCTTTCTGTGACCCTGATGGTCCTGAGACCACACTGTCTCGCGAGGGTTCCCCCCCCCCCCCCCCCCCGCTTAACCACTGGAGCCTCGTCCCTCAGCGGAGCAGACTTCTAAAAGTTGCGATTTTGTGCTCCGCAGCTCTATCGCTTGCCAGAAGTGGCCGACAAAGGCCCCCTCCCCTGCCGTCTATCCTCCCGAATATCGCCTCGGGTTCAGTTCTCCGCACGTCCTACCTTCTAGAAAGTGGTCGCTTTTCTGTTCAGAGTTGTTGCTAGTCTTTTTTTCGATCTCCTATTGAGTTTGTAGGTGTTCAGAATGGTTTGATCCCTATCTAGCTGAATTCCTGAGACCAGACGAAATCCAGGTCTCTTACTCCTCTGCCATCTTGCTCCGCCCCCTTCTCCTCCCAAGTTTTGACTCATCTGTAAAATCTTTCTGATTTTGTCTGTTCTGCAGAGCCCTTAAATAGTTGTTGTTTGTGTGAAAGTTGGTCTGTCAGTTTACTTCATCATGTCTGAATGAAGACTCTGTCTTATCTTAAAATAATTATAGTATCCTGAAAAACTGGCCTAAAAATAGTGCTACTAATATTTAAAATCACAGAGTTAGAGATTCTGTAGGGATCTAGTGTAACTTTCCTATTTAGTAATGAGGCAATGGAGATTCCCTGAGATCGAATTCATTTATTCCTTCATCAACAAACACTTTTTTGAGCTTTTACTATGTGCCATTCACTGTGCTGGGTGCTGAGACAATAGAGACAATTCCTCAAGGGCACTCAGCCCTTGGAACAGCTGGAACTAGGACTCATGGCTTCTATTTTCTAGTTTATTGCTTTTTCTGCTACTATTGAGGAAAATGAGAGAGGGAGGAGAGGAGAAGCCCCCAGGGCATAGACTGTGGTTACCAAAATGACCAGATTTTGGCAACATGAACCAGATACTGTACTACAACAGCTTGAAATTTTTACAATTTTTTTCTGTCAGAATCTTGGGGTCTCAAGCTTTGTATATAGAAAAGCTTTCTCTATGCTCATTGTTGCTGGAGTGAGCATGTGAGATGTATCCCTAAACTATAAGTGCATCCTTCACTTATCATGGCATCCTCCAGGTCCATCCATGTTGTTGCATATGGAAGGATTTCCTCCCCACCTCCCCCCCTTTTTTTAAAGCTGAATAACATTCCATTGCATATATATACCACATTTTCTTTTTCCATTCATCCATTGATGGACATGCTAAATGAAATAAGCTAGTTACAAAAACAGAAGGACAGATACTGCATGATTCACTTATATCAGGTGTCTAAAATAGTTAAAGTCATAGAAACAGAGGATTGAATGGTAGTTGCCCAAGGAGCTAAGGGGAGGGAGAAATGAGGAGTTGCTTTTCAACAAGTATAAAGTTTCAGTTATGCAAGATGAATACATTCAAGAGATCTTTTGTATAATATTATGCCTAGAGTTAACAATACTGTATTGTGTACTTAACAGTTTGTTAAGAGGGTAGATCTCATGTGTTTTTACCATAATAATAAAAATGTAGGTATGGAACAAATAATGGCAACAATGAAAGTGTGCATTAAAGCTCACCTTAGGCAAACTATCTGATGCCCCTTGAGGAACAGCAGGTTTGAGGTTTTGAGGGTAATGAAATTATTATAATTTGCAAAAAGAAAGAATTGCCTAGCTTTATACATGTATAGCTTCAGCCTTGGATCTTGGCTAATAAGTCACTGCCAGGCTCCCATTCCCTTAGGCTTGTGTGTTACTTTAGGCATCCTGGAGCTTCTGCCTTCTTCCAGAGTGCTTATTGCCACATGGCTGGCTGTGGCTCCCCACTGCAGGCAATAAATAAACCCTCCTGGTCATGGGGTGGTTGACTTGGATGGGTTTGATTTCTTTCCATGTGGAGACTCAGGAATTGGCTCTATAAAAAATGCAGAGAAATAGAGGGGCAGAGACAGGAGGGTTTAAACCTCTTTGTTGGACCTTTTCAATTATTCATGGAAAATCTATATTCTCTGTTATCGGCTTTAAGTAAAGCAACTTTGTTGTTTCTATTGATCATGCAATTTATTATCTTTATTTAAACTCTTCAGGCAATAAATAAATAAAGAGCAGTTGGAGGGAAAGAAGCTTTTCAGAGAAAGCAATTTCCTAGGCAAGTAGTTTAATCCTTTTAAAATTAGGCTTATAAACTTAAAGATGATATCTGATTATTCTATTTGATTCCCTTTTAAAAAGGACTCTGGTCTTGGTTACTCTGTTTTTGCTGAGATCTCTGTTTTCACTTCTCTTTTCACCAAACTCTCTTTCCATTATACTCATAAATTAATCTACAAAGAAAAAATAGCAAAATGTATTGCAGCTGGAAATAAGAAAACTTCTATCTGAGTAATAGTCTCATTTCTCTATCACTTGCTGGTGAATACAGTTTACTCAACCTCTTTAAGCCTTATTTCTATCATTGGCAAATTGGGACACTAACATTTGCCCTTTCTTCTTCATGGTCAAATGAAGATTACACAAGATAACCATGGTGATGAAAACACTTTTGTATAGTAATTCACTGTTTATTAAATAATTTAAACTTTTTATTTTCTCTAGGTCTTCTGATACCAAATTTACTGCCTTTTTTTTTTTCACAATATATAATGTACACTATTATAAAACTAGAGGGTTGTGTGAGATGTTCTTGAAGTTCTTTTTGTGATTTAAAATTCTGTGATTTTATTATAGCTTTTCATATAGAATTTCTTTCAAGCCAGAGACTCTCCATAATTTCTGTTGTGCTTTCCCCTTGAATCCTGGGTAAAATTCTCATTGGTTGAGTCTACTTCTTGGACAAGTGAGCATGTTATCATCTTCACATGCTATCCTTCCTCTGCAGGTCTCCTTCCTCTACCTTTAGGTCCCTGATTGTGTTTATTGGGGAAGTGCTTTCCTTTTCTGATCTGACTCAGTCCTGCCAAGATGAACAGCCTTTCCTGTGCTCTGTGTTGTATTAGTGTACCTCATTTGGAGCCATGTTGATATACTCCTTGTTCATTTCATCTGTGCCTCCTGGCCCCACTGTCCATGGCTATACTATGGTGGAGTTTCTTAGATTTACTCTGTCCTTTGCTCTTGCTGGATAAGTGTCTCTAAGTTATCTTTATCAGTGAGAAATTCCCATTTTCTGGATTGAATCTCTTTTACTTAAAAACAAAAACAACCAAAATGTGTCTCTTCTTGAAGACAAACATTGGTTTGTATACTATACTCCTCTATAGTAATTTACAGGAACTTTAATGGGCTCTATGTGGGCTCGAAAAATCAAGAGGTGAAGATCTGGTTCTTTTCTTGGGGTGTATTTATAATTATAATTATGTTCTTTACTCTTAGGAATGTAACACAATATCCCCTAATATAGGTTTAATATCCTCTAGAAAACCTCTGCTTATTATTCTAAAGCAACACAGGTGCTTTTGAATTTAAATGCATCTTAAACCAAAATCCTCTGAAGATTATTATAAATGATACTACTAAACCACAAAGAGGCCATGGTTCTGTTTCATACAACAGCAGCATGGTACTGGTGAATGATAACAGGTTTTGGAGATAGATAAGCTTAGGTTTGCATCTTATCTCGGCAACTTACTAGCTTTATGAGCTTGGGAGTGTTATTTGGCCTCTCTGTGCTTTAATCTCCTTATCTCTAAAATTGGGTGATGATAATATTAACAACCTCATTAGTTTGTTGTGATGGCCAAGAGACTGTATCCATGAGTGAGCAATCCCAGCTAGACTCATGGAGGAGGAGAATTAATTGCCATAAGATCAATTACAGCTGCCTGAGTAGATAGCAAACAAGAGGAAGAGAGGAAAGGGGTGGGGGAGATGAATGATAAAGACAGTGAAGAAATTACCAAGCCTTACAGAATTTAGCAAAGAAAGAACAACAGCAGGGACAGCTCAGGAAGAGTAGATTATGGTGGCTTTTTTACTCTGAGCATTGGGCCAGCTCATGGAAAGAGAACTTTGAAGGAGAGGAAAGAGAGGGACAAGTTGAAAAGGACAAAATGAGGAGAAAAAGGGAGAAAACGGTAAAAACAGGTGAGCAGAGAGGAAAGAGAAGCTAAGAAATTCTCTGTGGCCTTTAAGGCCCAGAAGAGGGAGCTGGAGGCAGAAAAAAGTGAGCTGTTTATTGAAATCAGGAAGTTGTTTTACAGTTTTCCAGGAAGAGACTGTGGTGAATCCAAGGAATCTCAATGCATGAATCAAATATTGAAGAAATCAGGAGTTTAGGTGAGTGTCAGTTTAGCAGAAAAACAGCTTATTTTTAGAATATCTCAATGAGAAAGATTGACTGTTGAGGGGATAGTATGGAAATGTGACTTGGGCTAGTGGCCTAAACAACCTGTATAGTATCTTCAGGGACATCTCAACAACCTGTTTATTCTTTTTTAAGAGTGGAGGGTAGATGTAGGAGATGATGTGACCTGATAACTGTTGTAAAAAATGTGCATAGGTTTAGCATTCCCTCTAAGAAGTGTGAAAGAGGATTTTGATAAGTGAAGGGTGAGAATGATCATCTGCTAAGTGTCCTTCATTTATGAACAGCACAGAGTTTTAACGTGTACAAGGAACAGCCAAAAGCATCTCACCCATATGGATTATGTTATTTCTTATATGTGGTGTGTAGCTTGAGAGTGTTCTTCTGCAAAGTGAACTAGAATGCCTGCTTAGGGGTCTCTGGTGGATAAGGGTCTCAAATTACTAATGTGACTATTCTTTTGGCCTCAAGAGAGATTGTAAGATACCCCATTATTGTATGTACATATTTTTTTCCTTCAGCCACAAGAAAGAATATAGAGCACAAAATAAGGATGCTTTAAAATCAGTATGTTTAGTTATATTAGGCATTCTACTAATTCTGTCTTTTGAAGAAATTTCTTCTGAAGATCTGAACCTATTCTAATTTGGAATGTATTCTCTGCTGACATTTATCTTCATTATCATACTGTGGATTTCCTTCATCTTTCTCTTGGCTGATCCTAGATTTTGTAATGGCATTATTTCCTTTTTCTTTTCTAACTTATGTTCTGTTTTTGGTGGCACACATGCCCCAATAATGTCCTGAAAAATGGTGCTTAAAAGGAAAATTTTTTGAGACCCTACATGTCCCAAAATATCTTTCTCTTGAGTATAGAGTTCTGGTTTGAAAATAATTTTCCCTCAGACTTTTGAATGTGTTGCTCCTTTGTCAGTTGCCTGCCAGTATTGCTGTTGAGTACACTGAAGTCAGGAAATTATATCCCTGTGGCTTGTTTTGTATGTCCCGTGAACTGAGAATAGGTTTTACGTTTACAAAGTGTTGTAAAAATCAACCAACCAACCATGTCTTGGGATAGTCAGATTCTTCAGGGAACATTCTCTCAAGGTATTGGCTAGAGAGTAATAGACTTATTACCACTGCTCTGGGAACAGCGAGGGAAGAGAACTGTGGGTTTCAAAATTCAACATACAAAAATTCCCTTAGCCTTGTTTTCAATATGATTCCTCCTATGCTGGATGTCTCCTAGTCAAAGGATCCTCTGTTTTACCTTTTTCAGGGAATTAACTTACAGTTCTCACGTGAAGTGAGAAGGGCATTCACTAAGCTTCTCAGAGAGGGACAGGAATCTGAGGCTCTACCTGCCTTTAAAGCAGACTTTCAGCCCATCATCCTACTTTAGCTCCATTTGACCTGCACTTCTAGTACTTTCTATTGCTGGTGTTTGAACTTTTTATGGGGCTTATAGGGAAAATTGAATTGTTTTTCTGCTTCCCCACTGTCAGCACAGGATTCCCCTTTCTCAGTTCTTTGAAGTCAGACATCCCACCTGCTTTCCAGCTTCCAAAATTTGTTTCTATTGTCTTCTTTCCTATTCTCTTTATCCTTTTAGATTTATGCCTCAAAATACATTTATTATCATTTTAGTGGACTTCAGGAGGGAAAGAAAGTAAATGTGTGTTCTCAATCTGCCATCACCCAGTTTAAACAAATCTTAACATTTTGCCATAGTGGCTAAGATTTCTCTTTCTCAAAAAACAAAACATCACACAATCAGTTCAAACTCCTTTTGGCCCCTTTCCAGTCTCATTTCTCTCCCTCCCTCCACCAAGAAAACTACCATCTTGAAGTCAACTTATATCCTTCTCTTCCTTAGTTGTCTACCTTTATTGCACATGGATGTATCCATTAAAATGCAGGCTGTTGTTTCAATGTCTTAAAGTTTGGATAATTGGTGTTATATTATGTGTAACTTTATGCAATTTTCTTCACTCAATATTAACTATCTGAGATATAAGCATGGTGATGGATATAGCTCTAGTTCATTCATTTTTACTGTTTAAGGATATTCATTGGATAAATACTGTCAAATTGTGCTTCTGTGTTTCTACTAATTTATATTCCCACTAGCTGTATATAGGAACACCCATTTCTCCACATCTTCTCCCAATACCTGGTATTATAACATTCTTCAAATGTTAGGTGGTGATAACATGGGTTGTGTTACCTATGAAAACATAACATTAGAACTCTGTGTCTCTTCAAGAGACACACAGACTAAAAGCAAAAGGTAATATGAGGTCTGGGGACACCTGAATTCTATTTGGCCTGACTTCTCCGTACCTTAATTTTCTACAATTCTCTTTGATCATGACTGCTGCTATTCATGAGAATACTATGCTTTTACTTAAACGAACAGAGTTTGAGATGTGATAATTTTGGGATTTGGGTACATAATGTAGGGGAAGTGTAAAAGTAGTCTTCAGACAGTGATGCTGGTTCTGGAGGTTCTCCTGTCTCTTACTATCTTTCAACTTTCAGATTCTGATGCCAAGGTACTCATTAATCAGTGAGACAGGGCTAGGAGACTAGCTCTTAAGAAGAGGCTCACTGTTTGACTTTTGTGCTGCCTGGTGTGAGCACGTCTCCAGAGAGACAGCGCAATCTGGCTTCTGTGATAGCAAAGTCTGTGTATAACCTTTATTAACACAATCAACTCACCATTGCTAAGGGGGAAATACATTCCCTCGCAGACATTTTCCTTTACTTTCCTCATCTTAGGCAGGGCTCTGCCTGCAGAATGTAACAGAATGTTTGACACGGCTCAACCATACTTCAGCCCTTTCCTTGCTAATAGAAATGAAGTTTCAAGGCCTCTGGGTATTTTGCTAATTTGTTTTTTCTTTTCTAGAGATCACAGAAAAATATCTTTTAAATTTAATGTGTACCTGAAAACATGTAAGAAAGTGAAATATATGAACTTAAACGACAGACACATCTTATAAAGGAATCACAGTCATAAAGCAAAAAATACTTTCAAACTTCCTAATTACATCTTTCCTTTTTAATATGATCTTCAGTATTACATTTCCAGCATATTTATTTATAAGTTCTTTCTTTTTTGTTATTTTCCTTTGCAACTGAACGCACAATCAACTGGCTCATGTCCTGCAAGAATGCAATTCAGGTAAATGATATTCTGCCATTGACATGCCTGATGAGTTCTCTGTCTCAACTGAACCTATACCTTTTACAGCTAGTGCCAACTATTTAATATTTTTTGTTTACCCTTATTTATAAAATAATATGGAAATATACACAAATTTTTTAAAAAAGATTTTATTCATTTATTTGAGAGATAGAGAGTGTGCACAGAGGAAGAAGAAGAAGCAGATTCCCCACTGAGCAGAGAGCGTGACATGGGGCTCGATCCCAGGACCCCGAGATTATGACCTGAGCCATTGCATAAATAGTGTCATGTACACAAATATTACAAGGCTTCTGAAATGGAACTCTTAGCTGAGAGGTGAGTTGGAGAAGTTAAATTTGTCACCTGAAATAGGAACATCCAAGTTTGGCCTAGAAATATATTAGGATTACATGCACAAACACACACAGATATGTGAGTTCTTTGAAAACTGAATGCATGAATGTTGAGACCATCAGGACTATCTCTCTCTCATCCTTTTGTTCCCTTTTGATCTTCTTAAGCCCCAAGTCCTTCCCTTTCCAATCATTGGTATTCACTCTCATCCATTTCATTTCCATGAAAAAATTGATTCTTGTCTCTGCTATTCCAGATGCCTTTTACATAGAAGCCCATTTGACTATCCCATGTTGGTCATCCCACCAACTCCTTGTGAACTTCAGGAAAAAGTGAGAGGCTTACAAATAAGCATGTGAGATCATCAGAGCACCTTGTGTCCCAAAATCTTGGGACAAGCTGGTGATCTTAATTTTCTCTGACTCTTGGCTGCAGAACATCAAGCACAAGAAGCCTGAAAGATGACACCAAGGGTCTTAAATGCCCAAAATAGCACAAACAGATAGCATTTTAAGTTCTTGTATGTATAATAAGGCATCCTCCAAAAATCTAGAAATAAAAGAAATAAGATTGCTCTCTGAGAGTTAAACATTTAAGACAAACAGGTAATGAATTTTTCTGTAAGAAAGAGAATGTCTCCTTTGTCTATAAGACCAGACAGAAAACTTACTGAAACTATTAACATATCAAAAGAAAGTCTATATCAGGGTGTGAAGATGACTAGAACTATTTTGGAAGAGAGAGGCAGAGAGTGCAGGCACACATGGGTGAGGCGGAGGGAGAGGGGAAGAAGATGGGGGAGTGGGAGATTGAGAATCTGCCCATTGATTTGATATATATGGTCTCATGATCTTTCTATTATAGAGATAAAAACATGTCATTTCAACCTGATGCTGTTAAACATACAACTCATAAAACTAACTCTCCTTGTTTTGATTCTATGTTCACCAAGTTACTTTGTTACTACCATTTGCTTCCCTGGGTAGTTAGTGTATCTATAGGAAGAGATACCTGGCCCAGTGGGCTGAGTATATGAGTCTTTTGGCATTTTGTTTCACTAAAATAAATAATAAATAAATAAGTATTCTGGTTTCAGATATTAGATGTAGAGTTCAGTCAATGTAAGCCCAACTCTGAGTAGTGGATTTTAGAAAATTCATTAAGACAATGTCACTCTGTGAGGCCACTTTTGAAATAGGTGGTTGAAGACACGCCCCTCAGATCATGGTTGTCGTTGAGCAAGCATACCTATTGAGCACAATGCCTTCAGTCCTAAAGGAACAAAATACAGCAAGGGAAACAAACTGCCTTTGAGGGATGAGACAAATCACAATTTAGCTCTTTTTTCCACAGGACCAAGATGTGCCGTATACAGGCAGTCTCATCATCACACCGCCACTCTTCATTCTTCTTCCATGTTTTCCCTGCTCTCATTTTGGATATTTTAGTCATTTCCATGTGACAGGCTCTCTCAGTCCTGTCTCCTTTTCCTTCCCTGAAAGTTGTTAATGTAACCACCAATTTCCATGAAGGACCTCTAGTCAAAGGGCAAATATCAACACCAGGGATTTCTAGCTTTCCCTGTCACAGGAATTAAGGCTTCATGGGATTCAAGGAAGCCCAATTCCTTTTCTGAGGCAGGGTGTAAAGGTCTGAGTATGGGGCAAAATTCTGCCATTGAGGGGCTTTTCTGGAGCAAAAGGGAAAGCTGAAGGCAGTGAGAACCTCTGGGCAGCCTAAGGCAACAGCTGCTCCCTTCCAGTCATTGCTTTTGGGGAGAACCATGCATGTGGCACCAGATCAGTGAGAAGGATTCTTTCAAGACAAATGAATATCTACTGATTTCTTCCTACCTTGATTCTAGCATCATTAGTATCCCTGCAGATATTTTTAAAAACCTAAACAAAGGGGGAAAAAAAAGAGAAGAAAAAAAAGTTCCCAGGATAATAACAATAATCATTCAAGCATATCAGAAAACACAATCTTCCCCAAATAATAAAAGAAAATAAATTACATGTCAAAAATATGCCAGACATTAAAATTAGGTAATTTTTACCTGACTGTTGAAAATAGCCAATCTTCCTAGACTCTATGTCTATCAGAGTTTTTGTGTGTTTTTCTTTGGTCTTTTAGGGAAGATCACAAAAGTGGAAAGTCTGAACTGAAAGCCTGGGTGTCAGACCTGGGTGATGAATCTCAAGTGCAGTTGTGATGCTGGTTCTGGGGCAGAGTGCTGACCAGTGGGTGTGGAGGCTGTAATTTCATATTCTCATCATATGAGGTACTCTAGTCTTTTCTGGCAAAATCTCTGAATCTTTTACTAATAAAGCAAAAGCTTCTGTGTCTTGGTTTATAAGTAACTAAAATAGCAAAACTGTATGGATGCTGCTCTTAGAAATGCCACCATTCATTCAAAGGATATGTTCTTAGAGGGAAGGAATGACATCCAAGTTTGATGTCTGAAACTTATTGCCACTGTGAGCAACTGCCCATCCTCAGGAGGTCATCTAAACGTACAGTCATTTGCTTGTGTCTCAAGCTCTGCATCTGGGATGTGTGAGCTTCTGGACAGAGAAAGCAGCTTTGAACTTAGAGGGGGTTCTGGACATGAACTTGGGGGACAGACTGCCCAGCCTGTGAGCCGCTCTCTCCTTCCTGAGATTATGTTCCTCTGCCTCACTGCATTCACATGGTGGGTGCCTGGAACCATGTCTTTATATGTGGTCCAACTTCCCCTACTCCCCTCCCCTCCAAGACATAGGGGACATTTGACTCAAGTTAGACAACAAAATCTCTTTCCTGGGAATGGGGGCATTTGAACCTAGAGAAGTAAACTTTAGGGACACCTGGGTGGCTCAGTTGGTTAAGCGTCTGCCTTTGGCTCAGGTCATGATCCCAGGGTCCTGGGATTGAGTCCCACATCGGGCTTCTCCCTCTGCCTGCAGCTCTCTTGCTTGTGGGCTTGCTCTCTCTCTCTGGCAAATAAATAAATAAAATCTTAAAAAAAAAAAAGAAGTAAACTTTACAGTGGTGGTCCAACACTGACATATGGTTGAGAAAGAAAAAAGCCTGTCTTTAGAGAAAGGCAAGAATAAAGAAGCTCCACAGAAAAGGGCAGACACAAGAAATGCAGAGAGAGTACTTCTTCAGATTCTCCAATTTTCCAGTTGCTAGTTTCTGTCTCATTAAGATCTGGCTATATTTTTGCCTTTGGATTTAATGAGACACCTCTATATATCCTTATAATAAAATCCTCCTTTTGTTTAATGCTTGAATTAGTTACTTGTAACCCAAACAGTCTTAATTAATTAAAAAAAATAAACAGAAAATGACAAACTATCAATATTTTAGCCTTTCTCAATAAAAGTCATTTGGCTTGAATCTAAGAGGTTTTTTTTTTTTAATGTTTTATCTTCAGGAAATTGGGGTCCATCTTAAAAATAACATGTTCATCTGAAATGTTTCTTTTGTTTGTTTGTTTCTCTGAGAAGCTATTAATAACCCAAAGAGGCATCTGATAATCAATAATATCTCAGAATCAAGGAAATGCTGCATATTACTGCAACATAACTTCATGTCCCTCTTTTTTATACTAACATTCCTGGATTTCCAGATTCTTAGACTGTAAGAAATGGCTGACCTACTTTGAGGACTCATGTCAAAATGATTGTTCTTGTGGAATGGTTGGTTTTATTTCCCCCAGACATCTTATTTGACTTGGGCAAAGTTTTCTTGTATTATTCCTTCTCGCAAGGTGAAGCAATACAAATGAAGATACTTGGCTTCTTCACCCATCCCTGGAACCACTGCCACTGAAAGAGAGCCAGCCGCCTTCCTGGACTTCTGGTAAGGTTTCCCACTTAGTGACTCCCTTCTTACGTAATACACCTGCATTTTCATTTTTGCCTGGCCCGTAGATGGTAACAAAAACATTTGCGACTTTTCAGTGTCACTTTCCTTAAAAAAAAAAAAAAAATCAGGAAACTTCAAATATGATATTGTTTAACAAATACAATGACAATTCTTTGAAATCTGACTGCTTTGGTCCTTAAATAGATACCACTTACCTTTCATTACTTAGAACTGCCTCTGAAAATGGTTTGCAATTTAAATACATAAAACCACTAGAATGAGTAATAGGAAAATCAATCTTTATTCTTTCAGATTAAATAAACTTGCTCATGAAAAATATCTTATGTGGATACCAAAATGTATCTAGAGCTGTTTTTTTGGAGGTCATTAGACAACAGTGGACAAATCTTTCAAAGTGGGTGATTCCTTTTTGTGGGAAGGCTGATCCTTAGGAGCTTGAAAATTCTTGTGTCCAAGTCCACATTCCATTTCAGTGTCACAGTGGGGAGTTGGTGGGCTTTGAAAGCAGAAAGTCTTTTTTGAAGCTTGGCTTCTGCACTAACTAGCTGTATGTTTTTACACAATTCACTTAACCTCTGAACTTCGATTTCTCAGCTGTGGAATGGTAGTAATATTACTTATTTTTCAGGGTGCTCATAGAGAATAGAGAAAGTGAGAAAAACTGACCAGGGTACCACCTGTCCTGTGATGTATCTCCTCAGAATCAGTGTCCTATGGTGGGTCTGTGTGGTGGGACCTAAACTACAAGTCTGTTCTCTGATAGCAAAGGATATTAGGGTTCAATTTTTTAAAATTCTATGTTGAGAAGGTAGGATTCACAATGTGAAGAATTATCAAGATTTTGGCAGCCACAGATAGATGTCCACTATAATATCTTAGGTATGTTAGAAGCATCTTACTCCTATCTCACCAAACTGTCAGGGCATGAAGGCAATCCTTGTAATCACAGTAATGGCCACTGTCACCAAGATTTCCAGGGTCTATTTTCATCATGTTGCCACCCAAATTACCAAGACATAAATTGAAAATATATAATTCATGTTTTGCGTGTTTTGTGATTTACAAGAGTCTTTTCACATTATTGCACTTTTTTCCCCCTCACAAAACCCTGGAAAATGGTCATTATTAGTTCCATTTACATATAAGGAAGTTGATCATCAGTGAAAGTATATCTTGCCAAAGGTCATCCAGCTAATAATTGCTAGATCTAAGTAAGGGTGCTATAGAGGTTTTATCTAAATTGTTGTTTCTAACTCAAAATTTACAAATGGTTAAGAAAACAGACTTTGGGTCTGACACATGTGGGTTTCAGATCCTAGCCCTGCTATTTATAAGTTTGCCACTTAACCTTCTTGAGCTTAAGTTTTCTCATCTGTGATTGATGGTAGCATCTACCTTGTAAGGTTATTGTGATGATTAGATAAGATACCATAACCGGAGCACCTGGTACAGTGTCATGGTAGGAAGTGAGTGACTCCTGCGTGATATCATTTCTGTCATCAGGATAATCATCATTTGTATTATACCACACTGCTTCAGGAGAGCTGTACATGTGGATCTCTCATAGCCTCATGAGCGTGTGCTCTAAACAATCCTAGATAGAGGTTTTTAGAAAGCTTGTTTATAAAGGGTCCAGGCATACAGGACTGTAGCTCTATTTACTGACTTTTATATAACTGTCATTTTAGAGTTGTAAGCAGTTTTTTTCTCCAGGAGAGAAAATTTGTTCACTCTTGGGCAGACTCACTTGGTTCTGGGATGGACCACCAAGTGACTCCTTTAAGGTATTTAGATATTTGGCAAAACCCCCCTCTATTTGTGTGTCTCCACCAATTTACAAGGTTTCCAAGGAAACTTTGAAGTTCTGATGGACTGCGGCAAAGCCTTCCTAGGTTAGAGTTCTGGAAATGTTGTCAGGAACTCTAAGAAGAAAGTGCCCTAAGGGAGGGAGGAATGTGAATACATAGTCCCAAGTCAGCACCAGGCTGTGACTGTTGGTGAAATGTGAATACGTAGTCCCAAGTCAGCACCAGGCTGTGACTGTTGGTGAAATGTGAATACGTAGTCCCAAGTCAGCACCAGGCTGTGACTGTTGGGTATAGTTCCTGGCTCATGCTGGAAACTCTGCTCCAGCATGCAGTCTGCACTGGGGAAAAGATGAGATGAAAGAACTAGGAATATAATAATTGACACTCCAGGTTGAGTTTGGGTGGGGACATCCATAGGTTGAACCTGGTAGTGGGGTCTAAGGAGACACTACAGAGGATGACACTGGGGCCATCAGCTTTGAGAACCTCTCTGATTTGGGTGATGACATAGTATTCCAGTAACAACAGTGATAGTGCAAGCAAACGGCCATTGCTGCTAATTGCCAAGTTTTCTAGTGCCAGTTCAAATGAACAAACCTTTTGTTTCCTGGAAGTGCCTCCCTGGTTTGGTAATAGTGTCAACATTGGCAGTGAACAAGGCATTTCTTTGGTTTGATTAGACCATCATCTTCACTTTTACAGCAAGAGAATCCAGACTGAATCTAAGGATGGGTAGTTTATTTGGGAATTCTGATCACATGGAGGAGGGAGCTTCTTTGTATAAGTGTAGAAAACTTAGATTTTCTGCTAATCTAGGTATGTGGAGAGTCAGTGGCACTGTAATTTGTATATGAAAGAAAACTGTAATTTTTTGTTTTGAGCCCACTCTGGTAAAGTCTGGGTTACATATATGAGTAATGATAGTGACTTTGCTTGGGAAACAGTCAAGTGCTATTATTGATAATGAAGATGGTGGTGTATCAAAAACCAAGGAAAGTTCGCAGACTCACACTAAACAATGAAAGTGGTGATTTTCAGCACACACAGGTTAAGTGTCACTTGGAATTCAGAAAGCGGCTAAATCATCTTTTTAAGGCTCAGCTGCCAAAGAGAAGTCTCACAAGAGGGAAAGAACCACACTTCCCTACCTCTCTGCATTCCTGGGGGATCCCACAGCTTGAGGGGTCTACTGAAAGAGCATGGACTCTGTAGTCAGTTGGAACTGGATTCCACCTAACCTTTCTGAGCCTCACATAACCTTTCTTAGTCCCATCTGCAAAATGGGAATAAACATACTTTGGTTTTTTTTTTAGAGAGGGAGAGAAAGAGTTGAGGGAGGAGCGGGGGGTGGGGAGGGGCAAAGGCAGAGGGAGAGAGAATCTTAAGCAGACTCCACGCCCAGCATGGAGCCTGACGCAGGGCTCGGTCTCATGACCTTGAGATCATGACCTGAGCTGAAATCAAGAGTTGGACACTTAACCAACTGAGCCACCCAGGTGCCCCTAAATACACCTATTTTATGGTGCTGTTATGGCCCTGGTGTGGCATAACACAGGAAGGGAGTCTAGGATGGTATCTAGTACATGTTGATTTCTTTCATCCTTTTCCCCTTTACTGTGGTCAGTGGGTATGAGGGAAAGGGGTGGGACCAGAGACCAGTGAACACTTTCTTCATGCCGCTGGCAGACCTCTGACAGACTTTTCTATTGATGATTTGATAGCTTTTCCCAACTTTCAAAAAGTACCTACTCCTTTGGGGGTTGTAGCATTTGAAAACAGCTAGTGGAATTTTGGTGATTTGGACTAATTTATTGCTGTGTTATAGGACAGGGCTAACGGGATCATGGGCTCCATTTACACACTGGCAGTTTGCTTGTCATAAAACAAAAATCTGTTTCAGGCCATTGTCTGCCTTCTTCATTCTTGACAGCTGTGGGCCTAGAGTCAGTTGGTGAGGGCACTGCAGTGAACTTGCTGCATGCAGTGAAATTGCATTTACCTTGAAGGGGAGGCCAGGGGCGCAGTGAGGCTGCATAGCGAGGCCAGGCATGGGGCAGCCTACCATTACCAACAGACTAAGTGGACCATGACAGGCCCTCCAAACCTGTCATTAAATGCCAATCCAGGAGGAGGGTTTTTTTCAGCTCCATTTTATAAAAGAAAAAGCTGAAGCTCAGTGTGGTTAAATGACCTGTTGAAGAAAATCAGGAGCAGAAATAGATATAATTCCATGGCTTTGGATTCAGAGAGTTATCTACAAGGCAAGAGCCCAAGGCCACACCTCCCTCTTTTCCATTAAGGCAGACTCTTTCACTGCTAAATTTGTCTTGCTTCTTTAGACTTGCACCGAAATTAATAAAGGTCTACTTTCCTAATTGCACAATCAAAATAAATTATGTTCACAAATTAGAAGGCAAGGAAATTGCATGTGCATTTTGGGTGCTCTGATAATGTCCTGCAGTAAATTGTTTTCATATAAATTGCATGCTTAATTAATCGCTTTCAAAAATGCCCATGTATTTTCCTGCAAATACATCTCTGCCTGCAATTCATAAAATACAAAGACAATTAAATTGCCGATCCCCATATAAAAGTGTCGCCATTGGTGTATCCTGGTTGTGCTCAGTCATTCTGTCCTCTTTCCAGGGAATGCAATAAACCTGGTGAGCCTCTTCCTTTCTGAGTTGCCCCTGGGTATCTGATTCAACAGATTTGAGGTCTCTCTTAAATTACAGCCAGACAAGGCAATAAAGCTAATGTGTGTTCCATAACTGGTTGCACTGAAAATCTGGCTGGCTCAGGTGACTCCTGAGACCTCTCTGAAAGACAGCTCAAGACAGTGAGCTTTGGGGAAGCTAGCCACACTAAAAATAACAATAAGTAAAATGTCCCCCAACATCCAAAATTAAAAAAAAAAAACACCTTTCTACAAAAATGCGTGCACTGTTTTTTGATGAAATTATAGAAAAGTATGAAAAAAAAGTTGCCTTCCATAATCTCAACACCCAGATATAATCACAGATCATCACGTCCTCTTTGAACAGAATACTAAATGTTAGAAAAATGAAAATGATCGTTGGCCAATTTAGTTGATTTGTTTAGGAAATTATTTTTAGGGATGAGTTTGGGCTTGCAAAATTTTCATTAGTTAGAGAATACGTCCTCTATTTCAAACTCCCACATACAGTATGCCTCAGTAGGCAAAAGTTAATGTTTAGGAACGACCCTAGTGTGGCCTGCCTGTGGCAGATCCTTCTGCTCTGATTCCTAGAAAGGAATTGTGCTAACAGAAAGTGAAGGGAATGCTTTGCTAGATATTAGAATTTGTTTGCCAAAAAGAATTCAATGCTGGAGAGCTTTGTTTCTAAAAATATTTCACCCCATGTTTTTGATACAGAAGCCTTCCTCTGGCTTCCCCTTCAGGTGACTGCTCAGCCAGTATTATCTGAGGTGAGAGGTGACCCAGCGGAGCCACCCTCGTCAGCCAGCACAGCTTGCCTTTAGCTGATAATTCTTGCAGCTGGAGCTGAAGGACTTGTCTTTGGAAAGCAAAGAAAACACAAGTCAGAAGGTGCCGAGATGGTCCAGTTTGTGGGGTGTTTGGGCTTAGGTGCCTATTCATTCCTATGGAGTCATGACCTGCTAAGTGAAATTGTAATGGAAGAGTCAAAATGAGGGTTGAAATCCACTCAAGTGTTATTTCCGGTGATAGCCCAAAATGACAATCAAAACAAAACTGAATACCCTCCGCTGATGTGTTTTTGTAGATGTTGTGAACTTAGCTTTGCTTCTGGGTCCAATGCTAATTCTGGGTGCATGGGAAATTCGGCTTTTACAGGGCCCAGCTCCTCCCTCAAAAGGCAGCATCTGAGCTGTGGTTTGGAGTTAAGAAGCTGCCACCCTCCACACGATGCCAGGGACTGTACTGAGAACTTTGTGGCTGACTCAAGCACCTGTGGAGGTAGAGATCCTCGCAGGCTCTACTCAGGCCTGAAAGGGAGGTTGTTTTCAAGCCAATTCTGCTGTGGGCCCTACAAATGTACCAAAGTGTGGAAAAAGGTGACCAGAGGAATTTTGAGACCAAATTACATATAACTCTCATTCCTTCTCATTGTTGCATAACAGAAAAAAGAAGAACAAAATGAAAAACCAAATCATTAAGTACTACCTTAATAAATTATGTTGCCATAAAATGTTAAAGAGTATAAATATTTATTCATTTGAGATTTATACATGTGGCATGTGCCTGAGCGTGTGAGTACACACACACACACACAACACAGTGTTGATTCTTAAAAATTTTTAAATTGAAGTATAGTCGACACACAATGTTACATTAGTTTCAGGTATATAGCGATTTGACGACTCTATATGCTATGCTATGCTCACAAGCATAGCCACCATCTGTCACCGGAAGTGTCGATTCTTGATAAGCTTATGAAATCAGCAACATTTGTATTGGGTATTTTTTCTAAACCATCTTTTTTGGTCATTCCTTGTCTTTCTTGGCCTGTTAAGCCCCATATCCCCATTTCTTTCTCCAACCATCATTTCCCACTGAGGCTTGCTTTTTGTTTGATGTCACTGAGTACCCTGTAGATGAAATGAGTGTTGAAAGCAAATGTGTTCTTCTTTGGAAATTTAAAATCTGTAAGCATGATGTTTTACAAATATTCTGTGTAAAATATCCAGTACAGAAGCACACTAATACCCATATAAATCCAGTGGTTTCCAACTTGATAATATAGGTCCTTTTTACAATCTGGACCCTCAGTCCTCATAAGGGTAAAAATGATGAAATTTTCTTTGAGGAGACAGGTGACTCTCTTTCCATTCTCCCTTTCTTAGGGTGTCTCCTTGAAAACATAATAGGCTCAATAAGAGGTCTGACCTTTCGATTTTACGATGCAAAATCATGGGCCTTCTTACCTTTGGAACTGTACATACATACCTCTGAAATTACTCCCTCCCAAGGTGTACAGGAGAAAATGACAAGGTGCATCCATTTATCTCTCAAGGAGAGAGGAGATATTGTTACTGTTTTTTCCTTTCCCTTCACTGTATAAATTTGTGTGAAATTCTATCTATACTTTGAAGTCACTTTTGTCCTATTTTACATGTGTGTAAATCTGATAATGCCTACTTTTTAATAATTGTGCCTATTCTCTTTTATATTGATATGGACAAGTCTTTTGTTGGCAGGATTGTTTTACTTCCCCAAAAGCCTATAGCAGCTTTCTAAGTATAGCTATGCCTGTGGGCTTCTGGGTACTTCTTTAGAAAAGAGATGTTTGAGTGTGGAATGATTAATATTACATGAATTCAGATGGTGATATAGCTGGAAATACATCCCTGTGGTTACCCATGACTGCTGGCAGGCTCTTACATTTTAGAAGGTTGTGAATATGCCTAGGATTTATAGAGGGTCTAAAGAGAACCAGTGCTTTAGAAAGCTGAGTTTCAGTTATTTTGGGTGCATAGTAGGTACTCAGTAAGGATTTGTCGAATGAATGAATGTCTGGTGAGTGTGAGGTGGTTTACCAGATGTCTGTCTTTTCAAGGCACTGAGGGACCTCTTGGGAAAAGGGCACTGGTGTGATGAGCTTGGCTTTGTTGTAACCAAGCGTTGGTTGTCAGAGGAAAGGGATGTTCCAGGTAAAGTCTGAAGGCTGCCAACTCAAATCTGTCTCTTTCTGGCCCAATTTCAGGAATTCATTTCTGGTTCAATAGAGATAAAGGGATGTGGGTAAAATATGACAAATTTATTCCACTAAAAACACCACAAAGCAGAAGAGCAGGAGAGATACTGTTTTCTGGCTCCTCTGAGCGGGTCTCGCATGGCAGAGAGGTGAGTGTCATCTTTTCCTTCAGTTACCATAGACCAAGGCTTAGTACACTGAGGGCTCCGGTGTGGTGGCAGAGGTGACAGAGCTGCCTGGTAGGAGTGCAGTGGTTTGAGAGCACATGTAAGACCTTCCCTGGGACTCCTAGGGATAGATGGGATAATAAGGGATTACTTCATAGAGGACTCTGGTCTGCAGCATCAAGTGAAGTCTATGTGACTTCATTTGTCATTGTCACAGTAACTGTTATCATACTTTCAGATGGATGAGCCCTAGGTGAATTTGTATTTTAAAAATAAATATCACATTTCTTCCATTATTCTCTATTAGACAGAAAACCTTCGGACTTGAACTCAGATTCCCCCATATCTGTTTAGTACTGCTATAACAAGATAAAAATTCAGGTTTTTCTCAATCCCAAGCCCGTTATGAGCACAACAGTGCAGTCTGCCTGGTGCCAGTGAAAAATAATATCTGTATACCCTTTTCCTTAGACTTCTAAATTTCATTGTTTTTAACAGGGACAAAGGAATATGATATAACTACTGCTTCCAAACCAGGATTTCAAGGCAGCTAGTTCACGGCCTTTTTCTCTCTCTCTCTGGCTCCTACTCCCCACTTCCATCCCTTGTTAAAATTTTTAACTCCACTACCAGACACCATATGAAATTGAGCTCCATGCATCTGTTTTTTGTCATCCCAGTTGACAGTATATTTTCAGAACTCTGGAATTTCTGCCGTTGCTTAATCCTATATCTGGGAGCAGAATCTATAAGCTAGGGCAGGAAGCAAAGTCTGTACACTCTCTGGGATCCTGTCCCAAATTTTGCCTTTTGGAGGGGTGGGGGCAGCTGTCAAATTTCGTGCCTAGGACTTTCAGCAATAATGGAACAATGACTTGTTAGGTCTCTAAAGGTGGTTGAGAATGGAGAGAGAGTGGAACCTACAAAGAAGGTGCCTGGTTTTGAGTGAGTCCCAGTTTTGTAACAGGATGTAGAAAATCAGAACCAGACAATAGTGGAAATGCAGGAAGCATGGCACAAGTGTAAAATTAATTGCAGGAGTTTTAGTTGCTCAATTGTGTAACTCAGCTTTCTGAGGCCCATAAATTATTGCTCAGAGAACACAGAAGAGAAAGCAAATTATTATCAGGCAGGCATATAGCTCTTCAGACACATAATCAATTTAAATTGGATTTTCTGAACAATATACAGTGCTGTCCTTCATTCTCCAAGAGGGTGTTTCTTACTGGGAGTGGGAGTAGGGTGTAAGGTGCAAAACATAGGCTTCAGTGTCAGGAGATCCAGGTTTTGTCATGATTATGTTGGTTCATGATTATGTTGGTTCAAAATTAAGAAAAATCTTAATTTTTCCTGGCCTCAGCTTCCTGATCTATAAGATGGGATTGAAAACTACCATATTGTCTATCTCTCAGGATTGCCATGAGGATCAAATAAATTCTCATGTGAAGGAGACATACAGCAACAAAATAGCTGACCTGCCAGACCTGGTGAGGTTCCACCTAGCTCCCTACCCTCC
Organism: Phoca vitulina; assembly: GCF_004348235.1. NCBI lineage: Eukaryota > Metazoa > Chordata > Mammalia > Carnivora > Phocidae > Phoca > Phoca vitulina. The sequence continues at coordinate 13,246,102 of NW_022589770.1, read as the reverse complement.
ACCACTTTCGGAGGCCTAAGAAATCATTGTTTCATTATTACCAGGAAGTTCCAGGGAGCCTGGTGCGTGACAGACTGAGACTTGACAATTGCTCCCACCCTTGTGCAATGCAAAATTTAGGATACAACTGCAGAGAGTTCACAGACTTTGCTTCCTGTTCCAGTTTCGTAGACTCTGCTCCTGGATGTCAGATTAAACAACAGCAAAAATAGTAAAATGCTCCTCTAAAGATGGTTCTGTGATATGTTGTGCTCATGGATAGAGCCCAAATAGTACTCAGATGCCATCTCTACTCTTCCTTTCCCAAGTGGAAGAGGTTCTACTCACTTGTATCAGCTGCTTCTTGAAGAATCTGGTACCATTGGTGGCTTTGCTCCTTTCAGGCCTTTGACCAAATGAAGAACCATCTCGTGGCACACGTCAGCTTGTCATCAAATATATTGTCCATGAAGTTGCTTAATGTTCAGGTCACTCTGCTTCTCAGAGCCCATTTCCTCATCTGTAGAATGGGTGGGGTAATGACCATATGGCAGGCTTACTGGGAGCATTAAATGAGGAGATGCCTGGCATGTAATTATGTTCCGTAAGTATTGATTTCAGTTTGAATCTCTATGTAACTTTCTTTTCTCAGCATTAAATTTTTTTTTTTTTTTTTTTTAAAGATTTTATTTATTTATTTGAGAGAGAGAATGAGAGACAGAGAGCATGAGAGGGGGGAGGGTCAGAGGGAGAAGCAGACTCCCTGCTGAGCAGGGAGCCCGATGCGGGACTCGATCCCGGGACTCCAGGATCATGACCTGAGCCGAAGGCAGTCGCTTAACCAACTGAGCCACCCAGGCGCCCTCAGCATTAAATTTTTGTTATGCTTTATTTTCAGTAGTTAATGAGTGTTTGCAACTCCTTATGTCTGTAGCTCAAAGCTAGATTATAGGTTAGTTGTGATAAATATACTTACCCAAGATTTTCTGCTGTAGTGATCTCTCTTCCCAATATTGTCTCTTCGTTCCACATCTCTTGTTCTTTTTATCTTTGTTTTAATGATTCTATTTTATGTGCCCATGAGGGTTTGTTTTTTCCTTAGAAGCCAACACAAACTTTAATGGAACCAGGGACATAAATGTACTAAGTAAAACGAAGGAAGGAAAAAAGGAAGGACAGAAAGAAAGGAGGGAGAGGAATAAAGGAAGGAAAGAGGGAAGGAAGGAAGGAAGGCAGGAAGGAAGGAAAAAAGGAAAGAGGGAGGGAAGGAGGGAGGGAAGGGGGGAAGGAGAAAAGGAAGGAAGGAAGGAGAGAAGGAAGCAAGGAAGGAAGGAAAGAAATGAAGGAAGGAAGAAAGGAAGGGAGGAGAGAAGGAAGGAAGGAAGGAAAGAAGGAAAGAGGGAGGGAAGGAGAAAAGGAAGGAAGGAAGAAAGGAAGGAGAGAAAAGGAAGAAAGGAAGGAAAGAAGGAAGGAAAGAAAGGAGGGAAGGAGGGAAGGAGGGAAGGAGAGAAGGAAGGAAAGAAGGAAAGAAAGGGGGAAGGAGGGAAGGAAGGAAGGAAGGAGAGAAGGAAGGAAGGAGGGAAGGAAGGAAGGAAAGAAAGGAGGGAAGGAGGGAAGGAAGGAAGGAGGGAAGGAGGGAAGGAAAGAAGGAAGGAAGGAAGGGAAGGAGGGAAGGAAGGAGGGAAGGAGGGAAGGAAGGAGGAGAGAAGGAAGGAAGGAAAGAAAAGAGGGAAGGAAGGAGGGAAGGAGGGAAGGAAGGAAGGCAGGAAGGAAGGAAAGAAGGAAAGAGGGAGGGAAGGAGGGATGGAAGGAAGGCAGGAAGGAAGGAAAGAAGGAAAGAGGGAGGGAAGGAGGGATGGAAGGAAGGCAGGAAGGAAGGAAAGAAGGAAAGAGGGAGGGAAGGAAGGACGGAAAGAAGGAAGGAAGGAAGGGGGGAAGGAGGGAGGGAAGGAGGGATGGAAGGAAGGAAGGAAAATAGATTGATCTGTCTTTTTGGCTCCCTGGGGTCCTGAAGTCTTTCTTTATGAATATTTTTCAGTGCACGTTTATACTTGAAATCAGCTGCTGGGCTCCTTGACGGCTGCCTCTGACTCCACGTGTGGCTGTTTCCCTGGACAGTTTGTTGGAAGATGGGCTTTCAGGTCTCACCAATAGGGTTTCCCCTTTCCTTCTACCTCGGGCTCCCTTTCTTTCAGCCAGGCAGGCTGCTCCCTCAGTTGTTTTGCTGGCAGTCTTTCCTGGCACTTGTCCAGCCTAGCAACTCCAAGTTAAACTTAGCAATCCCCCCATCTCCCTGCCCCCACACACTGTTTTTTGATGGACAGGTGGACTGATTGATAAAAAATTAGACTTGAATGAGTGAAACCTTAAGTACAGATTAATATATGAGATCAGATATTCCCTGCTGAAGGTAAATGACTCTCTTTAGCCAAATGTGTCTTGTTCTTAAGGTGGGATGTCTGTCCTTGGGAGAGGGACAGGAACAACTGTTTGGCTTTATTGTAAGCTAATGAACTCAGAGAGAGAGCCTGAATGTGAAAGGAAAGGTTGATGCCCTTTTCCTTATATGGATACATAACTCATTCTACAGTTTGTAAATGTTGTAATCATTTCTCCTATTTTTTTTTTTTTCAGTATAAATATTGAATGGATGGGTCTTGGCAGGAAGAGGGAACCAGGGTGGCAGATTTTTATGGCTGCCAGTATCAGGCTTCTTAATGATGGAAAATGGATTAGGGAGAAAGCATATCAATACACAAATGCTGAGTCTAATATAGAAACTGGAGCAAGTTGCCAGAGCGCCCTGGGTTGTGTACTCTTGGAACAGAGCAGCCAAGCCCTGAGGGGCCTCCTAAAGGAAGAGTCAGAAATAGAAGCAGACATGCTTGCTATCGGAAGGCACAGAGTTCTCTGGGGAATGCTGAAAGCAGCAGGGCGACCTATTTTTTTCCATTTTGTTTCAGGTCTTCTGGTACGGGTCCTGGAATTCTTGTCCTAAATCCACTTGTCATTTGATTATAAGTGGGCAGTGGTGGAATGGTGGGGATAAATGTGTGTGGAGAGAGAGAGAGAGAGAGAAGGAGAGAGAGAGAGGGAGAGATTTGTGTTCTATACTTCCTTAGTGACTGTTAATGTTTCACATTCTTCATTTTGCCTTTAGGATACTATGGGTTTTCAGGAAGACCATAACTACCCAAGGACAATCTCCATTAATCTCCCTATGAAAGTATGGCTAGCAGGAAGTTCCACCTACAAAGCACATAGTATCTTAAAGGCAAAATGAAGAATGTGAAACATAACAGCCATTAGAGAAGTAGCGCACACAAATCTCCCTCTGTCACACACACACACACACACACACACACACACTCATCCCCTCTAACCCACTCCCTGCCCACTTACAAACAAATAGAAAGTGGATTTAGGGCAAGAATTTCAGGACCCTTATCAGAAGACCTCAAACAGAATGAGAAAAAAATTATTATATAATCACATAATTTATATAATATATAAATATATAGTATGTTATATATACATGCACAAGTATATTTTGTATATAGTAGCTGCTGTTATTAAAGTTAGGGTCTATTTATATGTGTGATTTCATTGTGAAATAAAAAATGGTGGCTACATAGTGACTTGAGCTTGAACACAGCATGTCCTGCCTATTTTTCTACCTGTGGGCTCCTCCATGATTAGCCTCACTAGTAGCCATATTATGCTCTCAATCAAAGTAGATTCACCAACTGTCCATTACATATTATCACATACAGGTGCACACACACATACACTTAGCCAGTCACATTATCACCTGCTCATTCATGTCAGAAATTCCTTTAATAAGATACAAAACCTGAAGAGACTATGCATTAGCTTCTACCTACCTTGTGTGAATATGTGAAATAAGCTTTCCTGAGAGCATTTTCTAATGGGGAGATGGCATTGGGCATTTAAGTAGTAATAATGCCTTCCATTTGAATAGCATTTTATAATGTACAGAATATGTTCACATTTCTCCCTTATCCTCACCTCCTAAGATTGGGTCTTTTTGGAGGCTCCTCCCATCTTCCTCTAGATTCACAGAAGCCCTCCAGGAATTGCTGATTCCTGGAGGGTCCTCCATCCTGGAAGGGGACTTTTTTGTTTTTATTCCATAAAGTTGCCATAAAACTTTAGCCTTTGTCCATTTGTTGGGTGTTCTTTCTTTCGAATACAGGCTATTAAGAAGCCTTCGCAGTGACCCTCTCCACTAAAACCATGGTGAAATCTCCCCCTCTCCCCCAAGACAGATCACAGAGTCAGTGCAGGCCAACCTTTAGGAAAAGGTAGAGGGATTACTTTCTCAGGTTTTTTTTTTAATGCCTTTTAGAGAAACCAATGCAAGATAAAAATTATCTCAATAGCTTTTTCTACCACAACCCTGAAAATGTAGACATGGTCTTTTATGAGAAGTTCCCTGAAGTTAAATCAAATGTCAGAGGATAACAACTAAAGGCTATGGCTTTACAAGGCTTGGCCTACAAGAAACAAAATTGTCCATGTCTCCTGCATTATGTGGCCCAGAAAATAATTCTGTAAGCTCCATTGCTGGTCGTTATACACACACAGTACCCAAGAGAGTGCAAACTAGGCTTCTCAAGACTGAGGACTCAATTTCTAAATGTCATTTGGATAGCATCATATGGATAGAGTAAGGGGTTTTATATTCATCTTGAATTGAATTTATTTGCTTCCCAAACTTGCTTCTTTATACTGCTTTATCATGGCCCATGGCATCACTCTCTACCCAGGCAATTAATATAAAAACCACAGTAGCATCACCTCTGCCATTTTGTTTTTCTTCCAAGTATCCTTGGAAGAAACCCAACTTGAATTTCATCTTTTCCATGAAGTTTTCCACTAGTACACCAAGACGTTTTTATACTTCTATTAACAAATTTGTTAACGAGTCCACTATGTATGTCTTGATTTCTCTTTCCTTACTGTCTTCCTTCTACTTGAGCTCCTTTGGTGCAAGTCTTAATGCCTTCTTCACTTTTGTGTTCTTCTGCCACCAAATACCTAACACAGTGTCTTGTACATAGCATGGGCTCATGAGGCTTTCTGATGTTCTAGCAGCAGGTGTTAAGATAAATAAAATAACTTAAACCGTTCTCATTGTTATCTTGGCAGCACTCTGAAATGGTCTTCTTTGATAATCCAGCCTCTCAAAATGGAAAGTTCTGTAGTAAGTTTAGGTTGCAGTGTGCCCCCAGGATGACAGCGCTCCATGTTCACACTGCCCCCTCCCTGCTTTATAGGTCTCTCGCTTTCTTCTCGATGGTTGTGAAGTTTACAGCAAAGGGGGGAGAGAGGCAGGAAGGGCGTGACTCATTAGTTGTCACAGTTGTACACTGATTCCCTGATGTGTTGTAGGGCTTCCCATGTGTTGTACACTGATTCCCTGATGTGTTGTAGGGCTTCCCATGTTACCTTACAGGAGATGGCTTCCCTACATGCCGCTCACCCTGGATAAACTGTTTGCCCTTTTGTAGACACAGGTTTTAAAGACTCATACTGTAGATTCTTAAAGGTATTTATACAAGGTGTCCTTCTGGGTCCTCAAGATCCTGTTAAATGTGCCACTTTTGAGCTCAACTCAGCTGGGAAATCTTTTTTTTTTTTTTTTTTTTTGTACAAACTTGGGAAAAATCAATATAAATGGCTGTGAGATACTGAAATGAATCCCCACTCACCCCTGCTGTTTCTTTACATACCATCTGATTGCTCCTGAAATAAAAATGGTTTTCACTTTCACAGAACATTTTACAACACTAGCTACAGTGAGAACAATTATTTTTCTCTTGGAGGAAAGTAAATGATAATTTCTGAGTTATTCAGATAATGAAGGTGAAAACTTAGTTTCTGGAAGACCTAAGGGTTGTGCATTTTGGGTAAAAGGATCCCCGGGTGGGTATCTGTGGTGACATCTTTCCACCCTCCTGGAATGTGAGGGATGTGGGTGGGAGAACCATGGGCTTCTCACAAAATAATGAGACTCTCTAAGCACTGACCTCTAATACAGCTCATTGAAAAAAATCCCTTTTCACAGAAATGTTTACACAGAGACTATTTGGCTGTTAAGCAAATATAGTATTTAATAGGCCCAGAGTGATCTGCTTACATGGGAGCCTATAACAATCAGAGAGAGACAATGCCAGAACATTAAGAAAATAATATATGGCTTAGACAAGCAATGATCCTTGAAGAGAACAACAGTTTGTGGAAGTCAAGACAAACGCCACCTGCCACAGTGACTCCAGGGGAAGATCCAGGTTATGGTCTCCTCTGGAGCAAAAGCAGTTTTCCAGTACCTTGAACAGGCAGCTGAGGTGGAACGCTGGAAGAAGGAGTCAACAATTTGGTTGTTCCCTGGGTAGTCATCTCTTACATCATTGGAGATGACAGTGTGCAAGTTGTAGCAGCTGGTGTTTTCATGCCACCCAGCACACTCCCAGTTCTGTGGCACCCTATAGATCTATGTGGAACCTCAGAGGATCTGTGAGAACCACATTTCTCATTTATTATGTACTAACTCTGTGCCAGCCCTAGCACTCATGTGCTTTATGTACATTACTCCATTTAGTCCAATGGGAGGTATGCATATGTGTAAATTCCATTTTATAGATAAGAAAATGGGAGCCCAAAGAGGATAAGAGACTTGTCTAAGGTCTCACAGCTTTTCAATGGTGGAACTAAGGCTCAAACACTAATTCTTTTTAGTTCAAAGCCACTGAATTAGAACCCTCACTCTATGGTGATCAGAGCAAGGCCAGAGTTGCTGGATAAGCAACTTCATATGAACAAGTCACTGTGGGTGTACAGACATGCTAGTGAGGTTGAAGAGCATCAGGTTTGGTGATCCCCAGAGACTGCAGCCTGTCTGAGTTGACATGAATTTGAATTTCCCTGACCCTTGCCACCACCACAGTGACATAGAAGGGCAGATATTTGAGCATGCATTTGTTAATTTGAGATGTTTGCCTTCTAAACCTACTCCCATGTGACACACTTCTCACATGAAACAGTGGAAATTTATACTATATCATTGCATGCAAAGATTGGAAATAATTGTGAGGGGCAAAAATTAACATACAATTTTCCCCTTCTGTTAATTTGTTCAGGTCCCAGACTTTGTTTTGCTAATGGGGATAATGGGTTATGGGGGAAAAAAATAGACTAGTTTTCCCAATAGAGCTTGAAAAGAGTGTTTGAGGAGAGACCAGGATAGGTGGTCAGGAGCTTGTTGAGAATGGAGAGAGCAGATTTGGAGCAACCGTGATGATGAGTGAATGGTGGGGCCTTGGAAAGGAAAAGAGAACCCTTTAGACATCAGTTATGTCATGATCATCTAAGCTTTTTTATAATTGAATTTTGTTTCTCTTGGATATGGCATTCCTAGGGTTTGCCTGTGAGGCATCCAAGTTACAGTTATTTAAACTAGGTTATTAAAAAGCTACCCTTGGGGTGCCTGGGCGGCTCAGTTGTTTAAGTGTCTGCCTTTGGCTCAGGTCATGATCCCTGGGGTCCTGGGATCAAGCCCCACGTCGGGCTCCTTGCTTGGTGGGAAGCCTGCTTCTCCCTCTCCCTCTGCCTGCCGCTCCCCCTGCTTGTGTTCCCCCTCTCTCTCTCAAATAAATAAATAAATAAAATACTTAAAAATGCTACCCTCACCTATGCACAGCCCTTTATAATTTAGTAAGCATTATTGCACTTGATTCTCACAATAATAGTAGGATATCAGGAGGAGCAACACAAGCAAGCTCATTTCATAGATGGGTTCGTGGAGGTTTTAGAGACATTCCTGCAATCACACAGCTTTTAAGAAGCTCTTTTTTTTTTTTTTTTTTTTTTTTTTTTAAGATACCTCTGCCAATGGGCCCCTCTGAAGGCTTCGTTTAAGAATACAAGAGCAAAAGAGAGGCCATATTGGGTCAGTTCAATGGTTCACTCCACCAAATATTTCATTTGAACAGGCTGGACCCAGGGATGTTTTGCAAAGGAGTATTACAGCTGCCTCAGTAATATCAAAAGTTGGGAGTGCATCCAGACACCTCAAACCTCTCTTAAACAACCAGTAAGGTATTGGGCATTGCAGTTTTTCCAAACCCTTCTTGAACCTATTTACATTTCTTGGCTTGTTCAAGTCTTTGGGAGTAACAAGTTCCACATGTTTACCACCTGCTGTGTGAAGAAGTACTTCCTTTGGTTATTATTTTAAATGACTGCTTTCCAGGCTTAAGTACTCCTGTACCCAAAACCCTTTCCCAACCAGTTATAGTCCCCAGGATGCAATGTCTGTCTGGCTCACAGCCCCTGGCATGCATGCTTCTGCTGCCATTGAAATGCACGTGGTGCTTTTATCTGCACTATCACAGCATGAGGAAGTATATGCCTATGGGCTTGCTTTTGGGGTGCAAATACTGCCTATGTACTGGAGTAAAAGTTGGAATGTGGCTTTCCCCCATAGTGCCCTGACTACTTGAAAATGTAAAAGAAAGATCACTATTCTAAAACGTTTCCCTTTTCTGTGATTATGTCCTTCTGAAAACCTTCACTGTTCTAAGGAATTCCATGCTACTCCAAGTGAAATAACTACAAAATCATACTTGCATGAATGTGCTATTCTGGTTTGAATCCTTTCTAGCGACTGACCTTGCTAATGCGAACATGTTCATATGGTTAAGATTAATGAGTCAATTATTTTTATACAAGCTATCCCTCATGTAGGCTGTTTTCCTTGACTTGACTATGTTAATTAATAAAAAGCATTCAGTCCTCCTTCCATTGCAGTTTGTGGTTAATCAGGTGCAATTATCAATAAGGTTATGGTGAATGTCTATGTGCTCAGGCAATTCTAATGAAAATAAGATATATTTGGCTATGAAGAGAAGTACTTAAAGTTTCTCTTCAGTGAGTGCTTCCAGAAGGAAATAAGGCTATGGATCTTGGAAGGCACAGGCTGCCATTATAAATATAGTTGTGTTTTTAATTAAATAAATACTGAAACAAATGTGATTGAATATGAGATAATCCATTCATGTGGATATTATTTCATGTCATGCCTTAAATTAATACTTCCTAGGGCTTGGCCTGGCTCTTGCTAGTTGAAGAATGGAGTGTGCAATAAATACATAAATACACAAAGGCTTGCATGCTCTCAGTTTACCTGCACCAGAGTTGTGAAATGACAACTTTGCTTTAGGAAAGTCCAAGATAAAATTTCAAAATTGCAGAGAAATTTGAGTAGCAATTATTTATGTCATCAAAGGTTTCCTTGCTCTGTGGGTGGTTATAAAGGAGTAAATTTACGTAAAGCAATTTGCTTAGTGACCGGCATATAGCAAGCAGTTAGAATGTTAATCATCTTTATTTTTGTTACCAATGTGGGGTTTTTTGCCTTCACAAAAATTTATTTCTCACAGTTTTGGAGGCTGGGAAGTCCAAAATCAAGGTGTTGTCTAGTTGGGTTCCCGGTGAGGGCCCTCTTCCTGGTTTGCAGATGGCCACCTTCTCCTTTTATCCTCCTGTGGTGGAGGGAGATCATCTCTCTTATGTCTCTTCTACAAGGGCACTAATCCCGTTCATGAGAGCTCCATCCTTGTGACTTCCCCAAAGCCTCACATCCAGGAGCATCACATGAAAGATTAGGGCTTCAACGTATGAATTTCATAGGGACACAAACAGTCCATTACACCATTATTACCAATGTTCCCTCTTACCACTCTTAATATATGATTTGATTATCATATCATTTGTCAAGGACATAACTCTTATATGAAATGAAACATGCTTGAGGATGGTTTTATTTTTAGGATGAGATAGCTGAAACAAGAGTTTCAAGATTCCTGTGTGGTTGGTAGATACCAGGCCTTTAAAAAAGGAGTAGGTTGAATTGATGAATTTCTGGACTTGTGCATTTTAGGATGGACAGGTGATTTTAGTAAGTGGTCAGTTTGCCTTAGTTTACAGAATAAAATACTATGGATTTCAAAATGTCATTAGCTTTTGAGACTCTGAGAATATTTGCAAATCCTAAATTGTTATTTTCAGGAGAGAGATTTCTTTAAGGCTGTATCTATATACATACATAATGAATGGCTGCCACTAAATTTTTACTCCTGTCTGCTGCCATTGAAATTATCTTAATTAAGGACAATGAATCATTGCCCAGGGAAAGCAAAGGCATGGCATGCTTGTGGAAACAAGACATTCAATTCATTCTGAGGTGTAAATGACTGCAACTAGAACATTTCCTCGTTGCCCTTCATGATGGGAGAGGAGGATAGAGAAAAAGGACATTCGAAGTTAAAAGAAGAGTTTAGGAAGCTGAGGACAAACCTCCTGAATGTAATAAGACCAGTTCATTATATCTCCAAGAGTGCAGGATTGCCAAAGAGGATGGAAAGCTTCCTGTAACATCACTCGCTCAGAAGGCATTCACTGAAGACCTACTCTGGGCTAAGGTGTGTGGAATTACAACGATAAACATTGGTAAAGTTCCTGCCTTCAAAGAGCTTGCAGTTTATTGGAGGCAGATGGACAGACATCTAATCAAATGCTGCATTAGGTAGAGCAGTGCCAAGTATGGCAGGACACAAGTGAAAGAATGGTTGATTTGACCTGAGGTCACAGTGGTGTGTGGCAGCCAGCTTGTATCAGCTCATGAGAGCTGACTGTGCAAATCTCTTTCCACCTATGTACTTAGTGCTGTCATGTAGGTAGCTTAAAGTCAACCTTGGAAGGAGTAGTAACACTATATCAGCTGGGAAACACTACAAATTAGGGTCCCCCCTCCACACCACCTTCAGAGAGCTAGTTGTTAAACATTTATTACCATACTACTGCCTGGGGGTGTGGAGGGGGTATATAAGCAGATGCATTACAGAGAAGGAGATTCTTGGGCCAAATCTCATAGAGCATTAGACATATAGCCATTATTAGATTTTTAGAGAGGAGTTTGAGAAGTTTTTTTTGGGGGGGGAGGTTTTTTTTTTTTTTTTTTTGAGAAGATGGGGGAAAATGGGACTTCTATCAATACATTCCTGATGATTATAAACTGTAGCCAATGTTTTATTATTTTTTCTTTTTCTTTTTTTCAAATTTTTATTTAAACCTAGTTAGTTAACATACAGTGCAATATTGGTTTCAGGAGTAGAATTCAGTGGCTCTTCACTTACATACAACACCCAGTTGTAGCCAATGTTTTAATCATCAACTGATCCCTAAGGTCAGATTCTAGGTTTTATTTATTTTTGTGTATATATGCATGCACAGCCTTGCACATGATAAACAGACAATAAATGTGTCTTATATAAAGGGAATACATGTTGATATTCCTTAAGCCTCCTCAATTATCCTATCTGGATTGGTTCAACCGTTTTCACTCACTATATGCCAAACACTGTGCTAAGCACTTTATATAATTTTATGTATATATTTTAGAGAAGAAACTAAGCACTGGAGAGATTAAAGAATTTGTTCAAGGTCATAGAGCTAACAGCAATAGAAGCTGTATTTAAATCTAGGTTTTTTGCTCCCAAACCCCACAGTTTTTTCAGCTGTCCCATATTTCCTTTCAACTCAGGGGCCATTTGTTACATGTGGATGACAGTAAGTACTTTGGGAGTGAGAGATCATCAGGGACTGTGGACATGAAGTAGATGGTCTTTAGCTTAAAAATTACTGGTTTAGGGGATATTGCATCCTCTGTATTTGACTCCTTTGGTGACATTTACGACAGCACCTTGGCTGATCTATGATAACCTTTTCCATGGACTCCTAATCTGAAATGCAGCTTGACACACTTATATAGTACACCAGAAGGCTGAAGAATGAGGTTTGGATTTCTTTTCCTATCCCACCTTCAATTCAGTTACCAAGAAAAGATCTTTCAGATCAAAACACTGTATTTCCCCACCCGCAGAAAAGATGTCAGACAAAAATGTTGAGAGATAATTTTGGATGTGGTGCACTTAAATGCTGCATCCAAGGACCAAATATGACAGATAGAGGGTTTAGGATTATCTATAAGTCAAAAATGGAATGCTAAATTTTGGTACTTCAACAGCTTGCTTCATGCTACTTAGCCCATCTTATGACCTCTGAGTTAGACTGTACACTATGTTTATTTCCATTTTTCAGACTAGGAAATTAACTCTTACTCCTTAAATCATAACTTGAAACGACTCTCTCACCACTTGTGTGCATTGCGTCCAAAATTCTCATAATGGTGGAAAAGAATACAGAAGAAAATCTGCACAAGTGAGGGATTAGAAGTTGGAGAAGGGCTAGGGATAGTATTAGATATTGTCATATTATAAAAATCTGTAGGGTATAGGACCATGTGGGTAATTTCTGGATAACCAGTAGTTAAAGGAGCACAGTTAGATCCCCTTACATTACCCTGCACTAACAGAGTTCTTGGTTGGAAACCATCAAAGACTACTCTGTTTAAATTAAGGAAAAGAGGAGTTTCTTGGGAGGGAATGGCAATAGCTTGTGGAATCCAGGCAGGTTGGACAATAGGTCCAGGTAGTAATCAAGGGACACAAGGCATAGCTGAAGCACTATCACGTGAGGATCCTGCTGAGGACACTTGTTTGCCAGCTGGGTACTCTCCACTGCTTCTAGCACCATAGTTAGTGGACATTCATCATGCTGGTGGATTATGTCTCCCTTAGGCACTTTCTTTCCTGTTTCTGGATCCTCTAATCCACCACAGCCACCACAAAAAATCTGACTGATTCCACACTCTTATTCATCCATCCATCCATCCATCCATCCATCATCTATCCATTCATGTATTCATTCATTTTTTTACACCCTTCTTTTAAAAATCTATGCAAGTATGGGGTGGGAGCATATGCTTGGCAATATCAAGTCTCACAGCCACACTCTAGCTTCCTGCGAGGAGAGAGCAGGACTATCTTTCTCTGATTTCCCTAATAGAAATTGAACTTTGTCTCCTACCAATTCTGTGATTTACCCAAATATGAGTGGAGTTTAGATGATGGGCAGTCCTAAATAAGTGATATTTCCTCTACATATCCTAATTTTTGCATAGAAATATGCCTAAGAGAAGCTGAGACAACCTTGTTTATATGGAACACTGTTCAAACAAAGCATGCTGTTATATTAATGGCAATGAGTCTAATTATGACACATTTATTTCTCTAAATCCACAGCCCTCCTGAACCCATTATGTACACAAAATGAATTTGTCCAGGCTCTGGATTTGTCTGATTCAAGCAAGAATGCTCACATGCAGTCTAACTTCTTTTTCACTGTGTGGCTTTGCAATTCAGAAGATGTAAAGAGGTTTCCCCCGGCTTTCAGCCTCCCTATCTATTTTGATCATGGAGGTTAATAATGCTGAAAAGCACTTAGAGTATATAAGGCCGCCGAGAAAATGAGAGCTCTATGTTTTATGGCTGGGACATGACTGGTAATGTATTTGCCAAGAAAGTTGCCATTCAGAATTTAGCAATGAATATTGGATTCCACCAGTACTCCACCCCTCCTCACTTCCCCCACCTCATCCCAAACCACCCCTTTGCTTCCCACTTATGAAGGGAGCATTCAGAACCCAGATTTGAGCATCCTAGGATCTTCCGTTTTTGTAGGACTCTGCCAGTGTTGCACAGTGGCTTACCATCTTGGTTGAACATTGGGATCATCTGGGAATTATTAAAAGGCCTCATGCTCAGGTGTCACCCTACACCAATCAAATTAAAATCTCTGGGGAGAAACTCAGTTGTCAGTATTTTTTAAAGCTCCCCATGCTGTTTCCATGGGCATGAAGGATTGAAATCTACTGTGTAGCACAAGCCCCTAATGTCTACAGAACCAGGCTGACTTCAGAACAAAGGCAGTAGAAATGGAGACACCCTCCACACCCAGTTCCTTTTTTTTTTTTTTTTTAAATAGGATTAAAGTAGCCATTCCTGAAAAAAAGTACTATGCAGCAGGACAACAAACATGGATTGCATTCCAGTTTACTAACTGTGTGGTCCTGGGTAGGTTACTTTAGTTCTCTGGCCTTCAGCTTCCTCATCTGTGGTAATTTCTGCCTCAAAGTTATTTGGGGAAGATTATATAAGAAACTTCATTTCAATTTCTTAGTGTAGTACCTGGCACATAGTAAGCATTTAATAAATCCTAGGAAGTTTTATTATTGTACAGCACTTAGAGTTTTCAGAGCATTCCCATATCTGCTATTTCTCTAGAGTTTAGGCATCATCCTCTGTTATAAGCTAGTCTGGAATTTATGGCCCCATTTTAGAGATGAAGACACTGTGATCCAGAAGTGTGAGTGAATTGCTCACATTCATTCAAGTGACATCATGATAGTAGGACTAGGACTTCACTTTAGGTGGTAAGTCCCAGATCAGCATTTTTGTATACCATGAATCATCTTGCAGAAGTGGTCAAATGAGAAGGAAAGTGAGGATAACATGGAATAAGTGAGGTGTGTGTGTTTGGGGGATGTCTGTTGACTGGAGATGGCAGGAGAAGAGACTGATACAGGGAAGCTCCTATGTCTTGGATTTAGCTTCCATGTGCTGACGTTATAATGACTGTAGAATTTATTCAAACAACTCCTTGATTCAATTCATGCTTCACTGTTGGCACATTTATAGAATTTGAGAATTGAGGGGAGGGTAATAGAAAGCAGTCCTACCCCACCTCCAGGAACAGGACAGGGGTGGGAGAATAGCTAAAAAGTCCATTATGTTACTTTGAGCTTGAATCAGTGATTCTGACTGCTATCTGGTGTGTGTGTGTGTGTATGTGTGTGTGTGTGTGTGTGTGTGTTTGTTATAGTCTTATATAAGCTTAAGAAAAGAGAGGAAAATAAAAGATAGGAAATCTAGGGACAGCTGTCAGAGTAGCTAAAAGTTCAGCCTTCAGAATCAGTCAGAGCTAGATGACCTATTAGCTATGCCTTGAGAAAATTACCTAATTGCTTTGACACTTGGTTTCCTCATCTGTAAATTAGGATAATAA
Source organism: Phoca vitulina (assembly GCF_004348235.1). Lineage (NCBI taxonomy): Eukaryota > Metazoa > Chordata > Mammalia > Carnivora > Phocidae > Phoca > Phoca vitulina. Next base: position 13,231,075 of record NW_022589770.1, on the reverse strand, counting down.
TAACACTGAGCTCATAACATTTTATGGAAGATTAAATGAATGAAGTATGTTAAGTACTTGGTCTAGTATAAGATGCATGGTTAACTCTCAATATATGTTGGTGCAGTCAATCAGTCAGCCAATCCATCAATCAGTTAGGGATTGGAGTTCTAAGTCTAGGAAACTGGACATTGGTCCCTGTTCTCACATAGTTTTGAGACTTCAACAATGTCAGATTGACTTGGATCTCCAGCAGTTTCTCCATCCATGTGATCGTAAAAATTTACCATTGTTAGAAATCATTTCACTTATCTTCTTCTTAAATGCCACTTGAGAAGAGAAAAGTTAGGGTGAAGTTGTCTTTGTAGGAGGGAGGAAGAGCTCCTAGAGGAGGAGGAGGAACTCCCTAGAGTTCTTAGATTTATTATTTAAACACAAATTCCATAGCCTTAAAACGGCCTGAGACTAGTCATTTTTTTTTAATAGTTAAAAGTTTTTCTTCAGTTTGGTCTCCCATCTATTCAGTTAAAAAGCATACTTTTTTAAAAAAAAATATGTGATATTTCTGGAAGGATGTAAGGTCATACTGACATACTGTTCATTTCTGGGCTTTCCAGATCTGTTGTTTTATTCACTCTGTTGCAATGTCCCTTGGCCCATGGCTCTTTCTCGAAGTGTGCTAATGGCAGACAGCACTCTATGGGATGGACTCCAAAATGTAACATCTTTTGTATTAGCTTGCATGCTAGACAGTGGTAAGAGCACCCTGAGAATGAGAAAAAGAGATGACCGACAGTGAATTATGACCACCGCCATGTGAAGGGTTATTTTGAGGAGGCTGAGTCAGTGTGCATGGGTAAGGCTAAGAGCCTTGGAGTTAGGTCCCTCTGGACCTTGTATCTTGGCATTGCCACTTACCAGCTGTGGGGACTGGACTAAGATACTTCTCTACAACCCAGCTTTCTCATTGCTAACATGGGAAAATAATAGTAAAAGCCTTGTTGAGGATTAGATGACTGAATCCTTTTAAAGTTCTTAATGAAGTTCTTGGTACATAGGAAGTATTTTTAAACTTGCCTAATTTTTAACACATTTAGAAAGTGATAACTTGTTCTTCGTTTTCTGGCACAGAATGAGAACAAAGGGGAGGAATCCAATATTTACTGGCCATCTTTTAGTTTTCAGGAATTTTACTTATTATTTCCCCAAATATTCCCCCCAAATATTAGGTGATACAATTTCTTAGCCCTATTTTACAGATGAGCAAATTGAGACTCAGAGAGGTCACTCAATTTGTTTACGGTCAACACAATTAATAAGCTATAGACTCTAGCTTTAAACTTGATGTATGTGACCCTAAGACCTATGTTTTTTTCTCCTTTAATTGAATAGCATGTATTGAATGAGATTGGAAAAAATGCAACCCATTTACCATTATGAATGGTTAGCACCAAATCCAAGACACAGCTGATGATTTTATTGAATAAACCAATTATAGGGATCATGTACACCCAGTAATGATCCAACCAAAAAAGTGCTTCATTTTACTTGAGATTAAACAGTCTACCAAGAAACGCAGTAGAATCTCCTGCAAAAATTCTCTAAAACCAGGACAGGTGATTTGTCTCTGCCTGTTTTATCACTGGCCTTTGAGGGGACAATGGAAGAAAAACAGCCTCTTGGAATTTCTTCCTCATCTATTCTATCTCTGCAATATGTTGCAAATGGCATTTCTTTCTATTGCTAAGCAAAATCTGGGAGTAACTCAGTACATAAAACAGTATAATTGAAAGGAGTCAATAGTAATACCTAACATTTGTATAAGCATTTTAGAGCTTCCAGAGCTGCTTGAAACTCATATTAACTATGGGAAGAAGGATGGACAAGTATTAATTCTATTTGCTTCACGTTTCATGTAAAAAAATAGAGACTCAGTACTTAAAGAATTTACCCAATACCCTGAGGGCAATAAGTAACGAAATTCAGACCCAAATCTGTCCAATTCCAAAGCCAGAGCTCTTGGGGACATCTTATCAGGATTATCAGGAATGCAGAATCTTTGATTTCACCTCAGACCTGTGGAATCCAAATCTACAGTTTGGCAAGACTGTCATGTGATTGGAATATTTGAATAATCTTCTCTGAGAAGAGTTCTTAGGCAATACCACATCCCACATTTGTAGCATTAGTATTAATCATATTAGCCTGAAAGCACAAGGCTAGCCATAAGAAAGAATTCACAAGCCTCACATTGAACATTGCCCTCTCCCCACCCTTTTTTTTTTTTTTTAAAGATTTTTATTTATTTATTTGACAGAGACAGAGGAAGACACAGCGAGAGAGGGAACACAAGCAGGGGGAGTGGGTGAGGGAGAAGCAGGCTCCCCACTGAGCAGGGACCCTGATGCGGGACTCGATCCCAGGACCCTGGGATCATGACCTGAGCTGAAGGCAGATGCTTAACCAACTGAGCCACCCAGGCGCCCTCTCCTCACCCTTTAAATAATAGGAAGTGATTTACTTTTAAGCATGAGGCAATCTTATTTTTATTTTCTCTTGCTGGTATCTTTGAGTCATGTTTTGGGAGTCTAAAATGACTAAGTTTGGGTGACGTGGTAGAGGTTGCTCAGGTAGTAGTACTGACACAGGTGGAAAGGGAGCCCAGGCTCCCTTTGGAATCGGGAGGTACTGTGGTCCTGCAAAGCACAGCCTGAGAGGGCAACACAAGCCATAGCTGGCTTTATCTGAGAACCTTCTCCAGGTTTCAAAGCAGCTATTTCTGGCTCACTTAGAAATGGGATGTACTGAGGCCAGATGCCCTGCATGAGGGGACCCTCTTCAAACAGCGTCTGGCTAGCATCATTCAACCCCAGTAAAGCCCAGAGAGCCTGAGCTGGCTTTCCTTTCCCAATGCCTGGGCTTTCCTTTCTTTAAAGAGCCACCTGTGTTTCTAAGAAATGTGTGCTGTCTGGATGAACTCCCTCAGTTATATAGCACTGCCCCCACTCCTGGAAGAAGTGTCCAGGGAGGGCCTGGCAGCCTGCTGGCGTCGTGACCTGGCCAGCAGGCTGTCTTCTTCCCAGGATGCCTCTCCATCCTCTACCAGATGATGCTGGTGAGTGAGGAAGAGCACGCTTTAGCACATTTTTGCCCTGCTGTAAAAACAAGGAATTTATGAGCATGGTGGTTTGAAAAGAGGGCCGGGGGAATCATTACTGAAAGCATAAAAGACTAATTTTCCCCATAAAGTGGCAGCAATAAATGTCCTGTAAATATGGGCCTCCACTGACTCCTTCTTCAAAAGCATATTTTTACCCTCAATCAAGTAGAGTCTATTTCATGTTTAAGCAGAGTAAATGACATGAACTCAGTGGCTACTTTCACACACCTGAAGTGAAGCCATATATACTAAGGCAGTGGAGAATAACCCAGGGGGACACAGTCTCTCTGGCCGCCTCCAATCTGGGAAAGAAGGAAGGAAGGAAGGAGCAGTGTGGAAATGAGGGGGAGGGGTTGTCAAAGGAGCAGTGTAGGAAGACACCTGTGTGTGACAGTCCAGAAAAGCAGCAATGGTGAAGTGAAGGCATTGCCCTCCTGAAATTCTAGGAGTCTGGGAGGATGCTTCTGATTTTCAAACGTTAGGAAAAACAGTATTTTCATAATATCTGTTTATGGAAATTAAGCCAAAATTTGAATATAAGTTCCCCCAGTTTGTGAATGTGACAAAACATTTGAAATTGAGTTTTGGAAAACTTTAAAATTTTCACTTACTTTTTCATGGTCAGCAGATCAATGAACAGATTCTGAGGTTTTGGGATGTCAGCCAGGAAGAGGATCCTTGCTTTTCTGAGATGTTGAGAGATTGTGCAGCCCAGGCAATGGGTCCATGGGGAGGAGATACGGCTCATAGGCTACATCCCTGGGGGTGGAGTTTGGGGTGGAGGTAGGGAGTGAAAGCTTTGCCGGCTTGGTGGCCAAGGAGAAGGAAGGAGCAATGTGTTCTTTCATTGTCAGTAAGAGTATGTGTATCCACCGTAATAATGGTTTAAAAATGAAAAAAAAAAGAGTTTGCACATAGAATGTTCTAGATTATTTATCTACACTAGGCCAGTAAACCTATAAATATTCTTCAGATTTTGTTTTCTGGGAGTAGGACATAGGCTGACTAAGGAGTTCCAGACTGGGATGACCCAGGGAACTAGGCTCTGGATGTTAGGTATTAGGGTGGGGGACATAAAATGGCAAATAAACTGCTGCTGCTGTGTCATCTCTATGTCACCTGGCTAGAGAGTACACCTTAATAGGCAAAATGACACAGAGGTGGGAAGAAACAGCTAAGACTAAGGACTGTGGAGTCAGACATGCTGGGTTCAAATCTCAGTCCCACCACTTAGCATCTGGGTGACATTAGGAAAGACATTTACTTTGCCTGTACTTCAGATTTTTCATTTGTAAAGTGGGGCTAATAACAGGGTTGGTGTGAGAGTTAAAGGAGTTAATATTTGCAAATATTTGCCTGGCACATTTTAACTTCATAGGTTGTTGAAGTTGGCTTCATATACGTGTTGGCTACTAAGTTATTATTGGCTAACAAGTTATTATGAGTTATATAATATATGATGAGTTATTACAAGTTATGTATTCCACTTGCTATGCATCATATGCAGGAGAATATCTCTTATAATAAACAGGCTATGTTGTTTTTCACACATACTTTGGAGGCATTGCTGACACAAGATTGTGTTTATTTTTTAATCAATGAAAAATACACATTTTTCATATGAACTCAGTGACTGATAATATGATTCTGGAAAATTGGCGTCTCCCTCCCCTACTCTATCATACTTGTGCTTTTAAGGTGACTTGACTTGAGATGACTGAGGATCAGGCATGTCCTACTTCATGGGGTTTCTGGTGACTGTGCTTAAATTCCTGATGCTTGAGTTTTGATTTCTTCTACTTTTCCATTTTTCTAATGTCCAAACTATGATCTGTCCTCTTCTCTAGGTGCCTTCATTCATGGGCACTTTTCCAACTGCCTTGCAGGCTGTCCTTGCCTGCGGGACTCATGTTTCCTCATTCCACAGTGGGAACACATCTTAGCCTCCACACTCTCCATCACTATCTTTTTCCTCTTCTTCCTCCATGACATTCCATCTGCCCTGACACTGGAGTTTTGCTTGGTCTTCTGTGCTATTGCAGGAGGAACCTCTGAGAGACTGTCTCTGAGAGATATATGAGATGTTAGGAAGTGAGGGTAAGGCCCTACCAGGCATGGTGCAGGGCAGGTAGATGCTGGGGCAAGTTACTTTCATTTCAGGAACTGTCACATCCACACCTGCTTCTGGGCGTGAAGGATGGGAAAGACAAACTTGCCACTGTGGAGTCCTGGGAAACAGGTTGTGTTAGAGTGTTAACAAGTACCTCAAACTGTTCTTAGGATTACAGGAGGTTAAAACAAAGGGTAGGAGATGTCCCTCAGCTGCAAGAATGTAAACAATAACGAAACTGTTTTGTTAAGAATGAAAACAACTAGGGAAATCATGTTCTAAATTTTAATAATTTCATGGTCTATGAGAATAATAGGAGCTTAGAGATGGAGTGAGGGCTGGTGGCTTCAAAGATAGTGAGGTTTGAAGGATGAACTTGGTTTAGGTAGGGGGACTTGGGCAGGGAGGAGTAAATGTTCTAGGTGACAATGGAATATGTAGGGTGTTTGGAACAGTGTCCATGCTGGTCTGAAGGGCTCCAGGGGGGTGAATGGTTATAAAAATAGCAAAATCCACTTAAAGAAATACAGTAATTCTCTGTTTCCTAAGCAAATTCACATGCAGTATCTGCTTGGAAATGGAATTGGTTAGGTTGGAGATCACAGAGTTGTGCTAAAGTGAGATAACAGATCTTGAAAAAGTGGAGGGCTCTGCCTGCCCCCAATGGAGTCAGGAGATTGGTCTCTCTGGCTCTTTTACCCTGATTTCATGGATTTTTTACAAAGAGGGACTGGTCCTAATTGAACTGTTCTTCAGGTATCTGGGATCCCAGCCTCAGTTTATTGACTCTGTGCTTCTGTTTCTCTTCCACTGCATAACCCAGCCTTCCTTTTGCTTTGTTTCCAGTAACTCACCTTGGATCCAAATGTGAGCTCAGGTAGAAAATGCAAAGACCTGTACCAATGCTCTTTCTTTCACTTGTTTAAAAAGAAGATAGGCCCATCTCTTTATAGACTATTGGGAAAAATGAACACTTTTCTTTATCTAGGGAGAAGCACCTGCTACTATAGTGGGATCTTTTTAAAAGAAAAAGAAGAAATGCATATATTAGCCTAACTCCACGCATTATTATTAGCCATCATTTTCAACTTCTCAGAGTGCTGTCACCCACCCCTGAGGACCTTCATTGGGCTGATATTGGCACTGATTCAGATTACATTAGTGTAAATTTGGGTTTTCCACTGCCTGCTGCTTAATAACTATCAGCAGTTCTGTCCCTATAGTATCATTAGCACCTTCTTCCTCCAGGTGCTGACTAGGGGCTGCAGAAAGCCCCCAAGCCTACAGTAATTTACACCTATTGACTCTCCCTGCAGCTAATTCATCTTCATGATCTGTCAAATTCTTCACTCAACTCTTAACTCTCTCACTATTCTTATGGAGTTGGCTTGTCCAGAGTCCATTGATTTTTGAGCCTTGTAATAGGGTTAGGGAGGCAAGGGACTTTGCAGACCATCTTGTTGACATCTTCTGCTTTCTAGATGATATAAGTGAAGGTCAAAGAGGTTAAGTGATTTCTCTGAAGTCACACAGGAAGGAGTAGAGGCAGAGCAGGGCCTATACTCTGTTCTCCCTAATCCTCATTCCATATTCTTCCAATTGCCTTAACTGTAGCTTGGGACTCTGCAGGCACCCCCAAGACCCAGTCAGCCCTTGAACATGTGGTCCTTTGAGATGGAGACCACAGCATTGAGGGATAGTCTCTAGGTTGAACTGTCACATTTTAATATAATTGAAAAAAGCTACCATCAATGGTTGCAGAAATTTTTATAATGTTGTAACATGTATTATCCTCACCAGACTGTACACATATTAAATTTCTATAGAGTATATTTATTATACCCTAATGGGTCAAATGGTCAGTCTCTGCTTTTTCTTTCCTTCTCTCTCTGCATCTGGTCAGTCTTCAGTCCAGCTGACCACTGCCCCTTGAAAGTAATTCTTAAATTCTTTCCTCAGTTCCTGCTCTAAAATCTCTCTCCTGTTTCAGATCCCAGTGACTGCAATATCATCTTAGCTGGTATCCCTGAGCCCTCCATTCTTGACCCCGTAAATCTGTCCTCCACACTCATTCCAGAGTCATGGTTTAAAACCAATCCTGTCCTTTCTCAGCACATCTTATAGGTGATGACTTCCTACTTAGAGAAGAGTCTCCAAATGGACCTACACAGACTCTCAAGGGGGTACATGTGCATGGATGGATTTTATTTTACTTACTTACTTTTTAAAGGACTTATTTATTTATTTTAGAGAGAACATGAAGGGAGGAACAGAGGGAGAGGGAGAGAATCTCAAGCAGACTCCCCGCTGAGCATGGAGCCCAGCTTGGGGCTTGATCTCATGATCCTAAGATCATGACCTGAGCCAAAATCAGGAGTCAGACACTACCCAGGAGTCAGACAGCTACCCAGGCCCCCTGTGCATGAATGGATTTTTTAAAAATCAATTTTTAGGTCTTTAATATCTGAACAAGCCTGCAATCACAAGATTCTTCTACTCCTTACTAAAGAAAGATGGGCTTTTTACCCATCCTAAATTTTACTTTGGTACATTGCCCTAGGATATAAAAACCCCTGAATATCAAACAAAGAGATAAATTGAAATATTGGTTTTTAGAAAAAACTTCCTTTAATGGTTAATCACTGTACCTTGATCTGTCAGCTGAAACAGTAAAAGGTTAATGATGGTAATTCTTTTGAATATAACTAGAATGCATGGGAGCTATCACAGTTTCCCAGATAATTGTATACAAACTAAGGATGCATATTTTACGTGATTTCTTTCAGATTTAGTGTGCTTTATCAACAGGGTAGTTAAAATCTATTTATCAAATCATAAAATACAATATTTGTTTCATAAATAGTCATTTCTTATTTCATTTTATGAAATGTTTAACATTTTCTATGTCCTTTTATTTAAAAAATAAACCTATGATGAAAAACTTTAAATATGTGTGAGGGGGAATTGGGATTTTTTTCTCTCCCCAAATTTTTATTGTGACAAAATTTTAAACATACAGAGAAATTTAAAGAATTATACAGTAAAAAGTATATGCACCACTTAGATTCTATAAACCTTTAATATATTTGCCTTATCACATATCTAGCCATCCATCTATACCCATCAGTCCACCTTGTTTTTTTCCATGAAATTCAAACTATCGGAGAGGGAGATGAACCATAAGAGATGATGGACTCTGAAAAACAAACTAAGGGTCTAGAGGGGAGGGGGGTGGGAGGATGGGTTAGCCAGGTGATGGGTATTAAAGAGGGCACGTTCTGCATGGAGCACTGGGTGTTATGCACAAACAATGAATCATGGAACACTACATCAAAAACTAATGATGTAATGTATGGTGATTAACATAACAATAAAAAATTTAAAAAATTAAAACTAAATTGCAGACATGAGACACACAGTTTTTAAGTTATTTTAGTGAGTATACGAGCAGAAAACGTTTGAGGGCCATGGACTTATACAAGAGAGCCCAAACTCCTTAGCTGGCTATCTGTGGAGGGCAGGACTGAGCCTTTGGCAGACAGTGGTTTTCTTGTGCTTCTTTTTTGTGCTTTGTCCTTGGTATTTGCTGCATCCAGTGCTCCAGTAACGTGAAGCTGGTTGACGTTCCCCTGCACCAAGCTGATTAATAACTCTTTGTTATGGTAGCATAGACTGTTCTCTTTGCCTGGGGTTTCCTCCCTGCCTCCAGGCTTCCCTGTCTCACTTCAGTGCATCCTTTAAGACTCAGCCCAAGGGGCACCTTCTACATCATAGATGCTTAAAAAAAAAAAAGCTTGTTGAACTCTACTGAATATGGTATGGTGAAAATTATTTCTTGCATCACATATCAGATGATCCAAGAGTAAAACACTTCCCTCAAAGTTTCTTTGTGCATCTCTTATATTTTGTTCTAATGTATTTTTTCTCTTGCTCCTATTAGTATGTAAGAACTACCCATGGCCTGAATCCCTTGTAATTTATATTTGTATTTAATTAAGTATATTAATTAATATTAAATATATTTAAACATGTTCGTATTTATATTCTTATGTTCCTGGTCTTTTTAGGGAAGGGAATCCAAAGTCCAGGTCCCATCAACACCAACTGTGTAGCTTTCCAACTTCATTTCATCTTTTGGATCTTATTTTGTTTATCTATTAAATGGAGGTAGAAATACCTTCTCTACCTAGCTCATGAGTATTTTCTTGAGCATCAGATATATGTGAAATTATGTTTCCAAGTGCTTTGGAAATAGGAAGTGGTGGATAAATGTATGATATTCCAGGTGTTTATATGTCATATGCAGGGAGGAGGCATCGCTGCTGAAAGTCAGTGGTTTGGACACCATGGTTTTGTTCATCAGCCTGTGTGATCATTCTGGCCACCCCCTCATCCCTCACCTCCTTTTTCCTCTCAGTTCTCCCACATGGTGGGCCCTTTTCTGTCTAATCTCAGTGCCAGCTGAATCCAATGTGAGAGCCCTCCATATCCATGACCCAGTAGACAAACATATATGAGAGCCTGCAGAGAGGAATGTGGAGGACACGGATCAGAACCAAATTTGGGCCTCAGTAAGTTTTATAGGAAGGCTTTACTACATTTATGTCATGCAAACCCTGGTGACAATGAACCATCTCCTAGAGTCCATGTCTGTGCCCATTTCCTAGCCATAGCAGATCAAAGATATGATACTTCCTGGTATCAGTTAGGATTCCCTCAGTACAAGTAACAGAAATGTGAAGCAGCTTGCTGAAGCGGTAAGGATATTTATTTTCTCATACAGGATGAAGTGGAGAGGGAGGGACTCCAGGGCGGGTTAGTTCATTGCTGTAGTTGTTGAGAGTCAGCCTTCTTCTGTTTCTTGCTCTACAAGCAGCTCTAAGCACCAAATCCAGACAAGATGATATTCAGAGAGAGAAGAAAAAAGTGGTCTCTTCCGTTGCTCCAAGTCCTGCAGTGTCATTGGATAGAATTGTGTCACATGTTTATTCTTGAACAAACCACTGGTCAGGGGAGGGCTGAGGCTACATGAAAGGCTGGACCAGTCAGAATCCACCCCTGTAGCTCTGGATGCGGCAGCCTGTGTTAAGTCTCAAGGCTACTTGAACAAAGCAGGAAGAAAGAGGGTAGATGTTGGAGAGGCAACCAACAGTATCTGCTAAACGTCCTGCTTCTAAATTGGCTAGTAACCTAAGGGAAATTGGGGAGATTGGTACTGCATAAGCACGGTGCAAGCATGTTTTGCTGATCTATTTTCTTTTTCTCTCCTTTCCTCCATTCTTACCCCCTTCCCCCTTTCTCTCTGTCTCTCTTTTCTCCTCCTCCTCCTTCCATGGCTGGGCATTTTGGCCAATTATTACTATTTTAGTTACCAAATAACTAATCTCTGCAATTTCATCAACTTATGTTATCCTTTCATTTTATCATCTTAAAATATCTCTCCTTCAATTTGCTCTCTCAGATCTTCTCTCAGAATTAATGTCTGTCTCCCATGTACTTCCATAGCATGCTTTGATAACTCTTAACATAGACTCCCTTCTGCAAAGCTATTTTGGTAGGATTTGTTTTCCCAGTACATAGTGAACAAATAGAGCTCAGGGGTTATCTATCCTCATTTCAGTTCCCTGAGCACCGTTCCAGTGTTTCATACATAGCAAGTGCTTAATAAATGAGTTCATTTGAGAAAAGGGCTTGTGTCTGTGGCCTCTTGTAGATGTGGTCAGGAAGTAGTCTCTTCATTCTCTCTCTCTTTCTTTTTTAAAGATTTTATTTATTTATTTGATAGAGAGAGACACAGCGCGAGAGGGAACACAAGCAGGGGGAGTGGGAGAGGGAGAAGCAGGCTTCCCGCGGAGCAGGGAGCCCGATGTGGGGCTCGATCCCAGGACCCTGGGATCATGACCTGAGCCGAAGGCAGAAGCTCAATGACTGAGCCACCCAGGCGCCCCTCTTCATTTTCTTTTGAATGAACTTAACCATGACATTGGTTCCTTTGCTTCTAGATGCTTTTGTAAATGCTTTTGTAAACTGTCAAAGCTTTTGTAAATTAGCCTACAACCCATCTAAGGATTAGAAACCAAAAAATTAAAAGGCTTGTAATTTTTTTTGGCCTAAGGGGAGTTATCTGCATTCAGCCCTAACAGTGGGATTCAACCAGATTCATTGGTGGCATTCCCATCCTTTATGATAGTCTTCTCCAGTGGCTCTAACCCCCAGTTTCTGAAAAAGCTTACCTTGAGATGAAAACGACCATTTTCTTTAGTTTGGGGGTTGTTTTACTGCTTCTTTTTCTTTTTTAATTTCTTATGAACTTTGAAAACTCAGCCCCCAAAGCTGAGTTCCTTCAAGAAGACTGTACACTTTGCATTCATCCTGGGATGCAGACCTGAGCAGCCAGGGAACTCCCTTGCAGAAGTCAGGGCTACCTTAACTCCAGAAGGCAGTGACACTCTTCAGTGGAAAAGATTTCCATTTCTGTTTGTTTTAGCTTCTCTTTTCTTCGGAGCTGCTCATGCCTGTGAACATCTGACACATGAATATCCTTTCCAAGTAAAGATTTTGTTTGTGATATATTGAAAGAGTAATGGATTCATCATGGGGCTCTAGAGGATCAGGAGGGTCCTTAGAACTGATATATTCTCTTTTTTGATCCTAAAAGTTGATCAGTAGCTATTGAGTTCAAAATGGGAATGTGGCCTCATTTTTTTTCTTGGCTGGACACCCCCATAAGTCATATGAGAGAGGAAGAGGAAGAAACAGGGAGAGGGAGATGTGTTCCCTGGTACCCTAACATAGTGTTCCCTGCATAGAAAGTGTACATAATGGTTAGGTTCAAAGATTAATCCAGGGAATTCTTCTTAATCCATAAAGTGCCTCAAATTGCAAAGTATCCTATATCAATGTAGAACTGTAGCTATGGAACGCTTTTGTGTATAGTACTTGTATAGTACTTTATTTGACTTTAATAATACTGTATGCTATGTTACTATCCTCATTTTATGGATGAAGAACTTCCTAGCTCACAGTATCCAGCACATAGTAAGTGTTCAGTAAATGTCTGCTGAGTGAATAAGCAATCACAAATAGTATGCTCTGTATCACATGGTGTGTGATGAAGCTAGGCCTTGCGCACTAGTCTTCTAAGTCTCCGGTCTGTCCAGGATTCTTTCCATCTCCATGCTTTTCAGACTTGTTCATGGAAAGACTTTAGTGTTGGATGGGAGCCAATCAACTATGTCTGGGGATACAGCCTGAATTTGTTCTGTGAGAGATTTCTTAAAGAGTCCATACTTCATTTACTTAAAAATGTATTTCCCCCCCAAATAAATATAGATATGCTTGTTGGAAAAAATCAAGTCAAACAATGTGAATTTATATAATCATGGAGTTAACTGCTATTTACAGTTTTTGTGCGTATCTGGGTTTTATTTTAAAGGTTCATGTGAATTTAGCCTTCCATCCCATATACCGTCTACATGTCATGTTTAAAATGACTTATCATCAAGTAAAACTGATTCAGGGAAGACATCCGTGTGTATCCTGTGACTCTGGAGTCCCTGGTACTTTGTGGCTTGCTCCTGTGGGGACAGGGAGCATCCCAGGTTGAGATCAATGGAGTCCTGCTGCTGCTTCTGCTTCTCAGGACTGAGCATGGATTATGAAGGCCAGCCTGGAATTAACTATACAAATGACACTGTTCCTAGGGGGAAACATATGCTCAGTTCTCAACAAATGAATGTTTGGAACACTAGCTGGGGACTGTGAGTCTGTGAGGTTATTGTTGATCTCAGAGTAGTTTACTTTCAATCTTGAATTTTTTGTGAGTCCAGATTCCACAGGCAAGCTATAAATTCCTCCTTTCCTACCTGTCTCCCACTGACCATCTCTGAAGATCAGTAGAGTCAGCATGTTGGTGTTACCTTGTGCCGGTTGCCACAATGCCACAGGCTCATGGCTCTGAAAGCCACATGCTACCATTCCATGCCACGATTCCCTCATCAAACCTTTCCTTCAGCTTCTTTGAGTCTGAGTCAACTTTGGTGATTCCACCCTCATCTCCTTCTGCCTGCAACTGTCCTTAAAAGGCAGAAGGTAAATGTCTTTACAGAAAGCAGCGAGGGTTACACCTTGCTGTTTTCAGTCACACTTGTGTGGTCAGAACAATGGGCTCTGGCTTGAGTCAGGAGCGGGTGACTGTGGTGCCTCCTCCTTTCCTCCTCACCTCATTCTTACCTGCTCTCAGAGTCAGCTTCTGAGAAGAGAGCTCACATTTTCTCATCCCTCATTTCCTCTCTCATGTCATCCCTCAAACCGCATGTAGCAACATGGATGGTCTGACTTCACTGGAGGAGGAAATCACTCTCTTTTAGATTTTGAAAGGGGTGGAGGGAGGGAAACAAAGGGTCAGTTCAGTGGGAAATATACTGAGAAACATCCCCTCATTCCTGACTCAAGAAGATAAGTATTGTGCACATGATGGAATTTTGGATAATTCCCCTGCTTGATTATGTTCCTGCACATTTCGGGAAATGGCCTATTTGTCTAGTCATTGTCTCCCTATTGTGTTAGACCCATCACTGAGGCATGACTTGAATGATTAAAAACAGCACATGTACTAGGTCAACAATAATACAGCTCTTCTAAAAATATGCATACGTCCACTATGGTGTCATTGCATTGGGAGCCAGGAAAATGAACTCTACTCCCAGGAGAAATAAAAGGGAAAAAGAATCAACAATGTGATTATAACTCACTTTCCCCTTAGTCCCTCTTGTATGCTTTAGAGTTTCTGGCAAATATTTTTCTTTCTATGCACTGTCTTGGTACTTTTTATTAAGAAAACCTAGTACCTGCTAAATGGTGGTCCTGTGATCAGAAGAGTACAATTTCCTCTCATCTGTTTTACAAGAAGGCTTTTGAAGTAAGGAGAATTTATGTTTAAATTAAGATGTCACTGACAAGCATGAGAAACTGTTTAACTAATGTAATGACCTTCTGTTAATAAGGGGAAATATGACCTGAGAGTCATAGGAAAAAACTACCTGAAATATAGTGAAGTCCACTAAGCAAGCTGGCTCAGAAATAGTTACTGAACTGGAAGGAGAAGAATCAAGAGGGCAACTAACATTCATTGAGCACTTACTATGTGTGAAACACTGGATTTACTTTAAGGATAAAGTAAACCATTAAAGTTAACCACTAAATCTGTGAGGGAGGTATTCCCCCCCACCCCACACACACTTTGTAGATTAGGAAACTGACACTTAGGACAGTTCAATGACTTGCCCAAATCACATAGCTTAGAAGAGTGTAGAGCTGAGTTTTGCACTCAATTCTTCCTGACTATTCCCATTATAACACATACAAAGGCAAGTATTAATTTAGTATTTGTGATAAACATATATAGGCAAATTTTATATGATGTAATTTGAGGATTCGCAGGAGGATCCATGTTACAAAATACCTTTTCTATTTGCCCAAAGTTTTATCATTAGAGATATATTCCCCTGGCTTAAATGTTAACTCTTTAAAATAACTGAAGAAAAAAATATTAAGGTCTTGGTGGTTTACAGTTTGATGCTTAGTGCTCTTTTAAGAAAAGATCAGGTATGGGGTGGTGAAAATGGGATGGTAGTGGCAAGGCTACACCAACCAGTGATAAGCAGGGGGAGGGACCAGCCATGCCACTTCGCTCAGCCACTGGAAGTCCCACGTAAGAAACATGGAGGTAGAAGTTTTATAACTACCTCTCACAAATTCCAGGAGCTCAGAGTCCTCAAAGAAGTGCGTGAAATGCTGGCAGAAAGAGGTGAGAATTTGTCCCACTAGGGGCTCAGACTAAGTGTGCGGGGGGGATGGAGGACAGGGTTAGGATGAGCTCATCCTCTCTCCTACAGTCCTCTTCTGAATTCCCCAGTATTCATCACCAGCACCCTTCCAGCCACCCTCAGGTCCAGAATTTCAGTCATTTTTTTTCTCCTGGTCTATCACTTGCTCCCTCTCCCAATAAGCTCAGGCATATGTGCGTGCACACACACCATACACACACACACACACACACACACACACACTCTTCCTTCTTTGCCAGTGATACTTTGAGATCTACTAAGATCTTGTAAAACAGGCTGTGAATGACTTTCTTCAGATTTTCTAATACATATTTAGCACTAAAGCATCTGTAGGTGGCACTCTTAGCTCTGATCACAACTCTCCCAACAGGAATTTAAGCAGGCTGTGGATAAAGAACAGATGAAGCTGAGTTTGGCCAGTTGGCTCTAGGACAATGAGGCCAAAGTACGGTTCAGTATCCCTTTGGCACCCAGAAGGGATTTCATCAACTGGTTGGTATTTCCTCATGCTAGACCCCCTTCACCCAATCTCATTTACCAGTATAGCCTCTTTTTTTTTTTTTTTTAAGATTTTATTTATTTATTTGCTAGAGAGAGAGAGAGCATAGGCGAGAGAGAGTGAGCGAGAGTACAAGCAGGGAGAGCTGCAGGCAGAGGGAGAAGCAGGCTCCCTGCTGAGCAAGGAGCCCAATGCGGGACTCGATCCCAGGACCCTGGGATCATGACCTGAGCTGAAGGCAGCTGCTTAACCGACTGAGCCACCCAGACGTCCCACCAGTATAGCCTCTTTGCTCCCAATTTCTGAATCATTAGTTAACAGTTGTGTGTTATTGTGGTTTGACCTTAGGGCTCACCCAACTAATCTATCCCCTTGTAAAAATCTTCGGTGTTCCAATACCTTGCACTGTGATTTTGGTTTCCCACGGAGATCCTGTAGGTGGGGGCACAACCCCCTGAGTACACCTCCCTCCTTGACAGAGAAAGTTGAGTAAGCACAATCACTATGAATCTATACCACCCTCCGCCAATGCCATTGGTGACTTGGTGGAGTTTCTAAGCCAAACCTTGGGGGAGGGTAGCTCTTCACTTCCCTTTTAAAAACCAACCAACCAACCAACCAACCAACCAACGAATCAGCAAACAGCAACAAGAAACCTCAGAAGGGAAAAACCTCAATTCTCTGTTATATTTATGGTTCAAATAGAAGCAGGGAATGCTATAAATGTTCTGACAAGGATTGAGAGTATTTTTATGTTGACAGATGCACATGTGGGAACCACCTGTGGTACCACTTTAGAAGGTAGACTCCCAATTGCCCAGGTCATTAAAGCCAGGTGTTCTTTCTTGCTTGAGACTTAACCTCCATTTGGGGAGAGACCTTATGTTCTGCTCAGACCAGATTGGCCCCACTAGTGAGAACAGGCTTGTGCTTTTGTGGAAAGAAAGACTATCCCGTTTTTGTTTTTTTTTTTAAAGCCTGGTGTTTATTGCGAGCTGATGACAATGGATGTGCCTTAGACCCCTAGTTCTGCTTCTGTGAGCCCAGAAGACCTGGAAATGACTGCTAGAGTTTATAAACTGCCAGTGGCCTGGAGCCCCAATTTGGGGGAAGTAACTGGAATACTGAACAAGATGGTGCATAGCGGGAGAGAGTTGTATTGTGAATTCAAGTCCAACAGAGAAAAAAAATGAACATTTCTTCTCTATATCTTTCACTGTTCTGATTTTTTTGTTTCTGTTTATGCTACCAGCGTTTCCCCAAGGCTACACATCTGAATTTCCTGCATCCTCCCTCACCTTCATCTCTTGTATCTGATCAGCAGGCATGTCTTGCCAGTTTTATTTTGTCCTGTAAACACACACACACACACACACACACACACACACACACACATCCCTTTCCATTCTCCATCATCACCACTCTAGTGCAGGCCCTTCTTAAATGTCTTTTCTATGTCAAATATCTCTGCCAGTACATGGAACTCACCACTATGAGACTGATGGTCTGGTCATGTTACTCACCTCCTCATAAGTTTTTAGTGGATACACACTGGACTGTAAAACCCAGACCCTTACTTGAGAAATGTATGCCCATTGAGGGAGGAATCACATTTAATTCATTTTTTTCCTTTCAGAATACCTAGGACCCTGAAATATTTAGTGGTTTGAATACAGATGAATGGAATACAAGGTCTTTGGTGTTGCTTCATAATTTGGTGTTTCAGCTTTACTCCCTGTAGCAGATGCTATTAGTTGGCTCACCCTTGTAGGGTCATCTACAGCTTCAATAGACCATTCTCTGTATACCAAAAAGGCTTCTGGCCTCAACCCCCTGTGTCTCATTACCTGAGGGCTTTCCCAGTTGCAGGAGCATGCTTAGCTGGAAGTGTCATGGCGTTAACATCCCCGAAGCAGTAACCTTCAACCATTGAGAGAAGGGAGTTGGTGGATAGCTATCTCAGCTTCCTCCTTCCTTGTGAGGACAATTCTGACCTATGTTCTACACAGTCCTTCAGCAGGTCTTTAGAGGGAACATGTTCCAATAGCCCACAGTGACAAGCCATAAGGTCACCCTTCATTGTCTTTCCTTCCCTGTTCTGGCTGGTTTCACTACTCCCTCTCCTGAGTTTCCTCGAATCATTCCTAATTAAGCTATATTAACCCAAATTCTTGTCTCAGGTTATCATTTAGGGGAAATCATACTTCTGTACATACACAACTCTAACCATGCCCCCCCTCTAACAAATCCAGTGCTTTTCCACCTCTTCCTGAGTTGTTCCCTCTGGCCCGAGCACCTTACTTCCCTTTCTGTGGATAAAAACTCCATTTATCTTTTAAAACCTCACAATTTATACTTCTCCTAAAATATAAATATATCCTCCCTTACATTATAATCTTTATGCATTTGCTTCATTTCTTCTAGAAGACTATCAGCTCATTGGAAATATGTTGTCTTTATCTTTGCATTTATCATAGTGCCTGGCACTAGGAGGTGCTCAATAAATGTATGTTGACTAATACTTAAGTGGGTGGTCAGGGATGGACGTTGTTCAGTCTGCACATGTCTGGCTCCTTACTGCCTGACACACATTTCTAATTCTCAAGACTCCGGCAGACCCAGATCTGATTCTCATTTAGTTCGCTTAGGGATTTTAAGTATTTTATGGAATAACCCTGCTCTGCAATTCTAAAAGCAGAGAAGCAGTGTCTGATTATTTTTTGGGGCTTGAAACCCAAAAAATTATTGCTAGTAATTGTAGTAATTGCTACACCTGTAGTGCCCAGAGCCCCTTGTTTTATAGCTGGAGCTGACCTATAGCAAATGTATTTTTAGTGATCTCAGAGCACATTACAACCTTATCTTTCAACTATAATTCTTTCACACCATCTTGAGTGAAACAGAGTGATTACTAGGGGTATTTTAGAGGGAAACCTCAGTGGGGTTAGATAGAAAGGACTGATGGAATATGTGTGACTTGTGCATGTCCCCAAGGGGTCAGTCATCACACCGACTGTCCTTCCTTCTAAAAGCTAGAATCACTGAGATGGCCCAAGGCCTGGTTGCCAACGCTGTAGGGCTGCAACATTATAGTATCTCTTGCTGTGAATAAATGCCTGAGTTGGGTCTCTGCCTTTCAGCTTATTCATCACAAATGGTTGACTGGAGGTCAGACTTCTAGGGTGAACAGTTAGAACACTGCAGTGAACGGTTCATAGGGTCCCAAATTCCTCAAGTTGGGAATAGGGGGCAAACTTGAATTCTTAACAGCCTATCTCCAGCTTTTGGTGTCTTATGTACATAAAGTGAGACTTTATGTATGTGTGTGTGTGTTCAATATGGTATATGACTCTAAAGCCTCAAGCCATAATAAGATTATAGTTCTAAAATTCCTCAAGAGAAGTAAAATGATGTCTATAGTAATTTTTGTCTATACATCTACATATCAGAGCCAAGGGGAGGCAGAGTTTTATTTTCCCTCTATTATTATTATTATTTTATTTTATTATTTTTTATTTTCACTGTCATTCACCTTTGTATGCTTCTGGGGAAGTGAAAACTTGATTCCCAGCAGGACTGGAAGTTCTGTTTTTTTCTTCCATCTAGACTTGGATCATATAGCCAAAAAGGAACCTTCATTTTAGAATCATGGGTCTGTCTCCTTCTCTTTGAATATTTACAGTTTAATTTATAAGAGACAGTTACTGGATTGTGATCTATGCAGCTTGTGTTTTTTTCCCTTTAGCTTTATTGAGATATAATTGACATGTAATGTTGTATAAGTTCAATGTACACAATGTGATGATTTGATATATGTATATAATGCAAAATGATTACCACAATAAGGGTAGTTAACACATCCATTACCTTATTTTTCTTTTTTGTGGTGAGAACTTCTAAGTTTACTCTCTTAGCAACTTCCAGGTATATAATACAGTATTACTAACTTTAATCACCATGTTGTACACTAGCTCCCCAGAATTTATTCATTTTGTGACTGTGCCACTGAGCAACATCTTCCCATTTCTCCTAAACCCCTGCCCCATGTAATGACTCTTTGTTTCAATGAGTTTGGCTTTTTTAGATTTCACATATAAGTGATATCTTACAGTATTTGCTTTTCTCTGGCTGACTTATTTCAGTTAGCAAAATGACCTCAAGTTTCATCCATGTTGTTACAAATGGCAGAATTTCCTTCTTGCTCATGACTGAATAATAATCCATTGTGTGTGTGTGTGTGTGTGTATCGATCTAATACTGCAATGAACTTAGGAGTGTATGTATCTTTTTTGAGATAGTTATTTCATTTTCTTTGGGTATATATCCAGAAGTAGAATTGCTGGATCATATGGTAGTTTTATCTTTAATTTTTTTAAGGAAACTCTGTACTACTTTCCATAGTGGCTGTACTAATTTACATTCCCATCAACAGTGTACAAGTGTTCCCTTTTCTCCAATCCTCACCAGCACTTGTCAGTGCTTGTCTTTTTGATAATAGCCATTCTAACTGGTGTGAGGTGATATCTCATTGTGGTTTTGATCTGCATTTCCCTAGTGTTCGGTGATGTTGAGGCCCTTTTCATGTACTTTTTGGCCATTTGAATATCTCCTTTTAAAAAATGTCTATTCAGGTCCTTTGTCCATTTTAATTGGATTATTTGTGGGTATTTCTGCTATTGAGTTGTGTGAGTTCTTTATATATCTTGGATATTAAACCCCTGATCAGATATATAACTTGCAAATATTTTCTCCCATTCTATAGGTTGCCTTTTCATTTTGTTGATCATTTCTTTTGCTGTGCTTTGTAGTTTGGTGCAGTCCCACTTATTTATTTTTGCTTTTGTCACTTTTGCTTTTGGTGTCAAATGAAAAAAAAAAATAATGCCAAGACCAATGTCAGGGAGCTTACTGACTGTGTTTTCTTTTAGAATTATTATGGTTTCAGTTCTTATGTTCAAGTCTTTAACCTGTTTTGAGTTAACTTTTGTGTATGGTGTAAGATAGTGGTCTAGTTTCATTCTTTTGCATGTGGCTGTCCAGTTTTCCCATCATTTACTGAACGACTGTCCTTTTCCTATGATATATTCTTAGATCCTTTGTTGTAAATTAATTGACTATATATGCATGGGTTTATTTCTGGCCCTTTATTCTGTTCCATTAATCTATGCAGGTTTTTTAAAATGCCAATACCATACCACTTTGACTATTATAGCTTCGTAATATAGTTTGAAATCAGGAAGCATGATGTCTTCCAGCTTTGTTCCTCTTTCTCAGGATTGCTTTGGCTATTCAGAGTCTTTCGTGGTTCCATATGAATTTAGGATTGTTTTTCCTATTTCAGTAAAAAATGCTATTGAAATCTTGATAGGGATTGCATTGAATCTATAGATTACTTTGGATAGTTTGGATGTTTTAACAGTGTTAATTTCTTCAAGCCACGAATATGGGATATCTTTACAGTTATTTGTGTCTTCTTCAATTTCTTTCATCAATGTCTAATAGTTTTCAGCATACAGATCTTTGACCTCTTTGGTTAAATTTTTTCTTGAGCACTTTATTATTTTTGACTCTATTGTAAATGAAATTATTTTCTTTATTTCTTTTTCAAATAATTCATTGCTAGTTCATGCAAATGCAAAAGATTCTTGTATGTTGATTTTGTATTCTGCAACTTTACTAAATTTGTTTATAGGTTCTAATCATTTTTTTGGGTGTGTGTGGAGTCTAGAATTTTCTATGTATAAGATCATGTCATCTATAAACAGAGACAATTTAACTTCTTCCTTTCTTATTTGGTTGCTTTTATTTCTATTTCTTGCTCAATTGCTCTGGTTAGGACTTCTAGTACTGTGTTGAATAGGAGTGGTGAGAGTGGGTACTCCTGTCTTGTTTCTGATATTAGAGGGAATGCTTTCAGTTTTTTACCATTTCCTATAATGTTAGCTATGGGTTTGTCATATATGGTCTTTATTATGTTGAAGTATGTTCTTTCTATACCCACTTTTTCAGGGTGTTTATTGTGAATGGATGTTGAGTTTTGTCAAATGCTTTTTCTGCAAAATTTTTTTAAAAGATTTTAAAAATTTATTTATTTATTTTAGAGAAAGAGAGAGTGAGTTGGGGAGGGGCAGAGGGAGAGAGAGAGAGAGAGAGAGGCAGACTCTGCACTGAGCATGGAGCCCAATTCAGGGCTTGATCCCAGGATGCTGAGATCATGACCTGAGCCAAAATCAAGAGTCATGCGCACTGACCTGTTTTGGGACTTGTTACCCAAATAAAGGATGTTTCTAAAAAAAAAAAAAAAAAGAGTCAGACGCTTAACTGACTGAGTCACCCAGGTGTCCCTTTCCGCATCATTAAGATGATCATATGATTTTTAAAAAAAAATTTTATTGTTATGTTAATCACCATACATTACATCATTAGTTTTAGATGTAATGTTCCATGATTCATTGTTTGTGCATAACACCCAGTGCTCCATGCAGAACATGCCCTCTTTAATACCCATCACCAGGCTAACCCATCCTCCCACCCCCCTCCCCTCTAGAACCCTCAGTTTGTTTTTCAGAGTCCATCGTCTCTCATGGTTGGTCTCCCCCTCCGATTTCCCCCCCTTCATTCTTACCCTCCTGCTATCTTCTTCTTTTTTTTATTTTTTAACATATATTGCATTATTTGTTTCAGAGGTACAGATCTGAGATTCAACAGTCTTGCACAATTCACAGTGCTTACCAGAGCACATACCCTCCCCAGTGTCTATCACCCAGTCACCCCATCCCTCCCACCCACCCCCACTCCAGCAACCCTCAGTTTGTTTCCTGAGATTAAGAATTCCTCATATCAGTGAGGTCATATGATACATGTCTTTCTCTGTTTGACTTATTTCGCTCAGCATAATACCCTCCAGTTCCATCCACGTCGTTGCAAATGGCAAGATCTCATTCCTTTTGATGGCTGCGTAATATTCCATTGTATATATATACCACTTCTTCTTTATCCATTCATCTGTTGATGGGTATCTTGGCTCTTTCCACAGTTTGGCTATTGCGGACATTGCTGCTATAAACATTGGGGTGCATGTACCCCTTCGGATCCCTACATTTGTATCTCTGGGGAAAATACCCAGTAGTGCAATTGCTGGATTGTACGGTAGCTCTATTTTCAACTTTTTGAGGAACCTCCATACTGTTTTCCAGAGTGGCTGCACCAGCTTGCATTCCTACCAGCAGTGTAGGAGGGTTCCCCTTTCTCTGCATCCCCGCCAACATCTGTCGTTTCCTGACTTGTTAATTTTAGCCATTCTGACTGGTGTGAGAGTTAATTTTAGCCATTCTGACTCATTGAGGTTTTGATTTGGATTTCCCTGATGCCGAGCGATGTTGAGCACTTTTTCATGTGTCTGTTGGCCATTTGGATGTCTTCTTTGGAAAAATGTCTGGTCATGTCTTCTGCCCATTTCTTGATTGGATTCTTTGTTCTTTGGGTGTTGAGTTTGATAAGTTCTTTATAGATTTTGGATACTAGCCCTTTATCTGATATGTCATTTGCAAATATCTTCTCCCATTCTGTCAGTTGTCTTTTGGTTTTGTTGACTGTTTCCTTTGCTTTGCAAAAGCTTTTTATCTTGATGAAGTCCCAATAGTTCATTTTTGCCCTTGTTTCCCTTGCCTTTGGCAATGTTTCTAGGAAGAAGTTGCTGCGGCTGATGTCGAAGAGGTTGATGCCTGTGTTCTCCTTTAGGATTTTGATGGAGTCCTGTCTCACCTTGAGGTCTTTCAACCATTTGGAGTCTATTTTTGTGTGTGGTGTAAGGAAATGGTCCAGTTTCATTCTTCTGCATGTGGCTGTCCAATTTTCCCAACACCATTTGTTGAAGAGACTGTCTTTTTTCCATTGGACATTCTTTCCTGCTTTGTCAAAGATTAGTTGACCATAGAATTGAGGGTCCGTTTCTGGGCTCTCTATTCTGTTCCATTGATCGATGTGTCTGTTTTTGTGCCAGTACCATACTGTCTTGATGATGACAGCTTTGTAATAGAGGTTGAAGTCTGGAATTGTGATGTCGCCAGCTTTGCTTTTCTTTTTCAACATTCCTCTGGCTATTCAGGATCTTTTCTGGTTCCATACAAATTTTAGGATTATTTGTTCCATTTCTTTGAAAAAAGTGGATGGTGTTTTGATGGGGATTGCATTGAATGTGTAGATTGCTCTGGGTAGCATTGACATCTTCATAGTATTTGTTCTTCCAATCCATGAGCATGGAAAGTTTTTCCATTTCTTTGTGTCTTCCTCAATTTCTTTCATGAGTATTTTATAGTTTTCTGAGTACAGATCCTTTGCCTCTTTGGTTAGATTTATTCCTAGGTATCTTATGGTTTTGGGTGCAGTTGTAAATGGGATCGACTCCTTAATTTCCCTTTCTTCTGTCTTGTTGTTGGTGTATAGGAATGCCACTGATTTCTGTACATTGATTTTATATCCCGCCACTTGACTGAATTCCTGTATGAGTTCTAGTAGTTTTGGGGTGGAGTCTTTGGGGTTTTCCACATAAAGTATCATATCATCTGCAAAGAGTGAGAGTTTGACTTCTTCTTTGCCGATTTGGATGCATTTGATATCTTTTTGTTGTCTGATTGCTGTGGCTAGGACTTCTAATACTATGTTGAATAGCAGTGGTGATAGTGGACATCCCTGCCACGTTCCTGACCTTAGGGGGAAAGCTCTCAGTTTTTCCCCATTAAGAATGATATTTGCTGTGGGTTTTTCATAGATGGCTTTTATGATATTGAGGTATGTACCCTCTGTCCCTCTACTCTGAAGAGTCTTGGTCAAGAAAGGATGCTGTACTTTGTCAAATGCTTTTTCTGCATCTATTGAGAGGATCATATGATTCTTGTTCTTTCTTTTGTGAATGTATTTATCATGTTGATTGATTTGCGGATGTTGAACCAACCTTGCAGCTCAGGGCTAAATCCCACTTGGTCGTGGTGAATAATCCTTTTAATGTACTGTTGGATCCTATTGGCTAGTGTTTTGGGGAGAATTTTTGCATCCATGTTCATCAAGGATATTGGTCTGTAATTCTCCTTTTTGATGGGGTCTTTGTCTGGTTTTGGGATCAAGGTAATGGTGGCCTCATAAAATGAGTTTGGAAGTTTTCCTTCCATTTCTATTTTTTGGAACAGTTTAAGATGAATAGGTATTAATTTTTCTTTAAATGTTTGGTAGAATTCCCCTGGGAAGCCATCTGGCCTGGGCTTTTGTTTGTTGGGAGATTTTTGATGACTGCTTCAATTTCCTTAGTGGTTATAGGTCTGTTCAGGTTTTCTATTTCTTCCTGGTTCAGTTTGGTAGTTGATACATCTCTAGGAATGCATCCATTTCTTCCAGGTTACCTAATTTGCTGGCATAGAGTTGCTCATAATATGTTCTTATAATTGTTTGTATTTCTTTGCTGTTGGTTGTGATCTCTCCTCCTTCATTCATGATTTTGTTGATTTGGGTCATTTCTCTTTTCTTTTTGATAAGTCTGGCCAGGGGTTTATCAATCTTGTTAATTCTTTCAAAGAACCAGCTCCTAGTTTCGTTGATCTGTTCTACTGTTCTTTTAGTTTCTATTTCATTGATTTCTGCTCTGATCTTTATTATTTCTCTTCTCCTGCTGGGTTTAGGCTTTATTTGCTATTCTTTCTCCAGCTCCTTTAGGTGTAGGGTTAGGTTGTGTACTTGAGAACTTTCTTGCTTCTTGAGAAAGGCTTGTATTGCTATATACTTTCCTCTTAGGACTGCCTTTGCTGCATCCCAAAGATTTTGAACCATTGTGTTTTCATTTTCATTGGTTTCCATGAATTTTTTAATTCTTCTTTAATTTCCTGGTTGACCCTTTAGTAGGATGCTCTTTAGCCTCCATGTATTTGAGTTCTTTCTGACTTTCCTCTTGTGATTGAGTTCTAGTTTCAAAGCATTGTGGTCTGAAAATAGGCAGGGAATGATCCCAATCTTTTGGTACCGGTTGAGACCTGATTTATAATGTAGGATGTGATCTATTCTGGAGAATGTTCCATGGGCACTAGAGAAGAATGTGTATTCCGTTGCTTTGGGATGGAATGTTCTGAATATGTCTGTGAAGTCCATTTGGTCCAGTGTGTCATTTAGTCTTTATTTCCTTGTTTATCTTTTGCTTAGATGATCTGTCCATTTCAGTGAGGGGGGTGTTAAAGTCCCCCACTATTATGGTATTATTGTCGATGTATTTCTTTGCTTTTGTTATCAATTGCCTTATATAATTGGCTGCTCCCATGTTAGGGGAATAGATATTTACAATTGTTAGATCTTCTTGTTGGGTAGACCCTTTAAGTAGGATATAGTGTCCTTCCTCATCTCTTATTACAGTCCTTGGTTTAAAATCTAATTTGTCTGGTATAAGGATTGTCACCCCAGCTTTCTTTTGGTGTCCATTAGCATGGTAAATGGTTTTCCACCCCCTCACTTTCAATCTGGGGGTGTCTTTGGGTCTAAAATGAGTCTCTTGCAGACAACATATCGATGGGTCTTGTTTTTTAATCCAATCTGATAGCCTGTGTCTTTTGATTGGGGCATTTAGCCCATTTACATTCAGGGTAACTATTGAAAGATATGAATTTAGTGCCATTGTATTGCCTGTAAGGTGACTGTTACTGTATATTGTCTGTGTTCCTTTCTGGTCTATGTTGCTTTTAGGCTCTCTCTTTGCTTAGAGGACCCCTTTCAATATTTCTTGTAGGGCTGGTTTCGTATTTAATGCAAATTCCTTTAGTTTTTGTTTGTCCTGGAAACTGTTTATCTCTCCTTCTATTTTCAATGACAGCCTAGCTGGATATAGTATTCTTGGCTGCATATTTTTCTCATTTAGTGCTCTGAATATATCCTGCCAGTCCTTTCTGGCCTGCCAGGTCTCTGTGGATGGGTCTGTTGCCAATCTAATGTTTCTACCATTTTAGGTTACATATCTCTTCTCCCGAGCTGCTTTCAGGATTTTCTCTTTGTCTCTGAGACTCATAAGTTTTACTATTAGATGTCGGGGTGTTGACCTATATTTATTGATTTTGAGAGGGGTTCTCTGTGCTTCCTGGATTTTGATGCCTGTTTCCTTCCCCAAATTAGGGAAGTTCTCTGCTATAATTTGCTCCAGTATACCTTCTGCTCCCCCCCCTTTCTTCTTCTTCTGGGATCCCAATTATTCTAATGTTGTTTCATCTTATGGTATCGCTTATCTCTCGAATTCTGCCCTTGTAATCCAGTAGTTGTTTATCTCTCTTTTTCTCAGCTTCTTTATTTTCCATCATTTGGTTTTCTATAGCACTGGTTCTCTCTTCTGCCTTATTTTCCTAGCAGTTAGTGCCCCCATATTTGATTGCACCTCATTAATAGCCTTTTTGATTTCGACTTGGCTAGATTTTAGTTCTTTTATTTCTCCAGAAAGGGTTTCTCTAATATCTTCCATGCTTTTTCCAAGCCCAGCCAGTATCTTTAAATCATGATTCTGAACTCTAGATCCAACATTGTACTAATGTCCGTATTGAGTAGGTCCCTGGCAGTCGGTACTACCTCTTGTTCTTTTTTTTGAGGTGATTTTTTCCATCTTGTCATTTTGTCCAGAGGAGAATAGATGAATGAGAGAACAAAATGCTAACAGGGTAAAAACGTCCCCAGAAAATATACTCTAAACAGATCAGAAAAGACCTGAAGCAGGGGGAAAAGAAAGGGAAAGAGAGAAAAAAGAAAAAGAAAAAAAAAGAAAAAGATAAAGATAAAAACAAACAAAAAACAGAATATGATCAAATATGATCAGGCTGGTATATAGATCAGTGCCACACACTAGATTTTGGGTGTATTTTGGTCTGTTAGAAGAAAGTGCCTCCCAAAATTTTAAATAAAGAAAAACTTATACATGTACAAAAATAAGGGTTGATATGATGAAGGGATGGAATATTACTGTAAAGATGAAAATTATAAAAAATTTTATAAAAGGAATTGATAAGAAGTTGTTTGAAAAAAGAAAGAAGAGGATTTAAAAAAAAGAAAAGAAAAAAAAGGGAGAGACTGTGATCAGGCAGGGGAGTAGAAAAAAACCATACGCTAGAGATTTAGGGTATATTTTGATCTGTTAGAAGAAACTATCTCAAAATTTTAAAGAGAGAACAACTTATATATATATGCCAAAAATACAGGTAACTATTATGAAGGGATAGAATATGACTCTAAAAATGAAAAATAAAAATGTTTTTTAAAAAAGGGATTGATAAGATGTTGGTTGAAAAAGGGAAAAAGAAAAATTAAAAAAAAAAAAAGACAGTTAAAAAAAAAATAACTTTGAAAGACTACAGAATCATGGTAAAAAAGCCATGGATTCTATGTGCATTATTCCCCTAGCGCTGGAGTTCTGCCGTTCTCATTGATGGGTAAACTTGGTCTTGGCTGGCTGTTCTCGCTGATATTCTGGGGGAGGGGCCTGTTGTCGTGGTTCCCAAATATCTTTGCCAGAGGCGGAATTGCCCCTCCCTTGCTGGGTGTGGGTTAAGTAATCTGCTCGGGTTTGCTCTCGGAAGCTTTTGTTCCCTGCAAGCTCTCCGTACAGATTTGGATCCCGAAAGTGAAAATGGCAGCCTCCCATCTCCGCCCTGGAGGAGCCGAGAACTCGGGGCCCCGCTCCTCAGTGAGCACCCAGAGAAAAGCAGTCAATCACTCCCATCTCCCAGTCTCCGGCTGCACTCCGTGCTCACCTGGCCTGTGACCTAGCGTTTCTATCCCTGGCACAGGACCCCGTGTGGAGTCTCCAAACCCAGCAGATCCCTGCAGTGTGCTCTGGCACCGCTCCTCCTGGGGGAGGAAGGGAAGTCTCCCTGGATCTGTCACTTGTTGGGTCCCTGCTGGAGGAGCAGTGGCCCAACTGTGCCCCGGATCACGGTTTATGGCAACCCGGACCTGAGAGCCCACACCTCGGCTCCGTCTCTGCAGCCGGCTTCCCTGCTCCGATACCTGGGAGCTCTGCTGCACTCAGGCACCCCTGGTCTTTCTGTGACCCCGAGGGTCCTGAAACCACACTGTCCCACGAGGGTTCCACCCCCCGCTTAGCCACTGGAACAACGTCCCTCAGCGGAGCAGACTTCTAAAAAGTTCTGATTTTGTGCTCTGCGGCTCTATCACTTGCCAGAAGCGGCCAACGGAGGCCCCTCCCCGCCATCTATCCTCTCGAATACCACCTTGGATTCACTTCTCCGCACGTCCTACCTTCCAGAAAGTGGTCGCTTTTCTGTTCAGATAGTTGTTACTATTCTTTTCTTTGATCTCCTGTTGAGTTTGTTTGGGTTCAGAATGGTTTGATCCCTATCCAGCTGAATTCCTGGGACCAGACGAAATCCAGGTCTCCTACTCCACCGGGATCTTGCTCTGCCCCCCAATGATCATATGATTTTTATCTTTCATTCTGTTAATGTGATATATCACATTTATTGATTTGTGTGTGTTTAGCCATCCTTGCATCACAGGGATGAATTCCACTGGTCATGGTATATGATCCTTCTAATTTGAAATTGAATTTGGTTTAGTAGTATTTTGTTGAAATTTTATCCATCTATGTTAATCAGGGATATTGGCCTGTGGTTTTCTTTTCTTGTAATATCCTTATCTGGCTATGGTATAAGGGTGATGCTGGCCTCATAAAATGAGTTTGGTAGTATTCCCTCCTCTTTAATTTTTGGGAAGAGTCATTAATTCTTTATAAATGTTTGGTAGAATTCACCAGTGAAACCATCTGGTCCTGGGCTTTTTTTGGGGAGGGGGGTAGATTTTTGATTACTGATTCATTTTCCTTCCTTAGTCTGTTTATATTTTCTATTTCTTCCTGATTCACTCTTGCTAGGTTATATGTTTCTAGGAATTAACCATTTCTTTAGGTTTCCAGTATAGTTGTTAATAGTAGTCTCTTATAACCCTTCATTATAAGTTGTAATGTCTTTTTTTCCACTTATAATTTTACTTATTTGGTGCTCTCTTTCTCTCTTGATTAGTCTAGCTAATTTTTTTTTTTTTTTTTTAAGAACCAACACTTGGTTTTGTTAATCTTTTCTGTTGTTTTCTGATTCTTGATTTATTTTTATTCTAATCTTTATTATTTCCTTATTTTTGTTTGTTTGTTTGACACTCAATGAATGCTAGCTCTATTCTTATTACATCTTGGGCATGAGGGTGACAAAACCTTGATAATACATAACTATATTCTGACATCATGGAGAATTTTGGAAGTCATTTGAGGATTAACCTTTCCTAAAAACCTCAAAGAAATAATCTTATCTAGTAAAATAATAAACAACTTCATATTCTGACCACAAAATGCTGTTTCAGGGCCCAAAACTATCAGAGGGGGAAATGTTGAAATTTATAACAGAGTTTTCTCATTGAGCCAGGAACCCAATTTTTTTTTTTTAAATGATGGCTAGAAGCAGGAAAAAGCTGCCATTCTGAAGGTGTCAGCGTTTTCTGCTTCTCTAGAGGTTTGAATTCACCTTTGAGGGCAGATTTCTTTATTGTTTTGGGAAAACAACAACCAAAACAACAAAGATAGCCATTTTCTGGAACTCGATTGTGCAAAGGTAAATCAAAGATCTTTTTTAGATGTGGGAGACTCCAGGTCAAAGATCTCAAACAAGTAGTTTACTCCCATCAATATGTTTGATCCATTAATGATCTTTAAAAACATCTAACATACAAAAAATGGGAGATGTCACATAAAGCTTCACATTTTCCCTGAAAAGTCAGAACAATCTGGGTAATATCCTGGTGCTCTCACATGGAATCAATGACGTTGAAGCTAGGTAAGGGCCCCTCCCTCTTTGGTTGCCTCGTTGGGTTGCATGGACATCACTGAGCCTGCTTCACTGTTTGTGTTCTCTGTCTTGGATTTGTAAGAATGTGAGGTTGGCTTCTACACAAAAAGCAGCTAAACTGTTTTGTACAATAACATAAAAGATTATAGATTATATCTCCTGAAGCACAGCTCAGAACCTTCTGAAA
Source organism: Phoca vitulina (assembly GCF_004348235.1). Lineage (NCBI taxonomy): Eukaryota > Metazoa > Chordata > Mammalia > Carnivora > Phocidae > Phoca > Phoca vitulina. The sequence continues at coordinate 13,200,428 of NW_022589770.1, read as the reverse complement.
GCCCTCTAAGCATCTCCATTGCCTACCAAGTAAGGCCCCAAATTCAGTGCTCCATGACCTGGATACTACACACTCTCTCTCTCTCTCTTTTTTTTTTCCATTTCCTTTTCCCCTCTACTGTTTGCATGATTTATGATCCCTTCTATGCACCTCTGCATTTCCCCACATCCATGACTTTATTCAAAATTAGCAGCAGCCACAACTACTGTTACTGGATGCTTATGTGCCAGGCCAAAAATTAGGGCTTGCCTTATTCTATTCAGGCTGCTATAACAAAACATCACAGTCTGAGTAGCTTATGAACAACAGAATTTATTCTTACAGTTCTGGAGGCTGAAAGTCTAAGATCAGGGTGCCAGCACAGTCAAATGAGGGCCCTCTTCCAGGTTGTAGACTTCTCACTCTGCCCCCACATGGCAGAAGGGAGCAAGAGAACTCTCCAGAGCCTCTTATGAGGGCACTAAACCTACTCATGATCTAGTCACCCCCAAAGGCCTCACCTCTGAATGCCATCACGTTAGGCATTAGGATTTCAATATATGAATTTTTGGGCAACACAAATATTCAGACTATAGCAGGGCTATTACTCCCATGTTACAAATCATGAAATTGAGGTCAAGAGGAGTGAGATAAATTGCCAAGGTCACACAGTGTAAAGTACCGGTGCAGGGATTTTAAGTTTGATATGTCTGATACCACAGCTCACTCCGTTTCCAAGACACCATATTGTTTCATTCTGTTCTCTGCTAGGAAACTGCATTCTTGCTAATCTATCAACTTTCTAATTTGGGTCAAATACCAACTTTTCCACTATGCCTTCTTGATTTCTTCTACATTTCCCACTTGCCACATCCACTCTCCCACTGCAACCACCATACTTCCAAAATAGGTTCAGCTAAATTGTGTCTTCCTTTCCTAAATAACCAGAGAAATTGGTATTTACCTCATGGTACTAATTACATTTGATCATGTATTGTTTTGTTCTAAGAACAATATCTGTGTCCATGTGCCCCATAAATACTTAGCACTGTGCTTCATAGGTAGCAGGGCTCCAGTATATGTTGGGGGAAAAAAAGAAGCTTGAAGGTGTTGCGCTACTCTCTCTTGTGTCTGTTGATTTTGTCTGGTAGCTTTCCCAAATTATGGGCAGCTCAGTTTGTTTGCTACAGCCCAAAAGAGCCTATTGGAAATGATAGCCAATTCTGCTGGATATTCACCATACTAACAATTAGATAGGCACAGAGTTCATCTGCTTTAAAGGAAGACAACTCCATATTGAATAGTCCGAGTTAACAATGACTTAAAGTTGTTACAGCATTATATCAAACAAGTCTCTTTGTATCTTTTGTGGGAACATGCCTGTGTCTTTGCCCTGGGAGTACAGGATACTTAATGAGTCCCTTCTCTTCCAGCAAAGCAAATAGGCAGTCCATTGTTGTCTCTATGGATTTTGCAGGCAGTAAAATTTCACCTGTTAGAAATGGGTTCACCATGTCCCCAAGCTACAGAGCCCCTTTCCCTTGAGATAGGGGCAGGCACCCTTCTACCTCTACATTGACTGGGGGTGGAGGGTGAGAGTGGATGGAAGTAGAGCTGACCAACCTTTATCTTTACAAAATGTTTCTGTATAATTTTTGTGAAGACCCTCTTATAAGGCTAGGATGCAACATTCCTTTCTATCTACCTCTCACATGGGGAGAAAATGTGGACCAAGCAGCATTGCTCTCTCCAAAAGAAAATAATTTACCCCAAATAACTTTTTCTCCTATAGTTCTCTTTTTAAGGCTTCCATTCCTTTTTATATGTCCTAAATGTGATGAAGAGTTTTGGAATCATGAAGCTAGTTTATGTTTATATCCTGTGTAAATCCTGTGTCATCTTTTACATATGTATCCAATTACCCTTATGTTAGGTGGTTTGATGTTGTCCAGTAGATCTCAGATGTCAGTTCTTACTTTGTTTTTGTATTTGTTTGAATAATTTTAATTTACTTGTATTCAAGTACAACAATTCTTTCCTCTGTTGTATTCTATCTGGTATTTAGCCCTTAGAATAAGTTCTTCATTTCTTTTCTTGTGCTTTCTCATTTTTGGTGTTTCCATTTGGTTCTTTTATATAGTCTTCATCTATCTTCTGAAATTCTCATCTTTTAATGCATATTTTCCCACATTTCCCCACATATACTTTTAAATATATATCATATTTATTTAAAAGTTCTTTCCTGGTAATTCCAAATCTTGATTATTTGGGAGCCTGCTTCTATTGACGATTTCCTCCCTTAACCATGGGTCAAATTTATTCTTTGTTTTTATGTCTTATAATCTTTGATTATATGCTGGATATTGTAAAAAAAAAAGAACAGTAGAGACTGAATTAAATATTTACCCTCCCCACCCCCCCCCCCCAAAAAAAAGGTACAATCTTTTTTTCCTGTTAGATTTCTAGTACGGGAAGCTGAATCAATCCACTGTATAATTGTGCAACTTTACCCATCTGGGCCAGGGATTTGTTGCAACTTTAGTTAAATTCAGTTTCTCATTGATGTCACATGTTTTCAGGACAGTTAAGAAATTATTGTCAGATCCTGAGACCTGAGTATTCATAAGATTCATTTTTTAAAAAATTTTTTATTGTTATGTTAATCACCACACATTACATCATTAGTTTTTGATGTAGTGTTCCATGATTCACTGTTTGTGCATAACACTCAGTGCTCCATGCAGAACGTGCCCTCTTTAATACCCATCACCAGGCTAACCCATCCTCTCACCCCCTCCCCTCTAGAACCCTCAGTTTGTTTCTCAGAGTCCATTGTCTCTCATGGTTTGTCTCCACCTCCGATCTAGCCCCTTCATTCTTCCCCTCCTGCTACCTTCTTCTTCTTTTTTTTTCTTGACATATATTGCATTATTTGTTTCAGAGGTAAAGATCTGTGATTCAACAGTCTTGCACAATTCACAGAGCTCACCATAGCACATACGCTCCCCAATGTCTATCAGCCAGCCACCCCATCCCTCCCACCCCTCCCCCACTCCAGCAACCCTCAGTTTGTTTCCTGAGATTAAGAATTCCTCATATCAGTGAGGTCATATGATACATGTCTTTCTCTGATTGACTTATTTCACTCAACATAACACCCTCCAGTTCCATCCAAGTCATTGCAAATGGCAAGATCTCATTCCTTTTGATGGCTGCATAATATTGCATTGAATATATACACCACATCTTCTTTATCCATTCATCTGTCGATGGACATCTTGGCTCTTTCCACAGTTTAGCTATTGTGGACATTGCTGCTATAAACATTGGGGTGCACGTATCCCTTCGGATCCCTACATTTGTATCTTTGGGGTAAATACCCAGTAGTGCAATTGCTGGATCATATGGTAGCTCTATTTTCAACTTTTTGAGGAACCTCCATACTGTTTTCCAGAGTGGCTGCACCAGCTTGCATTCCCACCAACAGTGTAGGAGGTTTCCCCTTTCTCCGCATCCCCACCCACATCTGTCCTTTCCTGACTTGTTAATTTTAGCCATTCTGACTGGTGTGAGGTGGTATCTCATTGAGGTTTTGATTTGGATTTCCCTGATGCCAAGCGATGTTGAGCACTTTTTCATGTGTCCGTTGGCCATTTGGATGTCTTCTTTGGAAAAATGTCTGTTCATGTCTTCTGCCCATTTCTTGATTGGATTCTTTGTTCTTTGGGTGTTGAGTTTGATAAATTCCTTATAGATTTTGGATATTAGCCCTTTATCTGATATGTCATTTGCAAATATCTTCTTGCATTCTGTCGGTTGTCTTTTGGTTTTGTTGACTGTTTCTTTTGCTGTGCAAAAGCTTTTTATCTTGATGAAGTCCCAATAGTTCATTTTTGCCCTTGCTTCCCTCGCCTTTGGCGATGTTTCCAGGAAGAAGTTGCTGCGGCTGAGGTCGAAAAAGTTGATGCCTGTGTTCTCCTTTAGGATTTTGATGGAGTCCTGTCTCACATTGAGGTCTTGCAACCATTTGGAGTGTATTTTGTGTGTGGTGTAAGGAAATGGTCCAGTTTTATTCTTCTGCATGTGGCTGTCCAATTTTCCCAACACAATTTGTTGAAGAGACTGTCTTTTTTCCATTGGACATTCTTTCCTGCTTTGCCAAAGATTAGTTGACCCTAGAGTTGAGGATCCATTTCTGGGCTCTCTATCCTGTTCCATTGATCTATGTGTCTGTTTTTGTGCCAGTACCATACTGTCTTGATGATGACAGCTTTGTAATAGAGCTTGAAGTCCGGAATTGTGATGCCACCAGCTTTGCTTTTCTTTTTCAACATTCCTCTGGCTATTCAGGATCTTTTCTGGTTCCATACAAATTTTAGGATTATTTGTTCCATTTCTTTGAAAAAAGTGGATGGTGTTTTGATAGGGATTGCATTGAATGTGTAGATTGCTCTAGGTAGCATTGACATCTTCACAATATTTGTTCTTCCAATCCATGAGCATGGAATGTTTTTCCATTTCTTTGTGTCTTCCTCAGTTTCTCTCATGAGTATTCTGTAGTTTTCTGAGTACAGATTCTTTGCCAAAGAATTTGGCAGAATTTGGTCAGATTTATTCCTAGGAATCTTATGGTTTTGGGTGCAATTATAAATGGGATTGACTCCTTAATTTCTCTTTCTTCTGTCTTGTTGTTGGTGTATAGGAATGCCACTGATTTCTGTGCATTGATTTATATCCTGCCACTTTACTCAATTCCTGTATGAGTTCTAGCAGTTTTGGGGTGGAGTCTTTTGGGTTTTCCACATAAAGTATCATATCATCTGCAAAGAGTGAGAGTTTGACTTCTTCTCTGCCATTTTGGATGCATTTGATTTCTTTTTGTTGTCTGATTGCTGTGGCTAGGACTTCTAATACTATGTTGAATAGCAGTGGTGATAGTGGACATCTCTGTCGCGTTCCTGACCTTAGGGGGAAAGCTCTGAGTTTTTCCCCATTGAGAATGATATTCGCTGTAGGTTTTTCATAGATGGCTTTTATGATATTGAGGTATGTACCCTCTATCCCTATACTCTGAAGAGTTTTGATCAAGAAAGGATGCTCTACTTTGTCAAATGCTTTTTCCGCATCTATTGAGAGGATCATATGATTCTTGTTCTTTCTTTTGTTAATGTATTGTGTCACATTGATTGATTTGTGGATGTTGAACCAACCTTGCAGCCCAGGGATAAATCCCACTTGGTCGTGGTGAATAATACTTTTAACGTACTGTTGGATCCTATTGGCTAGTATTTTGGGGAGAATTTTTGCATCCATGTTCATCAGGGATATTCGTCTGTAGGTCTCCTTTTTGATGGGGTCTTTGTCTGGTTTTGGGATCAAGGTAATGGTGGCCTCATAAAACGAGCTTGGAAGTTTTCCTTTCATTTCTATTTTTTGGAACAGTTTCAGAAGAATAGGTATTAATTCCTCTTTAAATGTTTGGTAGAATTCCCCTGGGAAGCCATCTGGCCCTGGGCTTTTGTTTGTTGGGAGATTTTTGATGACTGCTTCAATTTCCTTAGTGGTTATAGGTCTGTTCAGATTTTCTATTTCTTCCTGGTTCAGTTTCGGTAGTTGATACATCTCTAGGAATGCATCCATTTCTTCCAGATTCTCTAATTTGCTGGCATATAGTCGCTCATAATATGTTCTTATAATTGTTTGTATTTCTTTGGTGTTGTTTATGATCTCTCCTCTTTCATTCATGATTTTGTTGATTTGGGTCATTTCTCTTTTCTTTTTGATAAGTCTGGCCAGGGGTTTATCAATCTTGTTAGTGTTTCAAAGAACCAGCTCCTAGTTTCATTGATCTGTTCTACTGTTCTTTTAGTTTCTATTTCATTGATATCTGCTCCGACCTTTATTATTTCTCTTCTCCTGCTGGGTTTAGGCTTTATTTGCTGTTCTTTCTCTAGCTCCTTTAGGTGTAGGGTTAGGTTATGTATTTGAGACCTTTCTTGTTTCTTCAGAAAGGCTTGTATTGCTATATACTTTCCTCTTAGGACTGCCTTTGCTGTGTCCCAAAGATTTTGAACAGTTGTGTTTTCATTTTCATTGGTTTCCATTAATTTTTTTAATTCTTCTTTAATTTCCTGGTTGACCCATTCATTCTTTAGTAGGATGCTCTTTAACCTCCATGTATTTGAGTTCTTTCCGACTTTCGTCTTGTGTTTGAGTTCTAGTTTGAAAGCATTGTGGTCTGAAAATATGCAGGGAATGATCCCAATCTTTTGGTACCAGTTGAGACCTGATTTGTGACCTAGGATGTGATCTATTCTGGAGAATGTTCCATGGGCACTCGAGAAGAATGTGTATTCTGTTGCTTTGGGATGGAATGTTCTGAATATGTCTGTGAAGTCCATTTGGTCCAGTGTGTCATTTAAAGTCTTTATTTCCTTGTTGATCTTTTGCTTAGATGATCTGTCCATTTCAGTGAGGGGGGTGTTAAAGTCCCCCACTATTATTGTATTGTTGTTGATGTGTTTCTTTGCTCTTGTTATTAATTGGCTTATATAATTGGCTGCTCCCATGTTAGGGGAATAGATATTTACAATTGTTAGATCTTCTTGTTGGATAGACCCTTTAAGTAGGATACAGTGTCCTTTCTCATCTCTTATTACAGTCCTTGGTTTAAAATCTAATTTGTCTGGTATAAGGATTGCCACCCCAGCTTTCTTTTGGTGTCTCTTAGCATGGTAAATGGTTTTCCACCCCCTCACTTTCAATCTGGGGGTGTCTTTGGGTCTAAAATGAGTCTCTTGCAGACAACATATCGATGGGTCTTGTTTTTTAATCCAATCTGATAGCCTGTGTCTTTTGATTAGGGCATTTAGCCCATTTACATTCAGGGTAACTATTGAAATATAGGAATTTAGTGCCATTGTATTGCCTGTAGGTGACTGTTACTGTATATTGTCTGTGTTCCCTTCTGGTCTATGTTGCTTTTAGGCTCTCTCTTTGCTTAGAGGACCCCTTTCAATTTCTTGTAGGGCTGGTTTCGTATTTAATGCAAATTCCTTTAGTTTTTGTTTGTCCTGGAAACTGTTTATCTCTCCTTCTATTTTCAATGACAGCCTAGTTGGATATGGTATTCTTGGCTGCCTATTTTTCTCATTTAGTGCTCTGAATATATCATGCCAGTCTTTTCTGGCCTGCCAGGTCTCTGTGGATAGGTCTGTTGCCAATCTAATGTTTCTACCATTTTAGGTTACATATCTCTTCTCCTAAGCTGCTTTCAGGATTTTCCCTTTGTCTCTGAGATTCGTAAGTTTTACTATTAGATGTCAGGGTGTTGACCTATTTTTATTGATTTTGAGAGGGGTTCTCTGTGCCTCCTGGATTTTGATGGCTGTTCCCTTCCCCAAATTAGGGAAGTTCTCTGCTATAATTTGCTCCAATATACCTTCTGCCCCTCTCTCTCTTTCTTCTTCTTCTGGGATCCCAATTATTCTAATGTTGTTTCATCTTATGGTATCGCTTATCTCTCGAATTCTGCCCTCGTGATCCAGTAGTTGTTTATCTCTCTTTTTCTCAGCTTCTTTGTCTTCCATCATTTGGTCTTCTATCTCACTGATTCTTTCTTCTGCCTCATTTATCCTAGCAGTTAGTGCCCCCATTTTTGATTGCACCTCATTAATAGCCTTTTTGATTTCAACTTGGCTAGATTTTAGTTCTTTTATTTCTCCAGAAAGGGTTTCTCTAATAATTTCCATGCTTTTTTCCAAGCCCAGCTAGTATCTTTAAAAAATCATGATTCTGAACTCTAGGTCCGACATTGTACTAATGTCCATATTGAGTAGGTCCCTGGCAGTCAGTACTACCTCTTGTTCTTTTTGTTGAGGTGACTTTTTCCATCTTGTCATTTTGTCCATAGGAGAATAGATGAATGAGAGAACAAAATGCTAATAGGGTAACAACATCCCCAGAAAATATACTCTAAACAAATCAGAAAAGACCTGAAACTGGGGGAAAAGAAAGGGAAAGAAAGAAAAAAGAAAAAGAAAGAAAAAAGATAAAAACAAACGAAAACAGAACAAAAAACACAGAATATGATCAAATATGATCAGGCTTGTGCATAGATCACTGCCACACACTAGATTTTGGGCGTATTTTGGTCTGTTAGAAGAAAGTGCCTCCCAAAATTTTAAGGAAAGAAAAACTTATATATCTACAAATATATGGTTTGATACGATGAAGGGATGGAATATGACTGTAAAGATGAAAATTATAAAAAATTTTATAAAAGGAATTGATAAGAAGTTGTTTGAAAAAAGAAAGAAGAGTATTTTAAAAAAAATAAAATAAAAAGGGAGAGAATGTGATCAGGCAGGAGACTAGAACAAAGCCATACACTAGACATTTAGGGTATTTTTTGATTTGTTAGAAGAAATTGTATCTCAAAATTTTAAAGTGAGAACAACTTATATATATATGCCAAAAATAAGGGTAACTACTATGAAGGTTTAGAATATGACTCTAAAAATGAAAAATAAAAATGTTTTTTTAAAAAAGGGATTGATAAGATGTTGGTTGAAAAAGGGAAAAAGAACAATTCAAAAAAAAAAAGTTAAAAAAATTAACTTTGAAAGACTACAGAATCATTGTAGAAAAGCCATGAATTCTATGTGCAGTAGTCCCCTAGCTCTGGAGTTCTGTCATTCTCATTGATCGGTAAACTTGGTCTTGGCTGGCTGTTCTTGCTGATCTTCTGGGGGAGGGGCCTGTTGCCATGGTTCCCAAATGTCTTTGCCCGAGGTGGAATTGCCCTGCCTTTGCTGGTCCGGGCTAAGTAATCTGCTTGGGTTTGATCTCGGGAGCTTTTGTTCCCTGCAAGCTTTCCGTACAGCTTTGGAGGACGAGAGTGAAAATGGCAGCCTCCCAATCTCTGCCCCGGAGGAGCCGAGAACTCGGGGCCCCACTCCTCAGTGCGCCCCCAGAGAAAAGCAGTCAATCCCTCCCATCTCCCCAGTCTCTGGCCGCACTCCTTGCTCACCTGGCCTGTGACTGAGCGTTTCTATCTCTGGGACCTGACCCCGTGTGGAGTCTCGAAATCCAGCATATCCCTGCGGTGTGCTCCCGCGCTGCTCCTCCCAGGGGAGGAAAGGGAGTCTCCCCAGATCTGCCGCTTGTTGGGTCCCTCTGGAAGAGCAGTGGCCCAACTGTGCCGTGGATCACAGTTTATGGCAACCCCGAGCTGAGAGCGCACTCCTCAACTCCGTCTCTGCAGCCAGCTTCCCTGCTCTGACACCTGGGAGCTCTGCCGCACTCAGGCACCCCCAGTCTTTCTGTGACCCCAAGGGTCCTGAGACCACACTGTCCCGTGAGGTTTCCATCCCCCGCTTAGCCACCGGAGTGACGTCCCTCAGCGGAGCAGACTTCTAAAAGTTCCAATTTTGTGCTCTGCTCCTCTATCACTTGCCAGAAGCGGCCGATGGAGGCCCCCTCCCCCGCCATCTATCCTCCCGAATATCACCTCGGATTTACTTCTCCGCACATCCTACCTTCCCGAAAGTGGTCGCTTTTCTCTTCAGAGAGTTGTTGCTCTTCTTTTCTTCGATCTCCTGTTGACTTCATAGGTGTTCAGAATGGTTTAATCCCTATCCAGCTGAATTCCTGGGACCAGATGAAATCCAGGTCTCCTAACTCCTCTGCCATCTTGCTCTGGCCCCCTCCTGAGTATTCATAAGAGTCTAGAGATTTTTCTTTGCCTCGGAAGGCAGTCACCAGATTTCTGAACTGTGAGTAATTTCTCTACTTTACCTGCCTGGATAACAGATTTTTGGGTCACTGGAGAATTCCCTTTGTTCTTTTTTTTTTTAATTTTATTATGTTATGTTAAACACCATACATTACATCATTAGTTTTTGATGTAGTGTTCCATGATTCATTGTTTGCGTATAACACCCGGTGCTCCATTCAATACATGCTCTCTTTAATACCCATCACCAGGCTAACCCATCCCCCCACCCCCTCCCCTCTAGAACCCTCAGTTTGTTTCTCAGAGTCCATAGTCTCTCGTGGTTCATCTCCCCCTCCAGATTCCCCCTCTTCATTTTACCCTTCCTACTATCTTCTTCTTCTTTTTTTTTTTTTTAACATATAATGTATTATTGGTTTCAGAAGTACAGTTTCCTTTGTTCTTTAGTCCCATTGATGGCTTTTTGAATTCTGGGAGATCTCTCTCTTTTCTTGCCCTGTTCCTAGCTTTAGGGGGATTGCTTCAGTGTACTAGTTGAAGGCTTGGATTGCCTCCTGAAGCATCTTGAAATATTTCTGTCAGCTCTCCTGCCTGTCTCTAGCCTTCAGTAAGGTACCACCTTGGACTTGAAAGATGTCCCATGTGCTTCATGTAGGATTTATCTCAGCTCTACTTCCCTGACTCCAACTGTCAGTGTAGTAAAACTTTGATTGATTGATTGATTGATTGATTTTAAAATTACATATAATGTATTATTTGTTTCAGGGGTACAGGTCTGTGATTCTTCAGTCTTACACAATTCACAGTGCTCGCCATAACACATACCCTTCCCAATGTCCGTCACCCAGCTACCCCATCCCTCCCACCCCCCCTCCACTCCAGCAACCCTCAGTTTGTCTCCTGAGATTAAGAGTCTCTTATTGTTTGTCTCTCTCTCTGGTTTTGTCTTGTTTCATTTTTTCCTCTCTTCACCTATGATCTTCTGCCTTATTTATCAAATTCCACAGATCAGTGAGATCATATGATAACTGTCTTTCTCTGATTGACATATTTCGTTTAGCCTATTACCCTCTACTTCCATCCATGTACTTGCAAATGGCATGATTTCATACTTTGTGATGGCTGCATAATATTCCATTGTATATATACACAGCATCTTCTTTATCTATTCATCTGTCAATGGACATCTGGACTCTTTCCATAGTTTGGCCAGTGTGGACATGGCTATTATAAACATGGGGGTGCAGGTGCCCCTTTGTATTACTACATTTGTATCTTTGGGATAAATACCCAGTAGTGCAATTGCTGGGTCATAGGGTAGCTCTATTTTCAACTTTTTGAGGAACCTCCATACTGTTTTCTAGAGTGGCTGCACCAGCTTGCATTCCCACCAACAGTGTAGGAGGGTTTCCCTTTCTCTGCATCCTCGCCAACATCTGTCGTTTCCTGACTTGTTAATTTTAGCCATTCTGACTGGAGTGAAGTGGTATCTCATTGAGGTTTTGATTTGGATTTCACTGATTCCGAGCGATGTTGAGCACTTTCTCATGTGTCTGTTGGCCATTTGGATGTCTTCTTTGGAAAAATGTCTGGTCATGTCTTCTGCCCATTTCTTGATTGGATTCTTTGTTCTTTGGGTGTTGAGTTTGATAAGTTCTTTATAGATTTTGGATACTAGCCCTTTATCTGATATGTCATTTGCAAATATCTTCTTGCATTCTGTCGGTTGTCTTTTGGTTTTGATGACTGTTTCTTTTGTTGTGCAAAAGCTTTTTATCTTGATGAAGTCCCAATAGTTCATTTTTGCCCTTGCTTCCCTTGCTTTTGGCGGTGTTTCTAGGAAGAAGTTGCTGTGGCTGAGGTTGAAGAGGTTGATGCCTGTGTTCTCCTTTAGGATTTTGATGGAGTCCTGTCTCACATTGAGGTCTTTCATCCATTTTGAGTCTATTTTTGTGTGTGGTGTAAGGAAATGGTCCAGTTTTATTCTTCTGCATGTGGCTGTCCAATTTTCCCAACACCATTTGTTGAAGAGACTGTCTTTTTTTCCATTAGACATTTTTTCCTGCTTTGTCAAAGATTAGTTGACCATAGAGTTGAGGATCCATTTCTGGGCTCTCTATTCTGTTCTATTGATCTATGTGTCTGTTTTTGTGCCAGTACCATACTGTCTTGATGATTACAACTTTGTAATAGAGCTTGAAGTATGGAATTGTGATGCCGCCAGCTTTGCTTTTCTTTTTCAACATTCCTCTGGCTATTCAGGGTCTTTTCTGGTTCCATACAAATTTTAGGATTATTTGCTCCATTTCTATGAAAAATGTTGATCGTATTTTGATAGGGATTGCATTAAATGTGTAGATTGCTCTAGGTAACAGAGGTATTTTCACAATATTTGTTCTTCCAATCCATGAGCATGGAACGTTTTTCCATTTCTTTGTGTCTTCCTCAATATCTTTCATGAGTATTCTGTAGTTTTCTGAGTACAGATTCTTTGCCTCTTTGGTTAGATTTATTCCTAGGTATCTTATGGTTTTGGGTGCAATTGTAAATGAGATTGACTCCTTAATGTATCTTTCTTCTGTCTTGTTGTTGGTTTATAGGAATGCCACTGATTTCTCTGCATTGATTTTATATCCTGCCACTTTACTGAATTCCTGTATGAGTTCTAGCAGTTTTGAGTGGAGTCTTTTGGGTTTTCCACATAAAGTATCATATCATCTGCATAGAGTGAGAATTTGACTTCTTCTTTGCTGATTTGGATGCCTTGTATTTCTTTTTGTTGTCTGATTGCTGTGGCTAGGACTTCTAATACTATGTTGAATAGCAGTGGTGAGAGTGGACATCCCTGCCGTATTCCTGATCTTAGGGGAAAACCTCTCAGTTTTTCCCCTTTGAGAATGATATTCGCTGTAGGTTTCTCATAGATGGCTTTTATGATATTGAGGTATGTACCCTTTATCCCTACACTGAAGAGTTTTAATCAGGAAAGGATGTTGTACTTTGTCAAATACTTTTTCTGCATCTATTGAGAGGATCGTATGGTTCTTGTTCTTTCTTTGATTAATGTATTGTAACACATTGATTGATTTGCTGATGTTAAACCAACCTTGCAGCCCAGGGATAAATCCCACTTGGTCATGGTGAATAATCCTTTTGATATACTGTTGGATCCTATTGGCTAGAATTTTGGTGAGAATTTTTGCATCCATGTTCATCAGGGATATTGGTCTGTAATTCTCCTTTTTGGTGGGGTTGTTGTCTGGTTTTGGGATCAAGGGAATGCTGCCCTCATAAAATGAGTTTGGAAGTTTTCCTTCCATTTCTATTTTTTGGAACAGTTATTAATTAACAGGTATTAATTAACAGGTATTAATTCTTCTTGAAATGTTTGGTAGAATCCCCCTGGTCAGGCAGCTGGCCCTGGGCTTTTGTTTGTTGGGAGATTTTTGATTACTGCTTCAATTTCCTTGCTGGTTAGGGGTCTGTTCAGGTTTCTATTTCTTCCTGGTTCAGTTAGGAATGTATCCATTTCTTTAGGAATGTATCCATTTCTTCCAGATTCTCTAATTTGCTGGCATAGAGTTGCTCATAATATGTTCTTATAATTGTTTATATTTCTTCAGTGTGGGTTGTGATCTCTCCTCTTTCATTCATTATTTTATTTATTTGGGTCAGTTCTCTTGTTTTTGATAAGTCTGGCCAGGAGTTTATCAATCTTATTAATTCTTTCAAAGAACGCAGCTCCTAGTTTCGTTGATCTGTTCTACTGTTCTTTTGGTTTCTATTTCATTGATTTCTGCTCTGATCTTTATTATTTCTCTTCTCCTGCTGGGTTTAGGCTTTATTTGTTGTTTTTTCTCCAGCTCCTTTAGGTGTAGGGTTAGGTTATGTATTTGAGACCTTTCTTGTTTCTTGAGAAAGGCTTGTATTGCTATATACTTTCTTCTTAGGACTGCCTTTGCTGCATCCCAAAGATTTTGAACAGTTGTGTTTTCATTTTCATTTGTTTCCATGAGTTTTTTAAATTCTTCTTTAATTTCCTGGTTGACCCATTCATTCTTTAGTAGGATGCTCTTTAGCCTCCATGTATTTGAGTTCTTTCTGACTTTCCTCTTGTGATTGAGTTCTAGTTTCAAAGCATTGTGGTCTGAAAATATGCAGGGAATGATCCCAATCTTTTGGTACATGTTGAGGCCTGAGTTGTTACCCAGTATGTGGATCTATTCTGGAGAATGTTCCATGGGCACTCGAGAAGAATGTGTATTCTGTCACTTTGGGATGGAATATTCTGAATATATCTGTGAAATCCATCTGGTCCTGTGTGTCATTTAAAGCCTTTTTCCCCTGTTGATCTTTTGCTTAGATGATCTGTCCATTTCACTGAGGGAGCTCTTAAACTCCCCTACTATTATTGCATTATTTTCGATGTGTTTCTTTGATTTTGTTATTAATTGGCTTATATAATTGGCTGCTCCCACATTAGGGGCATAAATATTTAAAATTGTTTGATCTTCTTGTTGGATAAACCCCTTAAGTCTGATATATATAGTGTCCTTCCTCATCTCTTCTTATCATCTTTGGTTTAAAATCTAATTTGTCTGTTATAAGGATTGCCACCCCAGCTTTCTTTTGATGTCCATTAGCATGGTGAATGGCTTTCCATTCTCTCATTTAACTCTGGAGGTGTCTTTGGGTCTAAAATGAGTCTCTTGCAGACAGAGTATTGGTGGGTCTTATTTTTTTTTATCCAATCTGATAGCCTGTTTCTTTTGATGGGGGGCATTTAGCCCATTTACATTCAGAGCAACTATTGAAAGATGAATTTAGGGCCATTGTATTACCTGTAAGGTGACTGTTACTGTGTCTTGTCTCATTCCTTTCTGGTCTATGTTACTTTTGGGCTCTCTCTTTGCTTAGAGGACCTCTTTCAATATTTCTTGTAGGGCTGGTTTGGTGATCACAAATTCTTTTAGTTTTTGTTTGTCCTGGAAGCTTTTTATCTCTCCTTCTCTTTTCAATGACCACCTAGCTGGATATAGTATTCTTGGCTGCATATTTTTCTCGTTTAGTGCTCTGAATATATCATGCCAGTCCTTTCTGGCCTGCCAGGTCTCTGTGGATAGGTCTGTTGCCAATCTAATGTTTCTACAATTGTAGGTTACAGAACTCTTGTACTGTGTTTCTTTCAGGATTTTCTCTTTGTCTCTGAGACTTGTAAGTTTTATTATTAGATGTCGGGGTGTTGACCTATTTTTATTGATATTGAGGGTGTTTCTCTGTGCCTCCTGGATTTAGATGCCTCTTTCCTTCCCCAAATTTGGAAAGTTCTCCACTATAATTTGTTCCAATATTCCTTCTTCCCCCCTTTCTCTTTCTTCTTCTTCTGGGATCCCAGTTATTCTAATATTGTTTCATCTTATGGTATCACTTATCTCTTGAATTCTGATCTCGTGATCCAGTAGTTGTTTATTTCTCTTTTTCTTGGCTTCTTTATTCTCCATCATTTGGTCTCCTATATCACACTAATCCTCTCTTCTGCCTCATTTATCCAAGCAGTTAGAGCCTCCATTTTTGATTGCACTTCATTATAGACTTTTTGATTTCAACCTGGTTAGATTTTATTTCTCCAGGAAGGGATTCTCTAGTATCTTCTATGCTTTTTTCAAGCCCAGCTAGTATCTTTATAATCATCATTCTGATCTCTGGTTCTGACATCTTACTAAAATCTGTATTGATTCGGTCCCTGGCAGTTGGTACTGCCTCTTATTCATTTTTCTGAGGTCAGTTTTTCCATATTGTCATTTTGTCCAGGGAAGAATGGATGAATGAGAGAACAAAATACTAAAAGGGTAACAACGACACCAGAGAAATAAACACTAAACAAATCTGAAGAGACCCAAAACCAGGGGGAAAGGAAAAAAAAAAAAGAATATGATCAGGCTGGTGAAGAGAACAGAGCCATACACTAGATTTTGGGTGTATTTTGGTCTGTTAGAAGAAACTCCCTCCAAAATTTTAAAGAAAGAAAAACTTATATATATATATACAAAAATAAGGGTAAATACAATGAAGTGTTGGAATATGAATGTAAAAATGAAAATTAAGAAAGATTTTAAAAAAGGAATTGATAAGAAGCTGGTTGAAAAAAGAAAGAAGAAAAATTAAAAAAAAAAAAATAAAGGAGAGAATATGATCATGCGGGAGACAAGAACAAAGCCATACCCTAGATTTAGGGTATATTTTGGTCTGTTAGAAGAAACTGTATCCCAAAATTTTGAAGAAAGAAAAACTTATATATATATATATAAAACAAGGTTCAATACAATGAAGGGATAGAATATGACTGTAAAAATGAAAATTAAAAAAGATTTTAAAAAAGGAATTGATGTTGGTTGAAAAGGAAAGAAGAAAAATTCAGAAAAAAAAGACATAGAAAAATAAAAAAATAAAGAAAATTAAAAAAATTAACTTTGAAAGCCTAAAAAATCATGGGGAAAAAGCCATGAATTCTATGTGCAGTATTCCCCTAGCACTAGAGTTTTGCAGTTCTCATTGATCTGTAAACTTGGTCTTGGATGATGTTTTTGCTGATCTTCTGGGGGAGGGGCCTGTTACATTGATTCTCAAATGTCTTTACCCGAGGTGGAATTGTACCACCCTTGCCAGGGGCCAGGATAAGTAATCTGCTCCAGTTTGCTCTCTGTAACTTTTGTTCCCTGAAGGCTTTCCGCACAGTTTAAGAGGATGAGAATGAGAATGGTGGCCCCAATCTCTGGCCCCAGAGCTGAAAATCTGGGGCCCC
Organism: Phoca vitulina; assembly: GCF_004348235.1. NCBI lineage: Eukaryota > Metazoa > Chordata > Mammalia > Carnivora > Phocidae > Phoca > Phoca vitulina. The sequence continues at coordinate 13,183,911 of NW_022589770.1, read as the reverse complement.
ACTCCTCAGTGCGCCCTCAGAGAAAAGCAGTCAATCACTTCTGTCTCCCTGGTCTCTGTCTGCACTCCGTACTCACCTGGCCTGTGACTGAGTGTTTCCATCTCTGGCACACTGCCCTGTTTGGAATCTCCAAACCCAGCAGATTCCTGTGTCAAGCTCCTGCACTGCTCCTCCCGGGGGAGGAAGGAGTCTCTTTGGATCTGCCACTTGTTGGGTCCCTGCTCGAAGAGTAGTGGCCTGACTGTGCCGCGGATCACAGTTTATGGGAACCCTGAGCTGAGAGCCCACTCCTTGGCTCCATCTTTGCAGCCGGCTTCCCCACTCTGATACCTGGGAGCTCTACCACACTCAGGCACCCCCAGGCTTTCTGTGACCCCGAGGGTCCTGAGACCACACTGTCCCAGTGAGGGTTCCATCCCCTGCTTAGCCTCACTCTGTGGCTGGCACCTCATCAAGACTTTAATTTTTCATGGTAGCTCACATGCAGCCAGTAATTTTGTTAAAAATACAGCTTTTGTCTCCTCACCCTCATCTAAGATGGTTTCCTCTTCCTCCTGTCTCTCTGCCAAGGATGAATGCAGCTGTAGGTCTCCTCTCTTGTAGAAAAGGCTGTCACTTTCTAGAGTTTAGTTTATTTTAGTTTTTTTTAAAAATATTTTAAGCTCTTTGACATATTTTTAAAATGTGTGCTTTTGTAGTTTATCTGTTTATTTTTTGTTAGAGTAAGAACTAAGCTCTTTTCACTTTTTATATTTGAATGAGAGGCCAAATGTGAATATTATTCTGGTCTATAACTGTACCATGATTAATTTAACCATTCTCCAAGAGCTGAGTATTTAGAATTATTCCAATTATTCACTATAATAATAAATAATTCTGTAATAAACATCTCCATTTGTAAGTCATAGTCTTTCTTTCTGAATATTTCCTTTGCATTGATTCCTACAAGTGCTGATTAGAAGGGGAATAAGGGGAACTTTGGAAGTGCTGGTAATGTTCTGTTTCTTAATCAGTGTGCTGGCTTTTTGAGTCTATTTATTCTGTGAAAATTCCTTTAGCTGTATGCTTATTGATTTTTTTCCTGCTTTTCTTTTTAAACCTTAATAAAAATTTACTTAAATATTATTGGGTTGAAATTTTTTATACAATTTGTTCTTTCTGAGAATTATCTATTAATGTTTTATAGATTGAACTTTTTTTATACTTCATTTTCCTCTGCAATAGTGTCTTCCCTGACTCCTGATTGTAAAGTCTGCTATTTTGTTCATTATGAATTTGTACACTCCTTGTAAAATGGTGGTTTCACTTGCCTCATTTACATTGATTATTGGGTCAAAGTGAGTATAAACAACAAAGATACAGAGCTGTAGGTTAATCTGTCATATAGAGTATTTTAGTTGTCATTTATGAGGAATGAAATTAGAATGAGCCAACCCAGGTGAAAATATCAAGTATTACATGTGTCACACCTTAGACCTTCAGTCAATTGGAGAGATCTTCTTTATTTTCCCAGGACCATGCTTACTTTTGTGTCAGTGGAAAGGTGCTTCTTAGAGCTCTCTTGCTAGCCTCCCTGCCCTAAAAAGAATTCCTGCTGGTTAACTAACCATGGAGGAGGGGCAAAGCAGAGAAGGCCAGGCAGTACACCCTGCTAGGAAAGGACTGTGTTCTACAAGCTGGTAAAGTACTTTCAAGCACACTCTTCAGAATACACAGTGCTGAGTATAAGGTATCATTACTGTAAACTTGAGCAAAATACAGCCTAATCATAGTTTACAAAAGAAAGGGGAGGAGAAGCCTGCAATTCACTTTTTTAAAAATCGATGGTGTTTTCTCTGAATGACACCTTTTTCCTTCCAGGATTTTTCTTGACTACAACTTCTCTGTAGCTGCCACCAACCTTATCAAATATCAGAATCTTTATACTAGATGAGTATTTAAAAGTCTTTTAGGCCAGTGACTGAACATTTGTTTTTAGTAATGGAGATGAAATGGTCTCCATCTTCTATGGGACTTGACAATGTTTACCAGCCTTCCAACACTGAAATTACTTCTTGGAATTATAAACCAGAAGAGTTAAAAAAGAAAACCTTTGAGATGATTTAGTTCAGTGTCCTAATTCTCTGGATGCTGCACCTGAAGCTCAGAGAGGTCAAGTTATTGGTCCAATGCTTCTGAATTAGTCAGGGCCCAGGGATAGAACTCAGTTCTAAACACTTCTGATCCTGGGCATTTTCCAGGACTGGCAAAGAAACCCTGTCACTTGGTGATGGTATTGGTCAGCTTTGGCTGCCATAACAGATTACCACAGACTGGGTGACTTAAACAACAGCAGTTTATTTTCTCATAATTCTGGAGGCTAGATGCTCATGATCAAGGTACTGGAAAATTCAGTTTGTGGTGAGATATCTCTTTTGGGCTTGTGGATGGTCACCTTCTTGGTCTATCCTCACATGGCCTTTCCTCTTTGTGTATGAAGAGAGAGTGGGAGGGCTTTCTGGTGTCTCCTCCACCTTTTATAAGGACATGAATGCCTTTGAATTGGGATCTCACCCTTATGAACTTATTTAACCCTAATTACCTTCCAAAGACTCCATCTCCAAATACCATCATATAGAGGGTTAGGGCTTCAACCTATGAATTTTGGGGAATGTAATTCAGTCCATAACAGTAATGAAAAACCACTGTTTATGTCAAAGTGAAAAACTAACTGCTACCATACATAGGAGAAAGGCCTGGATCTCCAACCCACAGACTCCAACTATGGAGGGTTGACATGAAGTTAGTTGTTAGAAACATTGAAAGGATGTGGAGGTGACTCTAAAGAGAGCAGTAAGATTGTAACAAACAGGAAAAAAAAAGATTAAAAGAGGAATGTACAGTAGGTCTAGCCAATGATGGAATAAGACCAGTGGCTAGCTCTGACTTGAATTCTGACACCTTCTGGACAGCACCACTTCACTCGCTTTGGCTTCCTTCCAGTCCCACTTCTCACTTACTTTACACACTTGGAGAACAGAGGCTGCCCAGAGGAAGCTCCTCAAACCTCTTTTCCTATTTCCAAATGTTTCTGTCTATTCTCTGAGTGTGCCTCCTTCTTGCCAAGGTTAACCCCTCCATCTATATGCTATTTTTACACTCACTTGCTTTACTAATTTTTCTGTAAACTAGCCCTATCCTTTTGTCTGCTACATTTAATCAGATATCTGTTCCCTTTGCTTCACATTCCCTTGGAAGCCTAGGGCACCAGTTCTGAGTTACATACTGAGACCCCAAATGTAGATAAAATATGGCCAAAGCTCTTGAAACATTCAGGGATGAGAGTGAAATATGCAAGTAAAGACATAGATGAGAATGCTATAGGTTATAAAACAACCCACAGAAAGTAGCATCAAGCCTTTCTAGCCACCCAATTAATTAATTCAGCTTTTCATTCTGCCATTTTCTGATTGCTAAAAATTCTCTGAAATGTCACCACTCAAATCACTTCATGGTGATTTCTCACTCTTCATTCTACTTAAACTTGGTACAGCATAACATGCTTTACCTTGCAGCCTCATCTGGGAACACTCACAATAGGCCCTGTTGTTCTTCAGCTGCTCTCAGTCATCTCAGCTAGCTCCTAGTAAGTGCTTGTCCATAGGATGTAGAAGCCACCTGAGGTTGTGTATTGGGCCCATTTCTTATCTCCCACTACTCTCTCCCTCTCTCCATGGCAAGCTCCCATTGATTCAATTCTCACCTCTCTCCCACTCTCAGACCTGAATTCTGACTACTTGCTAGAAGTCTCCATATAATGCCTTAGAATTTTAAAACTGACTTAATCTCTCCTCAATATCTTCTGATCAACTCCCACTTTTGTCTTAGATTCTGAGTTATTTTCAACCTTGCCTTTATTTCCTCCTTACATCCAATCACTCAGAAAGTCCCTTAGACTCTACCTCTTTAATGTTTATATTATTATTTTTCTTCCCCTTCCTATAACTATTCAATTAAATTTAGGGCTTTAGTGAATTTAATCTTGTATAATACATTAGTCATCTAAATAATCTTTTTTCACTCCACACCATTCTGAAAGTGGTTTCTAAAGTAATTTTCTGATTATTGTCTCTTTCTTGTTAAAAAACCCCACGATCTTCAACAATCCCCATTGGCTAACATTAATTATCTCACCTTGATGCTCAAGTCCCTTTAATAGCGTGAACCAAACTTATCATTACAACTTTTTGTCCCCTTCCCTTGTATATTTCCTTGTGTATATTCCATGCTAAAGGCAGACTCAGATGCTCACACTTTTGAGTTTTCCTCTCTCTATGCCTTTATTTTTGCTCTCCCCTCTATTAGGATTGTCCCATCTCCTAGTTTTTCTTGTGAAATCCTATTAAAAGGGTGGTGTTGTTGACACCATAGCATCCATTCACCTTATTGTATAGCAATGGGGAGTTATATATTATAGAGGAGGGATGGAATGGATGGTAATTGGTTCAGGGACCATGGCTGAAGTGACCAGAGTGGGTACGATGTGACCCACATTGGCATAATAAGGAAGAAAAGAAGTAATTTTGGCCTATCATTGGGGCAGAGATACTTATTTCCCACTGTGAACAGGAAGCATATAGCTCCAGTTGTTATCATCTTATGGTCATAAAGGGAAACAGACTTAGAAAACAGTTCATAGCGAGGGCAGTGGAATAGAAATGTTATTGTAATGTAATAGATGATACTATTGAGTTACTGAGGCAACCATATGAGAAGTCTGCTTTACCTCCAGATTTTTGTTGATGAACAAAAAAATTTCTACTTATTTAAACCAGCTTGAATAGGATTTTTTGTTGCTTGCAATTAAGAATAACATAAAAAATATACCTATCTAATCTAGTCTTAAATGCCTCTTTGTCCATGGAACATCTAACTAAACTGAGCTCTTTTAATACCCATAATAGTATTTACCTTTTTTGTGAGATGGCATATATCTTACCATACTTTTAATTATACTATGTAAGTTCTTGATTTATCCATATATGAAGCCCTGGTATTTAGGGAATGTGTTTTCCTTATCTTTGTGTCCCCTGAGCATCTACTGCAGAACACTGTGAAGGTTGTTGAATGGGAGAGATTTTGGTGTAGTGAAAGGATCCCTGTCATTCATTAGCTGTGTAACCTTGGGAAAGTCAACCTAATATCTATAGGTCCTAGTTCCTTTGTATGTAAAATTAAAGAATTACAAAATAATCTCCAGTGGTCAAGACTTTCTCCTTTAATGAAAATTTGTAAGCAAAGACAAAAAGAACAAAAGAGTTGATTCCTTTTTTTTTTAAAAAATTTTATTTATTTATTTGAGAGAGAGGATGAGAGAAAGAGAGCATGAGAGGGAGGAGGGTCAGAGGGAGAAGCAGACTCCCTGCTGAGCAGGGAGCCCTATGCAGGACTCGATCCCGGGACTCCAGGATCATGACCTGAGCCGAAGGCAGTCGCTTAACCAACTGAGCCACCCAGGCGCCCCGAGTTGATTCCTTTTTCTCATTCTTCATCCAGACTAGATTCATAAACACGGCTTCCCCACAAAAAGAACATTTTTTTCTTCAAGGGGAATTCTGCTGTCCTCTGAGAGCATCTGGCTCAAATAGCAGCCAGCTTTTAAAATAGCACTTCCCCTGCATAACACAAGGAAGATAATTCCTATAATGTGGACTCACTCTAAGGATTCAAAGAGATATCATTACTTGTTCAAGTATGGAAGCAGGTCAGATGGCCATATGGACTTAGCACATGGGCTAATGAGACTCTACCTGGGATTAAGAAAGGATTCCACAAGAGAAGTACTAGTGACTCTTCACAAAGTCTCTGCAGATCTACTATACATCTTGGTAAATGTGTGTGTGTGTGTCCGTGTGTGTGTGTGTGTGTTTCTGTATGCACTCATGCACAATTTACTAATTACTGATAACTTTCCACAGTTTTCTCATCTATAAAATAGAGGTTTTGCTTCCCTGAGAACTGTTGTGAGGATTAGATGAGGTAATTAATATAGAGTGTCTATCACATCTGGCTAAGTTGTGGTTACCTTTGGTTATTTTTAATGCCTTTATACTTGAAAGGGAAAAAATAGAAGGTTGGAATGGTACCCAATGAGATTCAGAAGGCAAAGAGCCAGTACTATGCCAAGAAGCCACCCAAACAGATCATCAAGGCTTCAATCTGCTTCAAGGAAAGGGACAAGAGACAGAACATTGGAAAAATCTGATTTAGGATCCACTGCAGGGAATCATGGTGGCCAAAAGGCTTTGTACTTAGAAATGAATTGGAAATTTTTGCTAGGTTAGGCATATGGGAAAGCACAGCCTGAAACCATGCAGTTACCCAACTACCATGCAACTAATGAAGAAACAGACCTTATTCCTTGCATGGGAAAGAGGAATGTTAGTGAACACATGTGGCTCATTCTACACTTTACAGAGCTCTTCCTTATTTAATTTTGAGTTCACTCAGCCTTGTGAGGTAGATAGAGCAGGAATTAATACCTTCCCTTTGCCATGTGATAAAAAGGGCAATATGAGGATAGCGGACTTGGTAATACATGTTGGTGAAATATGTTTGATCATGAATGTCATCTTATAATTCATTGGCTGAAGCTATTCATCAGTTCTGGTTTCTATGACTTGCCTATTTTGAACAAAGAATGGAAACCCAGTTGTTGTCCTCTTATTTCTTTTCCTTCCCTTAACTACCTTAAGTTCTGCTTGAATTTATAACAGCTGTTGGGGGTGGAGTGTATGTGTGTGTGTGATTTAGAGACAAGATATGCTATTACTTCCTGTAGATGCTAACCTAACCCATGTGTTTCTTCTTGTTTTCTCTTGAGAACAGGGACTCTTTTTTCATGTCATGGACTTTAAATCTTTAAGCAACAGCAAAACTATATTTTCCATTATTCTTTCCAGGAATCTTCCTAGTCATTTTTAGGAGAAAATGTTTAGTTCCTAATCATAAAATTTCCTTCCATATGGAGGAAACTCTATTCTTTGTAGCCCAACTGGACTCCACCCCTCCTCACTGACTTCTCACATGGTGAAGTGGATAAGGGCTGACTTATAAGACCAGTGATTTTAGAAAGAGAAACTGAACATACATAGCCCAGTCTGTCTAGTAGAAAGCTTCTTGTAGGAAGTACACATTTCACTTTCCTTCTAAGCAGCTGCGCAATCCTGCTAAAAACACTTCCTTACACAGGCAGCTGTGTGAATATGAGCCATTCAGGTATAACTGAAACCAATATGAGAATATAGTGAGAAGCATCTTTCCAAATACAGATTTTTAGGCATTGGAAGTAGAGCAGTATTTGCTGTTTGTAAAGCAAAAGTCAGCTGAGTTCTGTATGTATTTTAGAACACCAAAGAAGCTGCCTTTAAACTGTCAGTGCCCAATGTTTAGATAGACAGCATGAGATCAGCTGCCCACAATTCCTTTCTGAAGTCAGGGCTGAGGAGGGTGATGTGAGAAGGCTACAGGTGGGTTGGAGTGGTTTGTATGCGGGCTCAAGAGTCATCAACCATCATTTTGTCCCAAGGTGACTCTTTGTTAGTTAATTACAAATAAGGGAAACACATTAACTGGGAGTTTGTTTCTTAGGCCTCAGAAATTCTTATTTTAAGAGTCAGGATTAAAAAAAAGCATAACTATGGTGTAACACTGAAAATGACTGCTCATAAGGTAGAACACAGATTCTGTGTCACTTGATAGAACCTCTACTCAGTCCAGTGCTGGGGTGCCAGAATATGAAGCCTCAAAGGGAAAAGGGAAACTATGAGGCTTTGAATATACTAGATAGAAAAGAAAGCGTCTTCAAATAACATCTGGTGACAGTAGTTGCAGATTTTCAAAGAAAACTGCTTTATCCTCTGAGGGAAAAGACAATGTATTTTTCCATTAAGATATGGTTGAATATATATTACCAAATATATAGTGCCAAAATTAATCTCTTGATGAATTTAATGCCCAAATGACCTTAAGTTCATAGATCACGTATTTCAGACACCTGGCATAGATTAGCCAGCATCTTGGCAAGACTAAAACCAGTAAGGAGAGCATGGTGGATGGGAGTGCAAGCTCTCAGGGCAGCCTGCCTAGGATTTGCATCTTGGTGCTGCTCTTGACTAGCTAGCTAGATGACCTTGGGCAAATTCATGGAGAGGGCTGGCTTGTTTTCTAAGCATGGTGGGTATAAGGCCAATGCATGGGCTTTGAGTAGTTCGAAGTAGGCTTTGAGAATTCAGGCTCAATAAAGACTTGGCATAGAATTAATTTAAAGTCAGAGGTCCTGAAGAAACTACATCTATTCCAGTGAGAGTCATTGTGCTATCACTTGTAAAGGGCTCCTAACTCTACCCAGGCATTGAGAACTCCTCTGCAACTCAACTGATCAGAAGAGGAAATAGGGAGAATGAATTTCAACTAGTGTAGTTTCCTAAGACTTTTACCTCACAAGGGAAAGGTAATATAACTTGAAACTTTAATTATTTGAGGCTTTAAGTTCCATGGAAATGTGATTTTTGGATTCTAATTACTCTTTAAACCTTGATAATGGGGGTTTATATTAAAATTTGGGGCATATTACTGCTAACATTTTAATATTGTAATATCTTATTTGTTTTATTTTTGTACTGTCATATTAATTGCACTTGGAGAACAGGAAGTGGCGGGTATTCTGGATGCTTTGGTAAGATACCCGCACACAGTTGGGTGGGACATAAACCCTACCCAAATCAAGTGTACCACTTACCTCTAAGAGCTAGGCATGAACTTGGTAGGCAGATTTTGAAGACAGCACAGACCAAATTTGGAAATGTTCCAACTCATTTGTCATGTGACTCATGAGGCTACCAGTTTTGAATAGGATGCCAAGAAAGAGGGGTCTCTACAGTAGTATCAGTTTTCAGTACAAGTATAGCTGATTGGACCATATGACTCAACAGATCCCAAATTATGAGAGGTATCTCTGACAAGGTCTCTGGCAAGTCCCAATAGGAGAGTCATAGCACAGAACCCTGGAGCAAAGCCATGCCATCTGCAGCAGAAAAGTATTCATTGTTTGAGATGCAGTTCCTGGCATGCTCCTCAGCCTTATGGAGGACATTTAGTGATTATGTAATTGGAGCTTCTCATGATGAGTTGGATATTGTCAGAACTATTAGGTAATAATGTCAGGAAAACACAGCAGCAATCCATTGTATAATGGAAATTATATACTCAGGATCAGGCCTGAGAATGTCCAGCAGGCACAGCTGAGTGTACAGGTGGCCCAGACCCCCAGGTCACCTAGTCCTATTGTCCTGATGTCTCTTTAACTCATGCCTATGGCTTCAGGAGTTCTCAATGACCAAATAATATAGGAAGAATGTATCCAGACCTGAATCACAAATGGCTCAATTCAGTATGGACTATTGCTGCGCTACAGCTGCATTCAGGGGTAGTCCTGGAAGACAGTGGTGAGGGGAAATTCTCTCAGTGGGCAGAGTTTTGAGCACTACACTTGACCATTAAATTGGTGGGCAGGGAGAAATGCTCTGAAGTAAAGATCATAAATTCCTGGAAAATTGTCAACAGTTTTCATAGATTAGTCAGGAGCTGGAAGGAGCAATATTTGAAGACTAGGGACATGGAGATGTAGGAAAGAGACATGTAGATAGTTCCATGGGAGTAGCACAAAGTGTGCAAATCTTTGTGTCTCATATCAATGCCTACCAGGCAGCATCCATCACAGAGGTGGCACTAAATAATCAGGTTGAATAGATGTCCAGTAGAGGGTAAGCAAAATTTTGTTTTTGTGGCCACTAGTACTTGTGTAATGGACTCAAATAGTTACGGAGGCAGAGATGGAGGCTGTGGGTAGGCCCAACAATATGAGTTCCCTTTTACCAAGGCTGATCCAGCTGATACTGCAGATTGTCCAAAATGTCAGTAGTAGAGACAAATGCTGAACTCTCATTATGGTACTATTCATTGAGGAAATCAATTAGCCACTTGGCAATTTGATTACATTGGACCCCTTCCACCTGGAGAGTACAGAAATTCATTCTTCCTCAGTATGGTTTGGTATATATTCTAGATATGGGTTTGCCCTCTGTCGGTATAGGCTGCTATAACAAAATACACATTGGGTATCTTACAAACAACAATAATTTATTGCTCATAGTTCTGGAGGCTGGAATTCCAGGATCATGTCTGCAACATGATCAAGTGAAGGCCATTTTTATTTTATTTATTTATTTATTTATTTTATTAATTTATTTTATTATGTTATGCTAATCACCATACATTACATCATTAGATTTTGATGTAGTGTTCCATGATTCATTGTTTGCGTATAACACCCAGTGCTCCATGCAGTACATGCCCTCTTTAATAGCCATCACCAGGCTGACACATCCCCCCAGCCCCCTCCCCTCTAGAACCCTTGGTTTGTTTCTCAGAGTCCATAGTCTCTCACGGTTCGTCTGCCCCTCTGATTTCCCCCCTTCATTTGTACATTCCTACTATCTTCTTCTTCTTCTTCTTCTTTTTTTTTTTTTTTTAACATATAATGTATTATTTGTTTCAGAGGTACAGGTCTGTGATCCAACAGTCTTACACAAGTCACAGTGCTCACCATAGCACATGCCCTCACCAATATCTATCACCCAGCCACCCCATCCCTCCCACCCCCCACCACTCCAGCAACCCTCAGTTTGTTTCCTGAGGTTAAGAATTCTTCATAGCAGTGAGATCATATGATACATGTCTTTCTCTGATTGACTTATTTTGCTCAGCATAATACCCTCTAGTTCCATCCACGTCGTTGCAAATGGCAAGATCTCATTCCTTTTGATGGCTGCATAATATTCCATTGTATATATATATCACTTCTTCTTTATCCATTCATCTGTCAATGGACATCTTGGCTCTTTCCACAGTTTGGCTATTGTGGACATTGCTGCTATAAACATCGGGGTGCACGTACCCCTTCGGATCCCTACATTTGTATCTTTGGGGTAAATACTCAGTAGTGCAATTGCTGGGTCATAGGATAGCTCTATTTTCAACTTTTTGAGGAACCTCCATACTATTGTCCAGAGTGGCTGCACCAGCTTGCATTCCCACCGAGAGTGTAGGAGGGTTCCCCTTTCTCTGCATCCCTGCCAACATCTGTCGTTTCCTGACTTGTTAATTTTAGCCATTCTGACTGGTGTGAGGTGGTATCTCATTGAGGTTTTGACTTGGATTTCCCTGATGCCGAGCGATGTTGAGCACTTTTTCATGTGTCTGTTGGCCATTTGGTATATGTGCTGCCGAAGCGAGCACTCTGTTGGCCATTTGGATGTCTTCTTTGGAAAAATGTCTGGTCATGTCTTCTGCCCATTTCTTGATTGGATCATTTGTTCTTTGGGTGTTGAGTTTGATAAGTTCTTTATAGATTTTGGATACTAGCCCTTTATCTGATATGTCATTTGCAAATATCTTCTCACATTCTGTAGGTTGTCTTGGTTTTGATGACTGTTTCTTTTGCTGTGCAAAAGCTTTGTATCTTGATGAAGTCCCAATAGTTCATTTTTGCCCTTGCTTCCCTTGCATTTGGCGATGTTTCTAGGAAGAAGTTGCTGTGGCTGAGGTCAAAGAGGTTGCTGCCTGTGATGTGTCTCACATTGAGGTCTTTCAACCATTTGGAGTCTATTTTTGTGTGTGGTGTAAGGAAATGGTCCAGTTTCATTCTTCTGCATGTGGCTGTCCAATTTTCCCAACACCATTTGTTGAAGAGACTTTTTTCCATGGGACATTCTTTCCTGTTTTTTCGAAGATTAGTTGACCATAGAGTTGAGGGTCCATTTCTGGGCTCTCTATTCTGTTCCATTGATCGATGTGTCTGTTTTTGTGCCAGTACCATACTGTCTTGATGATTAGAGCTTTGTAAAAGAGCTTGAAGTCTGGAACTGTGATGCCATCAGCTTTGTTTTTCTTTTTCAACATTCCTCTGGCTATGCGGGGTCTTTTCTGGTTCCATACAAATTTTAGGATTATTTGTTCCATTTCTGTGAAAAAAGTGGATGGTATTTTGATAGGGATTGCATTGAATGTGTAGATTGCTCTAGGTAGCATTGACATCTTCACAATATTTGTTCTTCCAATCCATGAGCATGGACCATGTTTCCATTTCTTTGTGTCTTCCTCAATTTCTTTCATGAGTATTTTATAGTTTTCTGAGATCCTTTGCCTCTTTGGTTAGATTTATTCCTAGGTATCTTATGGTTTTGGGTACAATTGTAAATGGGATCGACTCCTTAATGTATCTTTCTTCTGTCTTGTTGTTGGTGTATAGGAATGCCACTGATTTCTGTGCATTGATTTTATATCCTGCCACTTTACTGAATTCCTGTATATGTTCTAGCAGTTTTGGGGTGGCGTCTTTTGGGTTATCCACATAAAGTATCATATCATCTGCAAAGAGTGAGAGTTTGACTTCTTATAGCTGATTCAGATGCCTTTTATTTCTTTTTGTTGTCTGATTGCTGTGGCTAGGAATTTTAGTACTATGTTGAAGAGCAGTGGTGATAGTGGACATCCCCGCCGTGTTCCTGACCTTAGGGGAAAAGCTCTCAGTTTTTCCCCTTTGAGAATAATATTCGCTGTGGGTTTTTCATAGATGGCTTTTATGATATTGAGGTATGTGCCCTCTATCCCTATACCCTGAAGAGTTATTTATTTATTTATTTACTTATTATTTATTTGTTTTTATTGTTATGTTAATCACCATACATTACATCATTAATTTTTGATGTAGTGTTCCATGATTCATTGTTTGCATATAACACCCAGTGCTCCATGCAGAACATGCCCTCTTTAAACCCATCACCAAGCTAACCCATCCTCCCACCCCCCACCCCTCTATAACCCTCAGTTTGTTTTTCAGAGTCCACTATCTCTCATGGTTCATCTCCCCCTCCGATTCCCCCCCTTCATTCTTCCCCTCCTGCTATCTTCTTCTTCTTCTTCTTCTTCTTCTTCTTCTTCTTCTTCTTCTTTCTTCTTCTTCTTCTTTTTAACATATAAGAGTTTTGATCAGGAAAGGATGCTGTACTTTGTCAAATGCTTTTTCCGCATCTATTGAGAGGATCATATGGTTCTTATTCTTTCTTTTATTAATGTATTGTATCACAATGATTGATTTGCAGATGTTGAACCAACCTTGTACCCCAGGAATAAATCCCACTTGGTTGTGCTGAATAATCCTTTTAATGTACTGTTGGATCCTATTGGCTAGTGTTTTGGGGAGAATTTTTGCATCCATGTTCATCAGGGATATTGTTCTGTAAATCTCCTTTTTGATGGGATCTTTGTCTGGTTTGGGGATCAAGGTAATGGTGGCCTCATAAAATGAGTTTGGAAGTTTTCCTTCCATTTCTATTTTTTGGAACAGTTTCAGAAGAATAGGTATTAATTCTTCTTGAAATGTTTGGTAGAATTCCCCTCGGAAGCCATCTGGCCCTGGGCTTTTTTTGGGGGGGAGATTTTTGATTATTGCTTCAATTTCCTTAGTGGTTATAGGTCTGTTCAGGTTTTCTATTTCTTCCTGGTTCAGTTTTTGTATTGATACATGTTAATTCTTTAAAGAACCAGCTCCTACTTTCGTTGATCTGTTCTACTGTTCTTTGGTTGCTATTTCATTGATTTCTGCTCTGACCTTTATTATTTCTCTTCTCCTGCTGGGTTTAGGCTTTATTTGCTGTTCTTTCTCCAGCTCCTTTAGGTGTAGTGTAGGGTTAGGTTGTGTATTTGAGACTTTTCTTCTTTCTTGAGAAAGGCTTATATTGCTATATACTTTCCTCTTAGGACTGCCTTTGCTGCATCCCAAAGATTTCGAAAGTTGTGTTTTCATTTTCATTTGTTTCCATGAATATTTTTAATTCTTTAATTTCCTGGTTGACCCATTCATTCTTTAGTAGGATGCTCTTCAGCCTCCATATATTTGAGTTCTTTCTGACTTTCCTCTTGTGATTGAGTTCTAGTTTCAAAGCATTGTGGTCTGAAAATAGGCAGGGAATGATCCCAGTCTTTTGGTACCAGTTGAGACTTGATTTGTGACCTAGGATGTGATCTATTCTGGAGAATGTTCCATGGGCACTAGAGAAGAATGTGTATTCTGTAGCTTTGGGATTGAATGTTCTGAATATATCTGTGAAGTCCTTTCGGTCTAGTGTGTCATTTAAAGTCTTTATTTCCTTGTGTATCTTTTGCTTAGATGATCTGTCCATTTCAGTGAGGGGGTTAAAGTTCCCCACTATTATTGCATTGTTGTTGATGTGTTTCTTTGCTTTTGTTATTAATTGGCTTATATAATTGGCTGCTCCCATGTTAGGGCCATAGATATTTACAATTGTTAGATCTTGTTAGATAGACCCTTTAAGTAGGATATAGTGTCCTTCCTCATCTCTTATTGCAGTCCTTGGTTTAAAATCTAATTTGTCTGGTATAAGGATTGCCACCCCAGCTTTCTTTTGGTGTCCATTAGCATGGTAAATGGTTTTCCACCCCCTCACTTTAAATCTGGAGGTGCCTTTGGGTCTAAAATGAGTCTCTTGCAGACAGCATATCGATGGTTCTTGTTTTTTAATCCAATCTGATAGCCTGTGTCTTTTGATTGGGGCATTTAGCCCATTTACATTCAGGGTAACTATTGAAAGATATGAATTTAGTGCCATTGTATTGCCTGTAAGGAGCTGTTACTGTATATTGTCTGTGTTCCTTTCCGGTCTGTGTTACTTTTAGGCTCTCTCTTTGCTTAGAGGACCCCTTTCAAGATTTCTTATAGGGCTGGTTTCGTATTTGCAAATTCCTTTAGTTTTTGTTTGTCCTGGAAGCTTTTTATCTCTCCTTCTATTTTC